>NC_060213.1:41771250-42117500 GCF_021130785.1 Homalodisca vitripennis
ATCTTTGGGTCACTAAATAACTTTAACAGCTCTCGTTATAAAGTATCTTCAGGAAAAACTTTTAAAACTCTGATCAGTAGGTCATAGCACTAAATATTTTCCTTCATGCACGATTATCTTCAAAATTGCTTGTCAGTGGTACTATTAAGCAATCTTATTCGAATTCTATTAATCTGAACTTGTCACTAAGAAATAATACGTAAAAATAACTTATATTGTTCGTGTTTAGTAGACTTACTTACATACCAGGAAATAAACTTATATTTTACTAAATCGATGAATTTCTAAACGATAAAAATAAGCACTTGTCAAGTTATTAAATATTGTGTTTTATATTCTTTACATATAATGAAAAACTAACAAAAAAATAATATAATATTAACACGAAAAACGAGTTTTTGTATATTTGGAAGAAACTGTTATCCACTTTCAAAAAGTAAAATTTTAGTTATAAACTTGTGTAAATACCGGTGAAAATTATTTCTTAAAAGAATATCATACAATTTAAAGTATAATTATTTATGATGTATAAATGGACTAACTAGTAAGAAATATTGATTAAAATAAAATCGATTACCCAAATGTATAAAGAACATTGTGTAAAAGTATTAGTTCCAGAAGTTAAAAATTATAATGACAAACCTATAACAGTCTTAATATAATTATTTTACTTTCACTTTCATTTATTTGTATATATCATAAGCCAATCTAGACTTTATATTGCATTAAAAAATTTTAAATTGATCCAAACTGTACGGCATAAACTATAGGAATAGTTTTTCACATTTAAAATCTAATACAGCGAGCATCAAAATTACCACTAATATACTTGAAATAATAAAAAAAATCATTGTATCAGTTTTTAATCACCCATTAACACTTTTCAATTGACATAATATAATGCTTTACGTTGTTGCTACGAGATTTAAATGGTGTTCACAAAAAGGTGTCACTTATAAAACTTATGTGAATGATAGTACTCACAAATTTAGACAAAGATATTTATATAAAGATAATTCAAGAAATTACTAGTTTAGCCGCTAGCTGCAATTTTTCCTTTTTATTGAACAACTACCATCCCAAAAACTAGTTAGGGAAACTGAATTCGGATTTCAATATATAGGAGGAAAATTACAAAAAAATAGTTTTATTATATTTCTTAATATTAAAAATGGTGGCGTCTGAGTTTTAAGAATAAAGTAAGTAAAGTAAAATGAAAACCCGTATATTTATAAAAGATTTACTTAACAAAAGATGTAAAAAATATTTATTACAGTTAAGCCATATAATATAAATAAATTTATCAGATTTTTCAGAAATTATGTAAACCACAGAATTAAAGAATATTTACATATTAAAATAATGTTTTTAAACTTTAAAGAAATATTAAATACTACCATTCAAACTAACCACAGAGTGCATTAAGTGTCAAGTTCTGGTTTTCAAGTAAACTCCAAATAATGGTATCTATTTCTGAGATTTATCCTCCACTGGTGTTACGCTTTAAATATGTAAAAAAAAAACAATTGCAACCTACAGGTGCAAAGCTCTCCTATAAGTGTTAAATAAATCACAGTGCGTTTTAAATAATTACAGCACCGTTTGCTATTGATGGCGATTTATCTACTACTTTTTACAATGGATTTGAAAAACGATCTTTATTTTTATGTCTTTAGTATCCTAATAATATCTTTTTATTGAATAAATCATAATTTAATTACAATTACAAAGTATAAAATAATTTAATTCCAATGTGATTTTATAAATGTAAATTAATATTTCAACTTAACATAGATGTCATTGAGCAGTATCTATATTATCTTCCAAATTAAATAAACAAGTATATCTATTGTTATTGCAGTATAAGAAAATTTATAAGCAACCTAAGAAAACAGGAAATCAAGGATGTGTACATAAAAGGAAAACTAAAGTAAACATTGACAAGATGTACAGTAATATTTAATGAATAAAACGCAACAGATTCTGTATTAAAAGTAATTACTGTAGTTCTTTATTTCTACAGCAAATAATCAGCTGTAAAACAAATATTATAAAAATAATGATACAATACGAAGGGGTTTTTGCTCTTTATTTTATTTAATTTTTAATTGATAGTATCTTTGGTGTTTCAATGTGAAATATGATATATTTTAACGTAATTAAATTAACACGTAATAATAACTTAATTTTATTAAAATTTTATGATGTTATTATAAACATTATTGAACTTATATGTGTAATAATAAAATTTATTATTTTTATGAAATAGAAATAGGATCGTAATTATAGTACTTTATACTTTAAATAACATTAATATAATTAATGACATGTGTTTAAATTTTATAAAAATCAAACAAAACTGATGCAATTCAAAATAAAGTTCATTTTTTACCTATTTGAATAAAATTATAATTAATTTACTTAGGAATCGAGCTACACGGAATTCATTAAAATACATAATTTTAGAAGATTTAAAAATCTAGATGACGAAAAACGAAAAAATAAACGAAAAAACTGTATCACAAACTAAGAAAGTAAAAAGCAGCGATAAAACGAGACATTAGTAACAATGATACAACGCCTGGTAAATCTAACGGAAGTTTTCTGTGTAACCAGTCCTATACTCGGTTGACCAGACTCGGGGTCTCATGTTGTAATAAACTTCTGCTTAGTCAATCACTCTTTCATAGCCGGGAACAGCACACTGGTTCTACTTTGTCATCACCTCTCTACGTCAACCGATATATTTGTCAGTATGGTCCAGGTAATTTTGTAACATTCACAGGTTCTGTTACAATCACTTTGTTTCGTACATACCAAAAGTTATCATAATAAACCATTCAAACCATAATTTGTACAACCCTAATAATATTATAAATGCGAAATTACCTTTGTTTGTTTGATTAGCTTTTGCTCATAAACCAATCAACCTAATTATTTAAATGATACAGGAACATTCTTGGAGTTCGCCGGATTTTAGCTTCGTCTTATTTAAAACATCTTTCCGGGCTAAGCCCCACTGGTATCTAAAATATTAAAATTACAATTGTTTTCTTTAAAGTAGCAAAATATAATCATTGAAAGAACTTGTTAAATCCAATGAACTGTTATGTGAAAACATTGTATTGTGACAACACGACCATACGCTCCATTAATTTTACGCTATTATTCATTTTTATATTTATAGAGTTAAAGGAAAACATTATTTAACAACGCCTATTACTTCAGTATCAGAACAGAATACTTTTAATTCATTTTTAATTAATTATTTTAATTACATAAAATATAGAGAATATAGACATGTAATGGGTTTTTTATCGGTTACATATGAATCTATATTGAATGAAGGGTTGTCATTTTACAGAATGAGGTTATTAATTATTTTTCTTAATATATGTCCAAATTCAGTGTGTAATTAAATTTATAAACGTGATATTTTAGGATCATGATAATTGTACGTTTTAATGCTTGTCTTATTGGGTATTGAATAATTGACAATAAACTCAGGTGATATAAACCCATAGATTTAAACTAATTATGAAAATTATATTGCTTGGACAAAGAATAATGCATATACCTATTTCAATAACGAAATACTCCTAATTTAAAGTATTGTTTCTAGCTTTTGTATTTTCTGAACGAATATATCCATAGGAGTATGATATAAATAGTTATGATAATATTATTTTAAAACTGTTTCAGTAAATCGCTGAACTATAGATTTCAAACTATTTGTTTTAATTTAGCTATTTAAAAATAGCTTCCTTTAACATTGTTTTATGGCATATTTACAGTAGCTGAAAAAACTTGAGTGAACTGGAACTATTACATACCAAGCCATTAGCTATGTGACAACAGTTTGATGAAACAAACAAGGACAGTAAGCCGGTGGCCATTGCAAATAGAATCACAAAGCAATGCACCAGTCACAAAGTAAATTTTATGGACAGAAAGCCATCAAATAGGCAGTGGGTCTGTTTTTACCTGAAGAGACAACACGGGAGAATAAAAATCATATCTGAAATAAAATTTAGGTGTACAAAAATATATTTCACGCTGGAACTTAACCTAGAAAATAATATAATATACTAAACAGAGATTTAAATGCATAATCATACAGAGTACTTGATCACGTTTACAGCTATTAATACTTGTCAAGAACTAATACCGATGATAGATAAAAAGAGAGCGAGCTATTT
Source organism: Homalodisca vitripennis (assembly GCF_021130785.1). NCBI lineage: Eukaryota > Metazoa > Arthropoda > Insecta > Hemiptera > Cicadellidae > Homalodisca > Homalodisca vitripennis. Next base: position 41,775,450 of record NC_060213.1, read on the forward strand.
TTAGTTAAATATATTTTTTATGGACGGTAAACAAGTTTTTGGTGTATAAATTTTTGTGCCTGCATGTGATCTTGAGAAACGTCTGTTGAACAGTTACTATTGTTAAAGTTAATTTATTGAAAAGTAAGTTAAATCCGGAGGTTATGTCTATCTCTCTGCCCTTATACTGAACTGTATTACAATTGCCAATGGTAAACGCTGTTTTTTTTATCTAGGCAAGAAGGAGTACTAAGATTTTATATAATTCACAATAATCAGTAGTGCTCGTACAAGTTTCAAATCTGAACAAAAGACAAAGAGACATAATACTCACCACCAGAGAGGTCATCTAAGAGGTGGTGAAATATCGCCACCTTTATTTATTTATTTTTTTTACGCAGACATTTCAATATGATCTACTTGATGCGTAATTAGGTTTTCAATTCATAACAGGGCGCCATCTCAAACAATTACGATGTTTCTGAAAAAAAAAAAACATTGGACTTCGACTTTTTACTCCGGATTATTTGCCTAAAACTATTTAGTTATACTGATATCATCGGGACGATTATTTTAAATATTATTGTCTGTTATACAGATTTTGCATTTGTGCTTATGGAACAGGGGTGTCCAAAGTACATAGAGCTCAAGGTCCGAAACTTACGTTTTTCAAATCAACTTTGAAAAACATTGCGGGTCGTATAGCAGTTCTTCAAAATTAAAATAGCTACAAGAAATTATGGAAAGTTCATAATAAAAATACAATTAGTGTAATATTAACTTAACGTATAACTCTTAGATACTAAACAGAAACAAGATAAAAAAACTTTGTAATATATTATAAAAAAATTCTAAAGTGTTTTGTCCTGTCCTCTTATATGAGAAAATTAATAATGAAATCTCAGGATTTTCGTGACGATTTCAACCATGTAAACGTGATTAAAATTATGTCTTATACCCTTTTGTTTTATGTAACAACATTTGTAAAAAAGGAGTGTGTTTATAGTGACGCTTTCGGAAAGAATTACAACCAAGAAAATACGATTGGGCTTGGTGGTGGTGAGGCGGGTGGTGGAGGATAATCATGGATTAGGGGTTGGACTGTTGTGTTGCGTTGTTTTTATTTCTTGTAATAAAGTTCTTTAGCATTTAACATCACAATTTACTATATCCAATAAATACAACTGTATCATAGTTACACAAAATGAAATGCCTAGTAATATTCTGTTATCTTATACATAACATTGTAAACAGGTAAAATACAAAGTTTAGTACAATCATATTGTACAAAAGTTAGCGTGTATTGCTATTTAGGACATATTAAATAAAGCTTCGTCTTAAAATGCTTACATTCCCAGCTTAAAGTTTACTTAATACTTCAGATGTCCTGCGGTCACCCTGAAAGACAATAATGCAAATAATTTATATCCCCCTATAAATAAATAAATAAATATATATATATATATATATATATATATATATATATATATATATATATTCAGGCTATTCGGTAACAGGTTTCAATAAATCTGAACTAAATCTCCTAAATAGACAGGTACCATCACAGATCACAATCTTCTCTAAGAATAAATAGCATTTTAAAGAAACTTTAAACACATTCAGAAAATATCTTACGAATAAATAAGCTACATATAATTTGTGACTATATAAAACTTTATTTGGTTGCACCTAGTTTGTTTATAAATTAATTTAAACTACAATTTTATCAATTTCATTATACCTATCAATAATATCAATGTAAAAATATTATCTAACGATCGGGTTAATGCTATAGATTAGCATTTTTCTTCAGTTAACTCCTTCTTGCCGATCAAATATTATAGGCGTGAAAGTCAGTTCATTTTCTAGATATCGAAAATACTAGAAATCATACTCTAGCAAGTAATGACGATGCAATGGGTGGGGTTTAAATTAGATTATCACTCAGTTTATTATAATTGAAATAATATCATACGTAGATGACCAATTCAAATAATTTACATTTTCATGTATTGTGGACTTTAGTGGCCAAATTATACAGCTGAGATATTCTATATAATTTACTTCAAGCAAAATAATCTTGAAATGCTATGCTCAAAAATAATCCCTTTAGTTACAAGTTCAAATTTGTTAATTTGCACCTTAGGCATGAGGTAATACATAAGGCAAATCATGTGGAATAAATAAAAACAAAAAATCTGTACTCTGACCTGTTTCCTCAGACCTGCAAAACTCTTCTTTAATTACTTTTAGTTTAAATCTTCATTCGACTCTGCATACATTTTTATAAGATTCCTCTTGAACTAATCTTATACTTTAATTAATTTTAACTCTGACTAGGAACTGTTATTTAAGAAGGACTCTTTATTAGTTTATTCTGTATTATGTATATATTAAAAGCAAATTATTCAACAAAATAAGATACTTACTGTTCTAAGACTATTTTATTCACATAAATTGTTTATATTGTTAGGTCAAATTCGTATCAAACGATAAAATTATTGTCCTAATTCTAGTTGTCACTGTCCGGTTTTATTTAATTATGTCAGTGGAAATATTTCGCTAGCCCCTTTGCGTTACCAACACATTTCAAGACACATGTTTATATTAACTATTAAAATTGTTTGTTTTCCCTAGATCATCCTGCATAGTTAGAAAATATATTAATGGATTGCATTGTAAGTATTTTTCATAATAAGGTGAATTCAATAGGCATCTTAGAAAATTGGGGATAATATTCGAAATATCTGGAAAAATAGCATAAAATAGAGAAGAAAATAACTGCTAATGTAAGGGAATTCTGTTTGTTCAAGACACTGTTGCCAAAATCTTATTACAGCAGAGATCTGCTCGGAAGCGATCTCTGAAGCGTACAATTTAAAATGTATACATTAGATTGAGCGCTACATTTACTTTTTGTGTTGGCAGTTTTTTTTTTTTTTTCAGATCAACTCTCCCGGAAAAATGTAATTTACTTTAACAAACAAATATAATTATTTGTTTACGCAGGTCAAGTAGACAAATTAGCAATAGTATATAATAAAACATAGTAATTATTGTGCTTTATGGAGCCATTACTTAAAGCTTCGTATCCTAATGCTTCTAAATCTTAATTAGTTATGTTTTGAAAGTGTCCTCATTACATTGATTTTAAGATTAAATAATTTCCCATGCATTTGATCTTACTAATTTTTGAGAATGAAATATAAACGCCTCTGCCTATGCAGACATTACTTCTGTCTGGGTAACCAAGTTATAAAACGTAGCATAATTTACATTTATATATCTATAAATAACGATAGAAAAATGTTGAAGGTTTTTTTTTATAAAATTCTAGCCCTGTAGCGATCTGAATTAGCCCCTTCTTTTCCTGTACGCTGTTTCTTCATTAGCTAATTTGAAGGAACTAAGCTCGTTTCTTCCCTGTACTAATTTTTATACAAGAAAGCTATAAAGCAAATCTATCGAATGGCATCTTAAACACAGTTTTGAAAAAAAATTTACTTAGCTCCTTTTTTCCCTGTACCCTTCATATGAAAGGAAACCGTTATATATCACATTTATTGTTAACCTGATATGTTGTTGTAATGGAGAACTGTAACAAGAATTTTACTCAAATTTCTGTAAAATTCCAAACACAATAGTTTTATTATATATGTTTCAACATAGTTTTAGTTTTAAATGTGCTGCGTAACGCTTTACTGTATTACTTGCACTAACAAACTAAGTAATTCTAAACAAAATTATAAATTTCATATTCAGTATTTTCTAAATGTAAAAAAATGTATACCTAATTTATATTTTCAAATAACCCTTTTAACATTTTAAGTTATTTATATTATACATACATATATATATATATATATATATATATATATATATATATATATATATATATATACTAAAAATTAAGGCAATTGAATGGAACACAATTTGTATATCCTTTATACAATTATCATTAGTTGTAACGTTTTTTTAGGTTTTGTGATACATTTTATAAGAATATTTTTATTATTAGTATTAATAATGTCGTATGTTTATACGGTGAGCAGTCGTGAACTGCACCTGCATACCTCATGACGTCAATACGGCAGTTATTCATAGAGTGTACCGAAAACGCCCTGTTTGATATTAAATTCACTCCAGGCTACGATTTTGAAGCTCGCTTAGTTAGTGGGTCGCGCGTCCTGTGTTTCATTGTAAGACAAAATATTGGAATTGCAAGAATAAATGTAATTCATAATATTTTCTTCTAGCCATTCTTCAATATCAGTTTCGTTACTGAATAAAACTATTATTATTATCTCGTATAGTAAATTATCGTCCTGTATATTTACTTTTGCTTGTCCTATCAACTTACTCCATTTTACTAGCATTAGTCATTAATATCAATACTGTTAAACATATTTAAATAGTACTAATTATTTTTACAAACATTTTACATTATAATATACACAAAAAGAACAGTAATTTTTAAATCTATCATTTACAAGTGAATCCGTTGATGATAAAGTGATACAAAATATTTTATACTTCTTATCACTCTTAGCATTATTATATATACTTAATTGTATGTATACATTTGTTATACAAAACAATTAACGGAAAAAAGGGAGCTATAGATTTAAAAGCGCTGGCTTACATTGTAAGAAAGAATGTTACACTTTTAGTTGGGTCTCTTTAGGCAGCATAGACAACTGCTTTGATGAATAAGCAACGAGTAAGTTAGAGTATTTCGCAGGAGATTCAACAGTAAAGGGGTAAATGGCCTGGAATGGAAAAGGAACCCACACATGAGCTCCGTATGAAATTGTAAGTACTTAAAATGTCTTGATTGTGATTTCATGCAATAAAAGAATGGCTACAAGGTCAATTTTATGTTCTCATGTTATAAAAACACATTGATATTCTTCACATACACGTTTTAAGAAAAGCGAATAAAAGGAGTTTCTGAGATTACCATATTATTGTTATAGTAAAATAAATTGAATAATATAGAAATTGATAGCATTTGCAATTTCAGCTGTGTACTTTTATGTTTTTATATATTGAGAATAACAAATATATAGCAGCTTATATTAATTACAATAACTGTTTAAATATGATATTGTTCCCGTTGAATATGCAGGAAAATTAATTATTTATAATTCATTACAATTTTAGTTAGGTTAGTAATAAAATATGTACACTACGCATAAATAATATTGCACTATTAATTTCAAAAGCGATAAGTAAGTTTCACTGTTAGTTTTCTAGACGGTAAAGAGGTGTAAAACCTAAAGTTTCAGGCCAAGCAACAGAAGTAACAGAATTGTTTGTGGTAATCCGGGTTGGGTGTTGTATCCTCCTGATACCTGAATTTATACATAAGTGTGCACGTATTATTGCAGACATTCTTCAAGTAGTACTTTGATTCCACCGTGTTAAAAAATGATTAACGGTTTTCTTAACTTTCTTAGTTAACACAAAATTTAATCCCAGAAAATAATGTTTAATTGCTCAATATATGCAAAAACCTTAGTAGTATGTAACGAATTTAATTGAAAATAATGATTTTTTATTAAATAATTTAACTATTTCTTTTTAAATAATTCCTTCTGTTATCTTATATTTATGCTGCTTTTCATAGTGTGACTGTAAAATGGTTATATTAAGGAGATACTGTTTAAATTATAGTGACATTTTACAATGATGAGACTTATAAGTATATAAGTTTATGATGGTTACTTTAATTTTTTTATGGTAAACAAAATCAAAAATACAGTATATTTTTGGTGTTTATTGAAGGATATAATATAAGCAAAGCCCCTTTTTATTACAGAATCCGTACAATTCAGTAACGTGTAAGATTTACGCAACAATGACAGTATGTTTTATTACTAATATGGACTACTTATTGTATTCTTATATTATATTAAGCAATATCGTACAAGGAATTTTCACAGAGCTGTTTATTAGTTAGTTTATATTACGTGAGTTATAGAGAGTAATCTCGGAACAGTGTTTAAATGACCGAGTAATTTAAATTCAACAAAATGTTGACGATCGGTGAAAGGCACCCAGCGGGAACAAGACACATTGCGACGACTCCTGTGGGCACTCCATCAGCGAAAAATGAAGAGTTAAGTTTGTGGAATCTCACAATACTTCGTCGCTCTCAATTATGAAAGTATAAGCACTAAACCGAATGTTTTCTTTCCGTTACATTCATTTTTGTTATTTATGTTTATTTTTTACAAATTGAACATTTATTTTAGCCGCATTGGGATTAATATTTAAGTGGATTATTTAATTATATCGATGTAATATAGCATTTAATTGTTTTATTATAATATCAAATTTAATTCTGAAGTAAAAGTAAAGTAAGCAAAATATTCTTTAATTTTTATATTACAAAGCACATATTTGGTACAGTTGAATTTTTTCATGTGACATTTTATAAACAAGTGAGAATGATTTTAAGAAGCGGCCTATTGAATTGATATAATAATTAAAAATAGTACAGTAACACCTCTACAGTATGCGAGTATAGCACTAAAGATGAGTGAGGTTGCGTAATCGGTTGCTAACAAGTCTGTATAAGTAAGGTAAGAGTACAACTTAATGATGTGATTTATTAACTCATTTCATTGTTTAAATCCTGTTAGTCACATGCTTTGTTTAAGCAAACATTCACGGCTTTTCAACACGTATTAGGTATCCATTTGCATAAATATATTTTTAATATTAACAACAATATAACTATATTCACGTCAAACTGCCGAATCTTTAAAGATTAACAAAAAACTATTGTTTAATAGGTCTTCATAATTATTTTTATATATTACGTATTACAAAAATATACATTAAAATAATTTTTATTGAATAGAAAGTAAATATCTTCATTTGATTTTATAAGGATTGCACAACGTTTACCTCACGTTTTTTTAAAGCTTTTCTCGTTTATCATGATCTACTAGTTTTCCAATTACTACTCGCTCAAAATTACATTAACTTTCTCTAATCAAAATAAATAATAAAATTCATATAAAATATATTGGTATATTACTCCCTCTTCTATCCATGAAGTCTGTTGGTTACGTGACGCTCCTGTAAATACACGTTATTTTCAAGTGGCTTTTTGGTTTTCTTGTATGTTTGTGTAGATAATAATGGAAGGTGAAAACAATCCAAAGACGTTTGATTATTCCTCGTAATAAACTTAAAAGTTATGGATTTCAATGATAGGTACTTCAGTTATTTAATAATCACTTGATTGAGTGCTTCCAATGTGTTGAAATCCACAATAATTCGAAGAATTTATCTCACATCTTGTATGTTATCTAGATTTTACTGCCTCACTCACATATCTTTGGAACTACAATTTTCCTCATGCATATGATCATACAAAACATGTAATCATATTGAAACCCACTTCAATAGAAGCTTAAGACCTGCATTAACTATTATTATAAACAACTGTTAGAATAAGTGTAAATTTTGTACGCTTTACTAACATGTTAGAAGAGTATACAGCCATATCATGTTTGATTTGTTACTGGTTCTGCACCAATTACGTGTTCTTAAACTTTTCTAAAACGAATATTTTGAAATTTTATTCTAAAGTTCTCTAAATTCTTCTAACATTTATAAATTTAGTAGACATTCTATAAGTAGCACTTTTTCAAGTTTTTTAAGAGTCCAACCCTATTTTTATCTAAAATAACATATAATATAGGCATCTCAATTTAGCAAGATTCACGCTGAGTTACATTTCTAATTTTGCCTCCGAAGAAGATCTTAACAAGCTAATTTATGCTTATTTGATTCAAAGTTGAGTAATTGAAAAATGTTTAAGAATTTTCTAGTTATCACATTATAAAAATGTAAATAGGGCATTCATGTCACATGTGTTGACATGTTTTATTGGCATCGCAGACCAAAAATAATATTAACAACTAATTAGGACTCTTTGCAGGAATGCTGAAATACATACAAAACTTGTCAATGCTAATTAAGTTTTATTTATACCCTACAATCTTATAAAATGGAACATAGTAGATAGTTGATTATGTTTTTACCTGCCATATAATTCTAAGGAAAATAATGAGTAGATTGCGAAACTAAAATGTTGAAGGTTTAATTTTTCAACATGGTTTTAGTTTTAAAATGTGCTGCGTAATGCTTTACTGTATTACTTGCTCAATGATCTTACAAACTGTCACTCTAAACATATTATTAATTTCATATTCGTTTTTTTAGAATGTAAAAAATATACAATTTATATTTTCAAATAACCCTTTTAACATTTTAGGTAATTTATATTATTTATTCAAATAAAATTATTTTGGAAGTATTTAAAATAATCTATGTAAACTAAAACATATTTGAGGAATATATTAACGTGATAACTTAATTTGAAATACAATTTATGGGAAACAACAAAACATACATAGGGAAAAGGTACAGTAACATATCAAATACTCTATTTTACGTATAGTTTATAAAGTCTGTAACATACGTATATATAGTTTCTAAATAAAAAAAGGATTTTATCCTTAAGAAAATATTGATATAATTGATAAATATCGAAACTTCTTTTACAAATAACTTATTGGAATTATACATGAATTCTGAAAATTCGTGTAATGATATCTGCAATATTATAATATAAATCTGTATATACTCTCTTACAAAATCATTTATACAATTTAAAAACATTTTAATAAGCGTCCACCAAAAATTTCGCGCCCGGCAACAAAATGGACAAAACAGCGACATGAAAGTTCATGACAAACCTCTTGCTTTAATTGTACACCAACTCGCGCGACTCTAACTTGAACGTCGTTTATAAAACAAGGGCGGAGAGCACAGCGAATTTACGAAACAAACAGAGGTTTTGAATACTAAACTACCCTTAACAATAAACAACATGTGACTTAGCTTAGAGATGCTTGTTTTAGTGTTATATTTCATATGTAAAGGGCATCTGATTGAGATATTATTTGTTTTAGAAATAATGTAACAATATCTAGTGCTTGTCTAATGGAATTAATAATAAACTTTTAAAATTAACACTAGATTTGTCAGAATTTTAATAATCTTGAAACACTAAATCTTTTTTTAAAGTGTAAAACACGAATCTACTACACGATTTTAAATAAAGTTTGATGCTTTCTGAAATTATTAGAAAGATTTTTAGTGCAAATCACAAATAATTGTGGAGAATTTATACACATTTTACCATTATACAATTCCTTCAAATAGAAAATATTGTAAATTAATAACCTAAAAAGAAAGGAAGTTGATGCTATAATACTGCAAAAACACAATATAACAAAATTTGCTAATTTCAAATAACTTGTTTCAAGTTACGTCCTTAAAAGTCCCTTTAAGTTTGTCCTTTAACTATCTCAATTTCATTGAAAGAGACAGATAAAAAATTCAGAGTTTAAAGTTAAGAAAAAGTTGTCCATTAAAACTATGCCAGAATATCTATAAAATATTACTTATACTTTCCGTAAAAATATAGTATCTACATTGTGTATGATGAATCGAATAATTAACAAGACTTTTAAATACCAAATTTATTTTATTAAATAAAAAGTGTACACCTAACTAAATATTAACGATTATTGCGTTATTTCTGTATCTCCACGAGTATTTTACTGTAAAATGCTAACCATACTCACAAATGGAATGTAGACAAAGATTAAAGATTTAAAATTAAATACTGTAACAAGACGTAATTGCATAATAGGATTTGATAATGGAATGAGTTTAAAATGTCGCTTTTAAAACACTATGCATACATTATTATTTGGTTCTACTGACCCTAATTTCGGTTACGAGATTAAGGTGGCAGCCAAGCCACCTAACGCTTACCTAGAATAGCTCTAATGTACATGCTCTAATGTAGCTATGTACATACACAAAAAACTTGTATATTGCATTAGTTAATGTTTAAACTAAAGGTTCCATTTTTGTATAGGTAATGGTAATTTAGAGAAACACTTATCTTCACTAAGATACTACGGTGATAAAAAATAACTTGTTAAATTAAAATGAAGAAAACTAAGGATATAGAACAGAACCATATTAACCAAAAACATATTAAACATTCATTTAAAGTTATAATGAAATGCATTTATATTTTTGCGTTCTATAGTATCATATCTTCCTGCCACAATGATGTTTCTAAACATGTATCTGTTAAGGTCAAAAATTAGAAGAACGAGAACACTTTCATGGCTATCAATTTACTTTTTACAATGATTTGTGTAATTGTACTTTACTTATACCATCTTGTATTTTTTATTTTTACATAATCTTGTAGAAACTTTCAAATTGGAAAACTTATAGTTAATTAAATAAAAATGAAATAACATAAACTTTAATATTATTGTGTTTTTAAATTAAAATGAAAAGTACTTTAGTGGAAAATTTCCCAACCTTCAAAATATTCTTGAAAAAGTATTCAAACATCCAGAATTTCAATTCAGAATAGATGAAATAAACACATTATCATGCATTACATTGTTCTTTAGTTAAAGTAATAAACCGGTAGGGTCACGAGTGTTTGTATCAGCACGGGCAGTATTAGGGTTTAGGGATAATGTAATAGGTATTAGGGCAGAGTATTAAGGTTTACATTTAGGCATACTTTTGATACGAAATCGGTTATTGGAATTATCAAAAAGGTAACACTTACCGAATATTTTTTCCCTATTCATCCTTTCCCTGTAGTAAATAAAACATGAATAAAAATTTGGAGAGGAATTTAATACTAAACGGCTGATGTATAAGTAATTTACCATATCGAGACATACTTATAATGGGTCGCATATCATACGGGGCCTTATTTTTCCAATTAATTTACTTCATTATCATGTTTGCCAAACTTAGAGCCATGTTTTAGTATACCTTTATTTAAGGGGAGCGGGAAGGCCCTATGCCAACCATGTTAAATTCTACAAATTTAGGTACACTTTTCTCAGGAACCATTACATCTATAGGCCTACAATTTTGTGTGTGTATTGTTATGATATTTATCTAACTATAGAAGCAAAATGGTAAAAATTAAAAATAAATTAATAGATAATTTCGATTTTTTTTATAGTTATTTAAAATTTCTAGTATTTTTTAGAAAAATATTTTTTTAAGCTAGTGTGTTGTGCTACACTATCTATTCTGCTTCCATGGTTAGGTAATTAGGTGTTTTATAAGCGAAAAAAATTGGTTGCCATACCTCCATTGGTTTTTGAGAAAAAATTACCTTTGTTTAAAAAAACAGTTTTTGGGAAACGATGGTCATATTTAAAACTAGGTACTGTACTTACTTTAGCTAGCTTAGAACATCCCAGCACCATAGGGAGGGCCATCAGCATGCTCATGATCCTCCTCTAGAACCAGTCTTCTCTTTTTTCTAGCTGTTCTGGCTTCCTTGATCATTAGTAGTGCAGCTTTGTCGGCTTTCTTGAGTCGCAAAACATCAAAACCACGAAGCGCGAGCACTGAGTTTTTACTCTAAGTTAGGCCTAATTCATTGTAGATATCCAAATTACTGGCAAATCCATCATTGAAACTTAGCACTGCATCCAGCACACGTAACGTCAAAGTGTTCAGTCTCACAAACACATTATTGGGAACTTTATTCCACACTACGTTATTAAAACTTTCGTTAGGATTTTGAGTTTTTTGGTGAAGTCACTTTTTTTGAAGTTCGGGGTTTGCTAAATCCTTATAAATTTGTTTAACTGTGGCCATTATATCACTTGGTAAAAAGTGCTTATGTTTGTAGGGCTGATTTAGAGCTAACCCTCTGTTATAACCGCACCAAGAGTCGCCACCCCTTGGGCATAAACCGTGTTGCGGTTCCGAGTCACTTGAAAGTTTATGGAAGAAAGTAGCCCACACATTTCTTTTCATATCTTCCAATTCGACCCACCTCTTCTAATGGCCAATCCGTAGTACTCCTGTAGTTTATTAATTTCTTTATTAGTTAGCATATTTCTTCCGCCTAATGTCTTACCGTCTTCAAGCTTTTGGTTTCCACATTTTTTCTTCAGTTCTCTTAGGCATCCAGCACACGTAACTTCAAAGTGTTCAGTCTCACAAACACATTTTTGGGAACTTTATTCCACACTACGTTATTAAAACTTTCGTTAGGATTTTAAGTTTTTTGGTGAAGTCACTTTTTTAGAAGTTCGGGGTTTGCTAAATCCTTATAAATTTGTTTAATTGTGGCCATTATGTCACTTGGTAAAAAGTGGTTATGTTTGTAGGGCTGATTTAGAGCTAACCCTTTGTTATAACCGCACCAAGAGTCGGCACCCTTTGGGCATAAACCTTGTTGCGGTTCCGAGTCACTTGAAAGTTTATGGAAGAAAGTAGCCCACACAATTCTTTTCATATCTTCCAATTCGACCCACCTATTCTAATGGCCAATCCGTAGTACTCCTGTAGTTTATTATATTCTTTATTAGTTGGCATATTTCTTCCGCCTAATGTCTTACCGTCTTCAAGCTTTTGGTTTCCACATTTATTCTTCAGTTCTCTCAGTCTTGAACCTACTCTTTTTTCACATGGTTGACACATTCCAGTTTTAAAACATTCACATCATCACCATAGGGTTTGTCATCACTCACCTTCTTGAAACCATTACTGTATCCGTCGCCCAAGTACTTCACGTACCTTACACCCCGCGCATTGGAGTTGCGAAAGACTTGCAAGGCTCCGGCTACTTCCATGGCTCCAGAAGAGTCTGTATAATTCTGAGTGCAGTTGTGTTGCTCTATCTTGTTTCTATCAGTAGCTGTTGTACACTCGTTGTACACTCCTGGCAATACTTAGACATCACCGCTACGTCTAATATTTTGCCAGTGTCGAATGAACACACACTTACAAATCCGTTTAGTGACGAGTGACCCCTTTTTTGCCAAGAACCGTCCAAGCATACAGCCAAGTCAGTTTTAGGCATTTCTTCGTCTAAGTTGTCAGCTACAGCTTCATTGGTGGCCAATATCATTGATTTGTTGGCACATTCTTCAATTCCTTTACAAAGTATTTTGTTGTAGGGCTCAAATTTTTGCGGTGGTAAAGGCAAATCTAAAAGAGCGCAAAACACATTACCCGCTGCCAGGCCTTTACCTATCGATCTTAGGGCATAAACAAATTTTAAGTTTATATCATACTTTCCACTTGGTGTACAGGTTGAATTAAAAAATTTTGTAGACTCAGAACAAAGGTAGCATTTCATCTCAACGTTTACTGCCAGTCCATGTTTGGCTTTATCCGTAACAAGGAGATCAATGCAATCCTCACCGTTACAAAATTTACATTTTACAAACTTTTTTAGTTAGTACTTAGAATACTCACATCAAAAATGCAGTTACCATTTTCTGAAGACTGGTATTTGTCAAATTTATCAAAAGATAGCTTTTTGGAAAAAGAGCTGTTTGGAGAAGTCTTCTCTATCCTAGGCCTAGACTGAGTTTCATCAGACACAACACTAGAAGTAAGCCTAGGTTTAGTATATTGATTGCCACAAAAGTGTCGCTTGGTTTTGTAGGTAATCTTTGCCCTTGGCATTATTACAAGTTAACACTAGTAACCCACTAATCTAAAAGTTATATTTCACAACTAAAACTGCACTCATCCAAAGTGGTAAAATAGGCCTACTTTATTTAACTCTTCAAAAAAATTCACTAAATGTAAACAAAACAATAGTTGTAAACAACACTGTACACACCACAACACCAAGAATCATCAGCTGTCATATTTACAGGTTAGCCAACAAAGAAGTCAAAAATACCAATCAATACAGAATCAGTAACAACACAGGTTGTACTATATGAAAGTTGTTCATAGTGTGGAGTAAAATTTCAGGCCAAAAGCGCCGGTAGTTACTTTGTAAATAATTTTTTTTGCGTACTTAGGATAATCTTGCATCAAAAAGTGTTATATTTTCTGAAACTGTACAAATCTGAGTAACAAAAAATGAAAAAAAAACAGAAAACTAAAAAAATTTCATTTTTTGCCTTCCCGCACCCCTTAAGCAATATCAAAACAAAATGTGTCTAAATATCAATATTAAATATATTTTTACGAACAACTAGGTAAATAATGTTCATGTGTGTCTAAACAGACGCCGATGGATCCAGGAGATATCGTACAGATTTTCTTCAGGACCTCCCCACTCCAGGCACCGGGCCCTCCTTCAACACTTCCATCCCCAGCAACCTCACGGGTCTCGTGGGCAAGACCGCTTACCTCATCTGTAGGGTCAAGAACCTGGGGAATAGAACGGTAAAGTTTGCTTTGGTTATTGGCTTATGCACTTACTATCACAGTATTTTAGTATTTTTTTTTCTTATTTTCTACACTGTGCACATTTTGAAGTTTATGTTAATAGACATTATATGGTAATTGAAATGTTAATTATGGTAACGCACATGATATAACAATAATAATTTGCGAAATTAAATCTGTACCAAGGATTAAACCTGTTGTAATCACATATACTATAGGTTCCATATGTAATAAAACGAAATTGAGTTAAGGAATTTAAAGCAATTTTGAACATCTCACACATTCACTAAATACAAGTTTTCCGGACTCACGAGTAAATGCCTTTGCTAAATGTAAGACGAGAAATGAGTAACTACGATAAATTTTGTAACGTGCGGTTTGTTTAAGTTTTATTTAGTCTAATGTAATAACTCGCCATGTACGAGATGATGAGTTGGGTTCACCGTTTAATGTTTCCCTAACAAGCATTTTTAATCTAGTTCCAATAATATGTACATTTATAATGACTTATATAAACCATTTTTATATCGATCAATGTAAAACTATATTTATTTTGTGTAGGAATCGTGACTAATAAAAGATTGAAATGAGTAGATTGACATGAGCTGCCGTTTTCATTGGTTCGCAGCGCTATGAAACAGAAGGGCTTGACAGTGACCCCACAGTTAGGCAGATATTTAGGAGAATCCCTGAGGACATCTGTGTGCCATCCCGTCACTGTAGGTATTTTCAGCTTTAGGGCTTATCCTCTTGAGATGTTAAAATCTTTTATTTAACTTATCTATATTTATTTCTAACATCGTAGCAGTAGAAAACATATTTTGCTCAAGCGGAATTTAGACTGAATACAAATTTTGTATCTAAAATTAAAAAGGACTTTGTTGAAAAAAATAAAATAGGTTTATGTTACATGTAATTTCTATGTAAAACATGAACACATAGAAACCTTGAATGATAATAATAATAATCCCATTGCAGAAGTTATGTAGATACGATAAACCGAGAACTAACTATGAGCAAAATCATATTTGATTATGGTAAATGTTACACAAAGCGATTCGTTTAAGAGTTAATGAAGATTTAAACATTAACCTTATTAGTAACCATGATGGTAAGAAGACAGACACAATTACAGAGCTGACAATGATTAAGCCCCACCATCTTGTGCTGGCACAAAACCAACCAAATACAAGCTACTTATCCGTTTTGTTCGGAGCTAATTTATAGTTTAGACTCATAGCTGTGATTATGTTTTCTATTTAAATACATAGTTTCGTTTTATATATTCCAGCAACGTTTTTTGGTATCACATTGTTATAGAATAATTGAAAAAGGCAAACCACCAGTTGATCAGATAGATCGAGCAGAAGCTCAAAATTTATTAAGTAAATAAGGTTTCAGTACTGAGAGTTGTTAGGTGTTCATTTGGAACTGCAGAATATATAGTAATGTTTACTACTAAGGTAAAAATACAGACTAAAGATTTGGTGACTTATATAGTTTTGTTCATACAAAATGAAATGAATAATGTAATTATGAAAATAATATTAATATGATTCACAGTTAAAATCCAAACAATATACTTTTCATTTAGATAATGTCAATAAATTTGAATCTTTAAAAATAGTTATGTTATCAAAACACACACACACAAAAGGTTTTCAGTAAGTGTTCCGATATTTTAGGACTCTTTACACATAAAATGAGCAAAAACATTTATAAGAAGGTATGTAAAAAATACTTAATTTTTTGTCTATCTATTTGTGTTTTATGAAAATTGAGAATTGCATTAATCTTACAGATGCTAAATCGTACAGGCTATAATTATATTAGAGAATAGAATACCTCATTTTAATGTTTTTTTAATATGAGGTTAAATAATAGTAAATATAAATTTATGTAAGAAAAAATTGTTAGCTAACACTTGAGGAACTCTTAACGAGAAACTGTAAACATAATATTTACTTTCTTCAAGAGTTGCAGATTACGTTAAATCATCTTATACACTACTATTATTAATACATGTTTAAAGCAGTTTGAACTGCATATATATAAAACTTACTCACTCATAATTTACTTTAAAATTATGTAAAGTTTCATTATTATACTCTTAACAATAAATAAACGATATTTTGACATTCTGTCCTTAATACGCGATATTTTTCGTACCTTACGAAACCGGTGCATTTATTTATATAACTTACTCACTCATAATTTTCTCAAAAACTGTGTGAAGTTTCATCATTATACTTAACAATAAATAAATGATATTTTGACATTCTGTCCTGAATACGCGATATATTTCGTACTTTACGAAACCTGTACATTTTTTTTTAATAAAAAAATCCAATAAGATATTTACGAGTATATATATATATATATATATATATATATATTATATATATATATATATATATATATATATATATGAAACAATTATTAGACTACATAATAATAGAAATAAGTTATAAGTTAAAACATTGTAAAGATAATCGATGTAATATGCAAAATTATAAAATATTTCAAATCTTTTACTAGTGGTAAAACAATGAAAACTTTCCCTATTAAAGGAGAAATTAATTGCAAAAGTAAAAATGTAATTTATCAGTTTACTCTACATCTGGCGCTAAACGGAGTTTTCCTCCGTGTATTTTTTATTATAGTGCTACTTTTCTGATGTTGGCAGTCGTTTCCCGCAGTGTACTTCACGAGCATCTTTCGGAGAAGCGAAATAATAGCCTCCCGCTTATCTTTGACAAAATCTGTCAGTATGAGTTCTACTTCCGTGCGAGACTGGACGATTCCTCCGTGAGCGCCCGATGTTGTATTTGTAGTGCTTGGACGAAATCTCCGTGAGCGCCTTATAGTGTTTAGTTTTTATGGAGTAATAATCCGTGTGCGCCTAAATGTGTGACCGGCGATGGTTTCTTTTTAAGTTTTACAATATATTTTATTTGAATTTTGTGAAATGGATAATGAAGATGAGAGACTTGTCAGCACAGTACCCGTGTGCTAGGGATATTTCAGTACTGTTTATGGAGTGAACATTGTCGTTATAAGAACCAGAAGGAAAATGTTTTGAAACTTTGTGTAGTGTTTAAAAAATTTTTAGTAAAGAATAAATTTTGATTTTAGAGTAATAATTGACATTACAATTGTTTAATATCTCAAGAATTGAAGTAAGTTGTTTTTGTAAGAAGTTATAAACTAAGTTAATTTCCATATATTATTACAGTAGGTTAAAAAATTTTACAATTAATAGCATTATTCCTTAATATAAATCATGTTGTTATTATACAATAACATTTTTTTATATTTGGAAGTTTTTTATTTGGAAAATTCATTACATAAGAGAGTAATTTTTATTTAGTTTCTAAAAATGAATATATTACATTGTAATTAAATCAGTAGGAATATTTAAACAAATAAAAACAGTTTAAATGACTACGATATCCATTAATCGCTAACCTGAAGGAAACCTCCGTGAGCGCCTGATGGTGTTTCTAATTTTAAGCGCCTGATGAAGGGTTTACATGTACAAATTATGCAATGGATTATGATGGAATAACTCCATTGCTCATGATGATTATTGCACAACTCCAAGAATGAATAATCATCGATGTTCGTCTAAAAAAACAGGATGAAAAATTGATTTCACAACACGCATTAGGCTACCAACAAAAGTTTGGACAATGTTACTCACTGAAAGGTATTTGCAAAGTACCCGAAAATGGAAACAAAATTTAATTTTAAAAACTAGAAGAGGCACATCAGTTATTATTAAAACCTAAAGTACCCTCTGGTCTTAATAATATATGAATTGATAAATTGTGTTAATTACTTTTTCTAAATTCTTTCGCTGCTCATGAAGTTTGTCTTAGCTGTAAATCATATGTTCTAAAATTTATGTTTATAAAAGTTTAAAACGCAAGATGATGATGTTATTTATCCGGCCCTATTAAAAAAAAAATAAACATTATTTATATAATGAACACTTATGAAAAGTTGTTAAATTTGTGTTTAAAAACTAACCGCCTATACTAATGTAAAGTTTAAATAGTATATATCTTTTCCAGATGAATGAAATATTAGTTATTTGGTTAAACTAAGGTTGTCAATGATATGTTTCGTACTGTAGAACCTTGCTATCAATAGACATTTAATATTTAAATAGAAGCACAGTTAGAAAAAAAGACGGACTTCCCATTAACCTTTTAACACAAACATCAATAAGGTTCTTTCGTGAAAAAAGAGTAACCTATAGACGTTTCAATTTCGTAGAGAGTTATAACTCTTAATTGCATCAAGAGTTATAACAGAGATTATAAGATCTGCATCCCCTCTTAACCTTTTGACCAGAAAATGAAAAAAGTCTCTTTATTTTAACCATAAGAAGTTATATACCATGTCAAGTATCCACAACTGTTCTATAAAAAGTTATCTACTAAGTTTCCAGACCCTCAAATATATATCTAGAATTTCACGTCGATCAATAGACACACAATGATTTCAACGCTGTCGGGTACT
Source organism: Homalodisca vitripennis (assembly GCF_021130785.1). Classification (NCBI taxonomy): domain Eukaryota; kingdom Metazoa; phylum Arthropoda; class Insecta; order Hemiptera; family Cicadellidae; genus Homalodisca; species Homalodisca vitripennis. The sequence continues at coordinate 41,794,245 of NC_060213.1, forward strand.
TAGGAAATTATAAAATCAATATAACTCTGCAATAGACACAGTTTTGGGTTTTTAAATAAGTTACGTACGAATTGATAACATTTTACATTATTATGCTAATTCCAACAAGCGCTCGACAATTGCAATCATCCGGACAGTAAAACCAAATCAATGCTCGTTTGTATTATTATGTTTAACAGCGTCAGCTGGGCTGTGCGCCAAATACTCTATCGTTATATTTCTATGAACTCACTATATGTACCTATACAGCATTTATTAAAAAAGCACGCAATGCATGTTAATAAATTTATGTAACAAAATTTGAAAAGTGAGTATTATATAAAAGCATCTTAAGATGTTACATGCAACAATTAATATATTCAAAATAATTAATTAAACGATAGAATGGACCAATTTTTTTAAATTTTTTAGAGAAATGCAATTAGCACTGAAATTTTCAGCTAATAGTAAGCTATGATTTATTGTCTTTAAGTATTTTTCAAGCAACCTTCCGTTTTTTTTATTGTTTACAGTTCAAAATCTCTGTATGGTCAAAAAAATGAAATATCGAATGGCAGTTTCTAAAATATTTATTTAAACTATTCTTTACAATAATAAACATTTTACTAAGTTTTAATTCTATTCTGTTACTTCCTTATGAACATCCAAGTTTTTTCTGAATAAACACAAACGGATAAACTGAATAAAAACCAAGCAAGTTAGGAATATATTTTATAAAATAATTGCCTATTAGTTTTTATTTGACAAAGTGTTAGGTTGTGTTTATGTTTTTTATAATGGACACTCCTTTTAACCGTCATTCTACCTATAAGATTGATAAAAAATTAATATAAATGGTTCAGATAATTTTTATTCTAATACAATGCATTTATAAAACCAAGTACAATACCTCTTTGTATTTTATAAATGTTCTAATTGCAATCGTTATATTGATGGGTACGTTCGCATTAGAACATATTATTTACAACAATTTTCCAAATAATATTTCATTACAATCTTGATAAATAACAGTTTAGAGTTTATCTGTTACAACCAGAAAATTAACAGTATATATCATATATTCTTATCGACAATACTAAAATTATTGAAACATAAGTATAATGAAGGTTTTCTGGGAAGGCTTGATTCAATGCGAATGTTGTTTTCAGCTTCATTTCACCTTCTGTTTACTTTAGCATCGGAAAAAATTAGGAAATTAAAAGAAAATTAGAATTTTAGAAAAATTTAAAATAAAAAAAATAGGACACTGTCACAAAACTACTACTGGATTATTGCCTCTACGTCTATATGACGAGTTTTTAATAAACTCATTGACAACAAAGCTAAAAATATTTTACAAACTATTCCCAGTTAGACACACCTATACTATGATATAAAATATAATATAGATAAAAAAAAACTGTTGTCATTGACTCAGGTAGAAAATTGAACTCATACGATATTTTATTCACGATCCCTAATAAAGAAGGAGCAACATAATTTTTAATCTTAATGTAGGTGAGATTGAAAGGGTAAATTGAATCCATTTCCGCCTCCATAACGTAGTTTCCTTTGTGTTATTAATATAAATATTTACTAATTAATAGTGATTTTTTGGTTATTTTAAAACTGTTCATCTAAAAGTGTTACTGTTAAAATCCTTTTAAAAATTTGACAATATATCACCCTTCCTATTTTTATAAAATCTAGAAATTGAGAAAACAAAAAAGATTTGCTTTAAATACTAGAAAAATTTCTGAACTGATTAACTAATTCAATGTTTTTAAAACGAACCATAAGGTGTTATAAATGAAATGAGATTATAATAAAAATAAAAAAACCGTTCTTATTGTTTTAATAGATTTTACACTTATAGCCTATGTTACTAAATTATTGAAATAATTCTGTATGAAAAGTTACCTGATTACACAGTTTGTGGCATATCGTACGTAGCATATTCAGGCCAATCAACTGTTAAATACCGTGCTAGCAGCAAACTCCTTCTATATTGATTTACAGTATGGAGCAACTGGAAAACTCATGTAACACTACAGTTTTAATTCGCATATGTAGTATTTAAATCCATTGCCAGATGTGTTTTCATTTCAGAATAATTTTATTTAATAAAATAGAATGTACCTAGATGATACAAATTAGATAAATTAATAAAAACTACACAGAGAAACTTTGTCTTAGTTAAACACGTATTTTACATTTAAAAATTACTTTATAAACGAAAAATGTAGACTTGTTTATCGAATACTATGTTTTTGGTTACCATTTTAATATGGTATACGTATAAATTTTTCATACTCATATTTGTTTAATAAAAATGACGGGAATTTATACTTTCGTTAGTTCTGAACAAACATCACAATCCAATTATAGAGCCATTGATAGAACTTTCCGGGTGTGTTAATTAGAGTAATATTCAAACGTCAACTCATTTAACATACAACTCAACCTAACTAACGTTATGCTCTTTTAATTGTCTGATAGTACTGCGAGCCAATTTAATATTCAGTTTGATTATCTTTTAAATTTGTCTATAAAGTAGGAGATAATAAATGCAAACAAGTATACGAAATGTGTTTTTATGTTAAAATTTTTACATGAATAACATCTCGTATAAAGCATGTAAAGAATATGAGCTATATCTATTAAACTATATACATAACAATAAAAAATTTTGAAAATGTATGCACTATTGTATCGTATAAAATATTTCTGTAATATAGGATTATATTCAATCCTTTTGTTGGCATTAAATGACATAGGTAAACTTTTAAATTATATGTAACATTGGTTGAGTATATAGCATGCTTTTAGAATCCACCAACAGACTGAAAAACAGTAAATACTTTAACAATTTACATTATTTAATATGTTATTGGCTACTTCTAACTTTACAATCATCGTATCACTCAGAAAAAGGAACCCATTAATAAAAAAAATAGTTTTCCTATATGCCTCGACTCAAGCGACATAACCTACTCTACTATTTAGACTTCAGGTCAGACCACAATGGACTATATGATAAAATATGTATGGAACGAACTCGGGTAGATAAAAGAAGTGATATTCCTGCAGCTAATTATTATTTCTTGTACTGAACAACAGACCTTCATACTTTAATGATTACCTGTAAATGTTTAAAATATTATAACATTTTCTGCATTATATTATGACTTGTAATAGTTTAATTAAAAGTTATAAACAATTGTACTGTGCATTTTTATTCTTAAAATTTTTAGAATATTTGAAAGGATACAAGTATAATGTACATTAGTATTCGTTAAGTGTGACAAAAAAAATTATGGTTGCCTGTAAAGTCGGTTTTACGGGCGAAGATTTTACGTGACAACGTCTTTTTCTCGGTAGAATATTTATTGATATGAATATTATTAAATTGCACAATAGGAACAAGGAATTGAATGAAAATAAGAATTGCACAAATTTTAACTATAGAAATATATTTTGTTTACTAAAACATTGTACATAATTTGAAATTAATTAAAATTTGTTATTGTAAATGGTAAAGTTGAATAAAACATTTACTAAAATTGGAATTTGAAATTCTTGCTAAACACAGTTAAATTCTAACTCCGCGCGTGGTGATTGGTCGGTTTAGTTCGTTTGTTTGGTCGCACTGTTATGACAGGTTAGAGGTTATAATTTGTTATTTTAAATGTTTGACTAGCAATACGCGCTGTTTCTTCTCAATCGACTGAATTACGATTGATTGCAGAGTGATTTAAACTAATAATTTACTTAACACTATCAACATTTGTCAATAGTATGACATAACCTATAAACTCAGTTTCTCAACTTTTGTGTCAATCTAACAATTAATCAATCAATCATAGTTTACGATAATGAAATATCAGTGTACAATTATTTACCTTTATTGTTGTAGTTGTTGTAAATGACGAATCTAAGCACACCACATTTTCACGAATAAACATAGTTATCTGCTTTATCCCGTGGGGCGGACCCACAGTTATCTGCTTTATCCCGTGCGGATCCCGTGCGGCGGACCCACTGGACGGGCATCGTAACGTTACCGGGCGTTACACTTTTTCATGAGTGACTCCGAGCCGCAACTTAATTTAAGACGTTGTCACGTCAAAATATAAGAATTCGTTTCCGCAAATGAAATGTGCTTTCGAAAAATACCTATAAGGCTAATGATGCATCAAAAAACCTCCGAAATAAAAAGAAATAAAAATTTTTAACTGTGTACCTGATACAAACTGAATAAAAGTCGACAATCAGTTGATGTTAAGGTCCTGTCGATGGTATGGATAAACAATTGCTACATGAAAACGTAAAATTCTTCAACCGCAAATCACAAGTCGTAGTGGACCAAGAATTAAAGAGAATTATTTATTAGGAATTATTGTAAAGGAACTTTGCGATTATATAAGGAAGTGTTCAGTGTTATATAAATATGTTTTGTTTTTTAGGCTACCTACTTATTATAAAAGTCAGCTATTCGTCCGATAGAAGTGTCAGTTCATAATACTTTTAGATTATTGCAATTATAAATTATAGCTCTATGGTTTAACTGATTTAATAGTACACAAGCTATGTATTTAAGAGTATACCTTTCTGTGAGTTAAATACATTACCCATCAGCAACATGATAACATAAACCCATTACAAACATATAAGAATATCATATTAAGACATATTGTTTAATATGATATTATCGAAGCCTACCTTATAATTACATCGTTTAATTACTTTATTCACTGCATCTGTCTCGTTTGAATAATGTTTATGAAAAAGTACATTTATGTTACAATGTCTTCAAAATTCCAATCCAATAAATCTATATCAAAAAGATAGCAATAGGAAGAACTCGCCAAAATTTAGATAGTTAATGTATGTGTATTATGAGTTATTTGTAATTTTACCGACTAATTTGTTCTAACATGAATTTACGTAAAATATTTTAATTTCAGATCCAGGTTTTGAAAAAGTATTCTTTAAAGCAAAAAAAGAAGCAGTGTAAGAGATTAAGGTAACGTAATTCAATAAATGAAACTATGTCATATAACTTTGTGAACTAATGTTTCCAGCTTAAATAAAAAAAACACGTTTGTTCCAAGAAATACCACCAAACAATAACAATTTTTAACCAAAGCATGGAATTATTGCATGACTTATAAACAAGTACTTATTTATCAAATACATAAAGAAACATAATTATATCAATAAATATGCTGACAAATGTAATCATATTTAAACTACAATAATGCTATATAAACGTAGAAGCACAAAAAGTACTTGCTCTCTGGAGACAAAAAGAACAACATTATTAATAAAGGAATTTTTGATCGTAAATGTATTATTTCATGTTGCTTTTTAATAAAAAAAACTTTTCGAAATCAACACAATTATTCAAGTTTGATTGAATAGATTTAAAACTAAAGTATATAATTTGGCTGTATCTATTTATTTGTGTATTACTTTAATTATAAACAATGTTTTTCATGAATGCAATCAAACAGCATATAGCTAAATTACATGAAAAACGTAAACCAATATTTAATACTTTTTGTGATGTGTCTGAAAAAGATATCCTTGATATCGAAAGCCCTCACAAAACAATAAAAAAGTATTTAATATTGGTTTTATGTTTTTCATGTAATTTAACAGTGACCAATATAAGCTCCATCTACAGCATATGGCTAAATAATACAATTTATTATGCGTATTTATTTAAGAATAACAGTGCCTATTTTACGAAACTCCATACTTTTAATCATATTTAAATTAATATTACATTTTAATAAGTATAATAACGTTTATCCTAATAGTTCCGAGATAATGACAAACTCATAGTGGAACGTACCAAAAATGATTGATTATATATAAATAATAAACTTTTTATGTTCGCAATGGATATTCAAGAGAGTCTTATGATGAGAGAGGTTATTGGAGTCCGAATATACATGTATATTTTGTAGCAGCAGTGCAACTGATAGAGTATTTCTATGTTTCTATTTAATTACGATTGAAGTTAGGTCAAAAGCGCGTAACGCTGTATGTGTGGTTACACAACATGCTTTAAACAATTTAGAATTTGTTTTGTTGAAAGGTTCACCCTCGTCCGGAACATCTGTTTAACTCTGACAAACAGTTATCCTGCCCAGTGATTTATTCCTCCTGGCATTGTTTTGCGATTTCCCATCAAAGCCAAACTCTAACACAGGCTGTATTTCCTTTCATTAAACATATTTCTTGTTTTAAATACCTAATGGTAAATGTTGATTTTGTTTTTTGAAGATCGAGCAACGGTTCATTTCTTCAATCAAACAATGTATCCATCTCGCTTTCATCCTCAGGCAGACACAACTCCATCAAGTTTTTTCTTCCTTATTTATAACATGTTGAGTAGACTACCTTTACTATGTTATTAACAAATTCTTTGTTAGGAGTTCTTTGTAACTGGTTAGAATGTTTTCAAGCGTTAAATATTTGTTTCGAACATTAAAATCGTTTTGTAATAAGAGAAATCAGTAATAGTACATTTAGACTTCCACATCCGCTACTTGATCTCTTCTTCAAAGTGGATTATGTATCACACAACTCCAATACAGGATAAAATATCGACCTAAATAGCCCTAGTAGTGGGTAATAGTGTGTTGTCAGGACGTCTTTAGTTAAGTTTTGTTAACTAGTACTAGTTTGAGTGCATGTTTATAAGATAGTGAGCGAGGAGTTGATACATAGCATGATCATTGTAATTATTGAACTTTTCTTGTTACAACAATCTGGTATGATTAGATCATTTATCCTAGAATTTAGGTGGGTGTCGGCCTGAGAAATATATCATATTTTAGATATTCAAAAAGGTTTTACTAATTTTAAAATTAGAAAAATTTAAAAATATATTGGTTTTCCTCCATGTTAACAAATATTTTCTATAGAAAGCTTAATATATAAATTGTTAGTTACTATATTGCATATGAACGCATATTAGTAAAATGCTAACTGTCTTAGAAAACAACTATTCGTTTCATTATTATGACCTATTCATTACTGATATATAGTTTGGAATAAACCGTATCATACTTTGGTATGCAGAGTTTACTGTTTATCGTTCTTTTCTTGTGTAAACATTCATTAATACAAAAAAAATCGTACTACTTATTTACACGTTTGTCCAGAGTCTCAAGAGCTTTGAGAATCCAGCGACAATCGCGCTACGACGCACATCCACCGTCACACGCCGCGCAGTTTTACATTCATTTTATGGGTAACTATGGCGGCAATTAGAAATACAAATATTTTGACAAACAGAATATAATCATATGACATTCAAACATGTCTCATATTAACACACGAGGTCTAATGAAACGAGCTGTATAAATGCATGTCTTATGTAACCTCAGTGTAGCCAGTTGCATGACACATACTACTACCCTGTGTTTTAAATCATAAAATATAGTAGAAAATAAACATACAGAAGAAAATTATGATATACTTAAACCAAGCGAAGTAATGAACCAATAAATTGCCTATGATGTCATTCATCTTCATTGTAACCCCAAATAATTTATGATAAGACTTATAACATTATTATAATTTTATAAAGAGTATCGGCATACTAATAATATTACAAATTAATTTGATAATCAATTTATTTATGTCCTTCCACAATTATGATATCTTAAAAACGTAAAGAGAATAATAAAAGTACTTCAGATATGTTACTTTGTAACATAATGCGCAAAGCCGTTAAATATAAAAAGTGATCAATAAACCTAAGGCTCTGTTTATCGGCTACCACAGGAAAATTAATATTGCAATTGAATCTGTTTGATGAATATCGTTTACAATAATATCACCGTATTTAGATTTACCTCCAAGAAAAAAGCTCTTAGGTGCTTTTATAAGCGTGTCAGATTTTGTTTATTTGTGTTAGTATTATTTTAATTGCATATGGTTTTTTACCGTTGCATTCACGTTGCAAAATGTGTCACTAGTGAATCTATTGTGAAAATAACATACATTTAATATTGCGTAAGGAAAGTTCAAAAAGGCTTACAAGCTTAGGGCACCCTCTCTATACCCATATTTATTGCTGACGACTATTAGCGCAATTGGAAATGTTTTTAATATTACTATATGTTAATAAAAACAATAGTTTTCATATTTTTTAAACGTTAACAAAAGCGCCTTTCGAAACTAATGGTTTCATCATCATGCGACTCCACAAATAAATATTTACATTTTTTTTGTTACAATTATTATTAAAATAACATACTATGTAAATATGTAAAAAAAATTGGTAATATTTCAGCCAGTATGAAAAATTAAATACGACTAAAGTTAATTTTGGAATAAATTGAGAATAATGAGTTGTTTATGAGTTGTTCTTTATTTCTGTTTATGCGTAGTTCTCTCGAAGCATTTAGTTCTATGGTTTTTAAATTGTTTTACTAATTTTAGATTTGTAGTTGGTTTTCTGTGTCCTGAATCAATGCAATGCTTAGCTACAGCAGCTTCTAACCAATAATATACATCTAAAAATAGCATAGTATTCTTTCGTTAAATTTTATATATATAAATAGTAGTAAGGTAAAATGAATTAAAAGTTGTGATAAAATCTTGTTTTCATTTTCATTAAATATTGTAAAGACATCATCGGCGTATCGTATTAATTTTCTTGGGAAATGTGTCATTTTAGATTGGGATGTAGTTTTGAAAATGGCTTATAAAACATAACACATCTTTTTCGTGTTCATTACGCGTTAGAATTATGATCTTTTGAAAACCATTTTGCCATCATAATATTTATGATCCGTGCTAAAATGATTTATAAAAAAATAAAGGAATAGTGCTAATTCAAACTATAATAAACCAACGTAACCCTAAGCTGAATACTATGTAAAATGGAATCAACTTGAGAATTTTTGCACTGACTACATTTACTCCATATATTAAACTATGGGTTTCCTTTATAAGTCATATTCTTACCCGTAAAACCCCAAACTTTTAGGGATATAATTATTTATATGCAACCTAATAAATTAAATCTCATTATAATGATCTGTCTGTGGTTAAGCCAACATAGTATTGTATTGTCAGAATAAATATAATTTAATTACAGAAAAATTTACAAAGATTCGTTAGTACTATTCAAAATTATTTATAATGCTTTTTTGAGCTAAATAGAAAATACTGTGTCTGATAGAAAAGTAAATAAAAACATTTCATAGCTTTTGAGCAGCCATACAAATAGATTCGTATTGGTTGATTTGAAGATAAAAAATTTCCAGAGCATTGGAGCTTACTAATTTTGGAAACGAAATACAATCATACGTAAGACAATGCAGTCACTAGTACAAAACCTTAGTGCAAATTGTATTCCAAACAAATATCAGCAGAGCCACGTTCAAAATCTCCAGTTTCTACTGCTGCATAAGTTAATTCTTAATTTGAATATTACTTCCTCACATGTGCATTGCATTTACGATTTATTCCTTACATCTGTCTATGAAATGTAGCTTACTTAATATTTCTAAATATAAACAGAGCGATACTAAAAAGTTCTAACTTTTCTCTAAAATTCTCCTCTTATAGTAATCTTTCTAGGTATTTCCAAATTGGGTTTCCTACTAAAATAGATTCCGAGTTTAGTACCAATATTTTTTAATAATATGCACAACTACATTACAAAAGAGGAATTTTCTAATATTTAAATTAAATCCAACCAAATACGTGTTTTTTCGATATTGAATCCATCTGTTAATTTTCAATAATAGATGCAAAACTTTTAAATCCTAATTTTATAACATATTCTTACAAATAAACATATGAAAAATGTGAATTACAATTCAAGGGAAATAAGCTGTTGTGACAGAGTGAAAGAGTTTTGTATAAAAAATATGAATATTTATGGCTACATTGAAAAGGAAATAACGTTTATTGAAAGAACTTTTCACTTCATTGAACAAAGAGTCGAGGCAAACAATCCACAATGGTCGCTGCTGGTCTTTTCGTGAATTCTTTGTTCCCTTGATAGGCCCATTTGGTTTTTATGTCCACGTCATCTTTTAACGATATTTTATAACCGTATTCATGCTGGATCGATTCTTTTATGCTGTATACGAATCATTTTATTGTGTAAAATAGTTTCGGATACGCTTTTTAATAGTAACAATAAAATTATTAAAAAAACTATCAATAACTATATAATAACAAATAACTAAGTTATTTCTAATTTAAATTATTTCCATAAATGTCTAATATTATTGCAAGGGTAAAAATGTCCCACCACGTGTCATGTGACAGCATTCTATAAAATGTTACAAGCAAAGTGTTAATTCTACAGTTCATTTTATGCTTGGGATTTCCTACGGACAGACAACTGACAGAGATACAATAATAAAAGCAACTTTATTTACACTCATTTAAAAACCGAACAATTTCAGTTAAGTCTAAACAAATGTGTATGTAACGCCAAAGAACATAATTTTGTCTGAAAATAAAATTAAACATTAAGCAGACTGTACTGATTTTCTTAAAATATGATACAGATAAATAAGATGCACTTTTACTGTGTGACTTGTTGAATGGTTCTTTAATTTCAGTTAGTATTTTGAACTTTGAAAAAAATTTAGAGTTGTCATGACCATCCAGGAGATCAATATACAATCGTTGCCATTAATACTGTTGATTAACATGCACCGTCCTTTAACTCTCTAAGATATTCTTTCACATTTCCATAGTTTTAGCATGATTTTTATTAAACTATTTTAATGTTGTACATACCATAATTTTTTTAGTTCTATGTCTATGAAATTATCAATTTATGAGGTATATTTTTATCTGCTACTGATATAAATTATTTTATGTTGTGTACTTATCGAAGCTTAAATATTATTAAATTATTTGATAAATAAATACATTAAAAAAAATCTAGGTCCTACTCGTCAGGCAATAAAATATTAGGACTATATAGGCTGATAATATGCTCAAAAGGAGGTTGCAAGGATTTTAATCTTTTACAAAATCAAATATTTTCCTAAGTAATATAAATATTGAAATATTATATCTAAGGCTTATCTCAAACAATTTCAAAAAAAATTGTCATCTCGGTCACTTCAATGTAAGGAAAACCACTATCATTCACTTTATATCATAATATTAGTCCAATATTAAATACATTCATCGGTTATACGAGCCTGAAAAATAATGTAACATGCGTTGTATTGTTATAAATCAGAAAAAACCATTATTATGATGTGTCCCCTGACGTATAATTACATTCTTACATTTGTCATGAGGTGATGAGGTGATTGCCGGAAGACAAAATTTTAACAAAGTGCTAGCAATGTTCCACAGTAAGTGGTAAATAGATTGCTGGTCTTTTTGAATAATGAAAGCGCCATTTTCTCCTGCGGGAAGTTTGTCTCTGCTTTTCATTTTAGTGCGTTGTTCATACTGAAGTCTTCCTAAAACGGTTTTTTTATATTATGTTTATATTTTTCCTAACAAAATATATTGGAAAATCACATTTCGCCTTACACCTAATTGAGTAAAATTTTCGTCTCAAAACCCTTATAAATAAATAAAATTCGTAAAAAAATACGAAATATAAACATAAACAACTTATATAGTTATTGCTGTGTTCTTAACCTATACATTTTTTGTTGATCCTAAGTGAAGCTTATAGCAATATGGGATCTTAAATTTATCATATCTGTCTTGTATCTCTCTGTCTGTCAATGTAGGTTATATGTCTAAATGTTAATGATTAAAAGACTTGAAAATTATGAAATAAGATTATTATACGTTTTCTACCTTATTTTGCGGCAAGGAACATAGGAATTTGAGTGGATAACGAGATGTTTTTAGACATTTTCTATTGTCTTACATGGTACACAAACGTACATAAAACTCAATGTTGTAAGATATATGCTCAAATTTCTAAACGTATAACTTTATCAACCCACGACAGTGAGTTTATCATCACATATTTAGTCTAATCCCTTATTTTTATTTATTGCATGTATAACACTTCTCTTTTAGAAAGCTGACATCTGATTATTTAACTATTTAAACTTAATGTTTTATTATTGTAACACGTATCAATGTCTAATGATCAATATCATCTTTTATTCTTTCTTATCGCCCTTCAGAAATAACACGAATGACAGATCAATAAAATATAGATTTGCAAGTATAAAAGCCACAAATTTTAAACATTAACCCCTAACAAAGAAATACAAGTGATAGCATCAACTGTTCAAATATTTATATTTCAAACTTTATAATTATGTATTTAAGTGTTAGCGCCATCCATTAATGAAAGTTGGTAAAAATATTAATATTGATAGATGCTACGTTGATTATGTATGAACCTTTAATTTTGTTAATAAAAAATTTAAATTAATAATTATTATATATTGCAGAAAACATACATGTAAAGATAAAAAAATTTTGCAAATTGTAGGATAAAATAATTTATTTATTGAAAAAGAATGTATCTGAAATTTATAAGCGATAATAAAGTGTATAATAGTATAAGTAAATTCCAAGTACAAATTAATATTTTGTAAGTAAACTTTAACATAACATATAATACGTTCCTATTACATTTTATGTATACATATATAATAGGTTAACTTTTTATAAAATTCCAGTTTTATTTTATAATATTTTTAGCCTCAAAATATACACATGCATAAGAAGAAATGAGAATGCATATTGCTCTACCGCTATCCAAGAATTGCTTCTTTATGGATGACGGCGAGACACTAATACTGCATGGGACAAAACATAAACCTTAACGACTGAATGTTTTAAAAAGTACACGTACAGTGTACATTTCTCCAAATAAAACAAAACTCTCTCGGTTTTAAATTTTTATATTAATTTTCAAACAATAAATATAAGTAATAATAAAAGTATGATTCGTATTACAAAAAAGGTTTAGTAAGAGTAGGATAATAAAAGTTATACACGTAAAATCTTTTTACTTTTCAAAAATTCCAATTTCACAATGCAATATCAAATATTACTTATTAGCTAGCATTGATGAATTCTCCTACTTCTAGGGAAGGTAGTTTAGAAAAATTGAACAACTGCCTGTTAACGCTCCCAATAATACGATTTAACAATATATGCGTATAATGTAATTTGTGCATTATTTTCTATTTATATAAAGCCAAAGTCAATATCAATGATGGTACATATCCGTCGAGGAGATTTTTATGAGTATGTGTGATTCTTAGTACTTCATGTGAACTTGAATTATTGCATATTCTGCTGCAGATAGAAGTTATCTGTATAAATGTCTTCTGGAGAGTAGTCCGAGAACTAAATTATCTCAAAACTGAATTATTATTGATTTGGAATAATTCAATTCATGATATATTCAGTGGTTGGCAACATACTTCATCTGCCTGTATGTATTCAGAAGAGTAGTTCTAGAAAAAAATGCTGTAAAGACTCTACATTTTTACCGGATTAAAAAAGTCTACTATAAATTACGCAAAGTTTGACAGCCGTTCAGTCTTTTGCTTTGTCTAGGGCAAGAAGTTCAGTAAATAAGTTTATGTGGTAAATGAGAATATTTTTATTCTGTATTATTCTTTAGATGTTCAAAAACTATTTCTAAAAGCGGTCAATGTTTTTTTTTATAGGAATAGAGAGTATTACCAACAAGATTTGCCATTGAAACCGTTACAGCAATAAAAAATATTGCATAAAAATAAATTAGTAGAAGATTTAGTATTATAATATGGTAATGTACAATGTGACATAATAACATGTGATCCAACTCTCACAAAATATGTCAACATTTTTTTAATGAGTTCTCTGAAGAATTTTAAAATATTAATAGAGAAATAAATCTATATAATAAGGATTGAATGTATCATGAGACAGGGTATCCAGAAAATGCGAGTTTCTGTAGATAACATCTTTACATGTAATCTAATATTGAAATAAAACTTTATTTTTACAAGAATAAGTTTGTTTTAATGGAATTATGTAATTTGGGTAAGCATTATTTGAGTCCAAAATACTTTACGTAGACAGGTTTTATTATTTTTTTATAGAGATGACTATAGAGTAATTGAGGAATTGTATATATATATATATATATATATTTAAATAAACATTGTATTACAAAAAGTACTTGCTCCGCTAGGAATCTTACCCGGATCTACACAAATTTCATTAATATTACATATCTTACTATGACTGTACGACAAGTTTTCACTGTCATTTCGCCGACAACCCATCGAATTTTCTCTTTCTAGTCACTGATTTTTGGGGGTTTAATTGTATACACCAACTACTAAATAAATCTAAAGAAGAGACTCACAATATGTCCAGTAACTAAGCGCTTGTCGCCGAAATAGAAGTGGAAACTTGTGTCACAGTGAATCTCAAGGACGCATTTGATGAAATCTGAATATTTTATGAAAAATTGGATTTATTTATTATTAATATTTATAAAAATAAGTCGATTCATTTAGTGTGTCAGTACTGACGCTTTTTCCGCAGCATGAATTGAAAAATATTTAAACTAAGTAATAAAACTAGTAGGAAATTGGGCCTTGTACTTGTATCACAACAGTTAGGTTTTATTATAAACTCTTTTTAGATTCAAAACCTAACTATCAGCAAGGTGTATAATAAATAAAACACTCCATTGTAAGGATGAATCCCAAAATTGAACGGCTCGGAGATCTCTGCCGAGCAGAGCTCTGCTGTAATTGCATTGGAGTTACAGCGACTTGAACAAGAATAATTTACTTCCGTTAAAAATTATTTCCTTCTTATATTTACATTATTACCCAGATAAGGCCATTATAAAGGCCTGATTTATGCAACAATCCAATTAATTTTATTATTATTGAATCTATTAAAATGTATTAGATAAATATGACAAGTATATTGTATACAACTGGTTATAATACCATTAAGTCATTATACTAAAATTGTACAAATATATCACAAACTTAAATAAAGTGAAACGTATAATTTTTGTATTTATTCCAAAACTCGTATGTTAAGTGGTATTTAATACAAACTTATAGTGTTAAGTATAAACTGAAAATTTAAACTATGTCAGAAGGCTGAGAGAATTGCTGTTTGTCTCCTGACGACAATTTTTTTCCCGTTTCGCTATCATGACATCTCAGGTATAAAATAGGCTATCCCTGTGAAATTCATGATAATATATCTCAAAACCTGGTATACTACATATGGTGTAGCGTACCCCTGCCTTATACTAAAAAAATAATATTTAATAGTAACATAAACAGTTAGGCCTACAAAAAACTATTTTTAGAGCATAAAAGGAATAGTGTTTTAAAAGTGTTAATGCATCATCAAAAGTTAATGTATTACTATTGCTCCACCTAATAATGAACTGTATTATGTAGTTCTAATGCCCTCCTAATCGTTCATTTAATCTCGCACTTATATCCATGTCTACATTGTTATAAATCAAACTGTTAAAAACAGCAGATTTTCTATAACCATTAATGTTCATGTCTAGGATTCAGCATCCGATTTGGTTTATACAAGTGCATTTTTGTGTTTCCTTGAAATTAAAAAAGGAATTCCTCCTAATAAACATACTATATATAAAAAGTTAGACTCGCTAAATTTTGTGGAGATTGTAACTGTAGTATACAGAAATGATTGAAATTATGTCATTATGTATTTTCACCGATTATATGTTCCTAACATGATGGACTACAAACCAACCAAATAAATACCTACACTAAAGTGGTGATATTTATTCTCTTTCTCTACTATACAAAATTTATATAACTATTAACTTTATCACTCAGTATGTTTGCTTTTAAAATAAAAAACTATAGTTCAATAGTAAATATCTTTACACATATTTAATACCGTTCCACAAAAATAAATAAAACTGGTGATTACAAATAAAAATGTTTTTTCAGCTACTATACTTCTGACTATAAAAAAGTCATAAGTAATCAAAGCAAATCCATACCGTTCTAAAAACAACAAACTAAAAACAAAAGTTATAGTGTATACTACTTTCTTAACTTCCGTAGAACCTCAATAACAACGTATTTATAATCTCAATCGATTAATATTAAGCTGTTTAAATTTGAAGTATTTTCTACTTGTTGGGAGCAAGGTATGAAATTAGTTGTTTATACACACGAGTAGAAAGAGACTTCTAAGAGCATTTAATTAGTTCAGCACACAATCTGGCCGACATAAAGTTCACTTCTTTATTGTACATGGGTATACATATTTTATCAAGTAGTCCATTGTTGACTTGAACTCAATGCAGAACACTGGAAAGGGGTTTTCACTCTGCTGATAGATACTCAAACGTATATTTATGTATACAAATCAACTCACACACACACACACACACACACACACACACACACACACACACACACACACACACACACACACACACACACACACACACACACACATATACGAAACAATAAAAATCTAATCTGTGTAATTTTCTTGTTTGACTATAAGAAAATTTTTCTAGAAAAAGGAATACAAAAAAATTCGATTTATTTCTCTCTATATGAATATATATATATAAGATATATATATATATATATATATATATATATATACATATAAAATAGCTTTTTAATCTTCACACACATATATATATGTGAAGAAGGAAGAACCATGATAGAAATTTTATGTAACAAAAATTTTTATAGAATTCAAATAAATATTTAATTGACTTAAACTAATTCTTAATTGATGATCACTTTATGCAGAAGATCATTTTATACTACACACATAAACTTGCGTGTGAATATAAGCTATTGTGTGTTTAATGTGTCAATTTAAGCCTTTTAAATGCAGCCAATAATAAATGTTGATCATATATTTATTATAGGCTAATAGTGTAACAATATATACAAGGGATATAAATGCAATACTAGGAATAAAAAAACGAGGTTTATATGCAAGTGAAAATATAAAAATCTTATCATGATTAAGAAAATTTTAAAACCTTGTTCTCAACAAAGTGTGGGATGAAGTACCTAGTCCCTTGTGGAAAACAACCTGAGTTATTCATGATTTGTTTTAAAATTTGCTTTGTTTATTTGTTCAATATATTTCAAGCCTAAATCTTAAGAACCTATCGTGAGATTGAACTGACTCAAAGACATGACATTTTCCATAAGCTTCATTTCTATATGCGTTTGAAGTTTACTCCATTAGATTAAAATAAGCCTTATCTAGTACCTTTATATCGATATGATTGAAACAAAAAATCTCAGAAAAATATATGTGTACATAAATGAATCTGTTCCACAACATTTATAATATGACATAGCAACACTTGTAGGTATCATAATGAAATGATTTTCAGACTTCATATTTCGCATGGAATATCAATGATAACCTTTACACGACCCATAGTGTTGTGAAACCTAAATCTGTAGAGTATGGCTTTAGAAGTGCACAAATATAAATTATTAAAATTTATTATTTATGTACATATATTATTGCTATTCAAGATGTTTTTTTTCTAAATGATTGAGAGTGATTTAGTAAGGGTTTGATGGTCAATAATTTTAGGCTGTGCCAATAAAATGTTTAGTATATTATGCTAGTTCAATGTGTATCTTTATCTTGAATTTATCGCATAACCATCGATCTATTGATTTGTGAAAATTACAATATTTAATAGACGAGAGGGTAAGTAATAACCCAAAATTTGTTTAATAAAAACTTACCGGAATATATACTTTCATTAGTATGGGTAAAATATCCCAATCCAGATATAGAGCCATTATAGAAATACTAAAACGACAACTCATTTAACATACTACTCGACGTACCAAATATTATGCACTTTAAATTGCCTAATTATACTGTGAGCTAATTAATTATTCAGATTGATTCTCTTTTATATTAAAGTATAAAGTGGGAGATAATTAATGCAAACAGTATACGAACGTATTTTATGCTAAAATTATGTTACATATATAAGATCTCATATAAAGGAATATAAGCAATATGTGCTTTACCTATTAAACCATACAAATAACAATAAAAAGTTAACAAATATATTCCCTATTGTAAATTAACTCCATGTATATAAATATTGTAATGTTTTATAGGATTATATACATTCCTATAGTTGGCATTAGGTAACATTGGTAAACGTTCAAATTATGTATAACATTGGTTACGTATAAGGCATGTTTTCTACGATCAATATACGTTTTACACCGACGGACTGTAAAATAAAGAAATATCCTAACTTAAGTACAATATATACTATGGGGTAGGCTACTTATAATTTCAAAATCATTGTATTGCTCTGCAAAAAGGGAACACATTAATAAACAGTTTCCTGAATGCCTCAGTTTGAAGCGACATAACCTACTCTACTATTCAGACTTCAGGTCACACCACAATGGACAATATGATAAAATATGTACAGCACAAACTCGGGTAGAAAAAAGAAGGGATCTTTGTACAGACAATTATTTCTTATACTGAAAAAACTGACCGTCATACTTTAAAATTTATCTGTAAGTGTTTATGTTCACAAAATTATAATATTTTCTGCGCTATAATATGACGTCTAATAGTAAAATATTAAAGTTATATACAATTGCAGGCCTACTGTGCAGTTTTATTCTTTAAATGTTTATAATATTTGAAAGGATATAATGATATTGTACATAAATGATATAGGTATATGTTTAGAACCTCAGCACTTGCTGGTCCAGGAGCGTAAATCGTGCGTACCTTGTTGGTCATCGCGCCTCATGCTGGTCCGGGCCTTGAACGTGTTGGTCCGGACCCGCAAGTTACGAGGCTCTGTATAGAGCGTGTAACATCCTGGACCAAGAAGTGCTGCTTGCCTGTAAAGTTCATTTGATTGTACAGTAGCTCGCCTAGCGTGAGTATAACGAACTAAATACTCGAATTAGGGGAAATCCCCCACCATTCTCGGACCAAGATTTGCCGGGTTTCTGTACAGGGCATACTGTCGAACATTGAATAAAGTGCTTTTTCAAATCAAATCAAATCAGTCTTTATTGCCTTTTAACAGCATACAATATTGT
This sequence comes from Homalodisca vitripennis, assembly GCF_021130785.1. NCBI lineage: Eukaryota > Metazoa > Arthropoda > Insecta > Hemiptera > Cicadellidae > Homalodisca > Homalodisca vitripennis. The sequence goes on from NC_060213.1 coordinate 41,813,309, forward strand.
ATAGAAGCAGTCTGTATTAGCCAATGTATTAGCCTATCTACTCATTCACACAAAATTATACATACAAAAAGTTCCTCACCCAGACAAACATGCAATGGCTAATCGGATCCTGTTAAAACGTGTTTCGATTTTAATTTTATATTCACAGGCGGCTTTCCATGAACTCACATACCGTGTCAAAAGCACCTGACACCAATAGGCATTGAAGACGCGAGATTTAAATTTTTTGGTACTGCCAATGTTTTAAGATCCTCAAAGAGCCTAATAATGAACCTAACACCAGCCTGCGATGGCAAAATTATGAGACGCCACCGTTCGATGTTGTTGACTGCGATAGTTGTCCCTGCCTCTTGTCTCATACTGGTGAATGTTCCTTACCTGAGCCAATGTGCTCTTTGATTTACAGAACACAGCCACCTCGAAAATGTAGAGGCAGGGCAAGGTCAGTAAACCAAGCTCCCTGAAGGCATCCCTGCACGACTCTCTTCACTTTAATTTTGAAATGATTCGTACACAGTTTGTTGTTTGCACAGCTGCCCCAGAGTCTTACTCGATATGCAAGGTGCGGATAAACAAGGGCAAAATAAGCCATTCTCAGGATGTCGTGAGAACAGTGTTTTGCCAGATTCCGCAAAGTATACAAACCTGAAGTTACTCTGGAACAAACACTTTCAACATGATTGTCCCAGGTCAGACCTCGATCTAGGTACATCCCTAGGAATTTGATAGAGTCAGATTCCTCTAAGAGTTTGTCATCTACCAGGACAGCAGGTCGTGCACTACCTTCACGCTGTCTTAGAAAAAAATCAGTTTTGTTTTTGATTTTGAGCTGTTTGTTTTCAAATTGAATTCCGAAAAAATTGGATGCATGAATTCACTGTGACAAATGAATTAATTTCAAGCTTCTGCAAAGAATTTGCAGTAACGCAGAGAGTCGTATCGTCAGCAATATTGAATCACCTTTCCATTCTGGACCGATGAGTTTAAATTTTTAACGTAAATAGTAAAAAGCACTGGCCCATGGATCGATCCATGAGGGACGCCATTTGCCATTTTCAATTTTCCTGACATAGCATTTGAGATCTGCACGCACTGGTCTCTATCCTTATGTAGGACGAGATCCACCTGTGTGGTAGACCCCGTATTCTTCATGTCACTAACTGATGCATCAGTGTCAAAAGCACTAGAAAGATTGAGAAATATGCTGAGCACCTTATCCAGTCTCTCAAAACCATCGACAACAATATCCACAAGACTTGAAACCGCATCAATTGTTGGTTTGTTTTATGGAAGCCAAATTTTTCAGGACACAGTATGTCAAATCTTTCCAGAAAACGTTGTAGTTCATTCAAAAATGCCTTTTCAAAGATTTTGCTGAAAATTGGCAAGATTGCGATTGGGCGGTAATTTTTTGTTTGATGAGGATCTTCTTTCTTAAAAGTCGGGGCAATTTTTTCTGTTTTCAAATCAGCCAGGTAAACTCCAGATAGAAATGAGGAGTTTACCACTTTTTTAGTGGAGTGAAGATACGCTTGGAGCATTTTTTGACTAGCCACATGGACATACCACTGTTGTTACAAGATTTCTTTTAATTTATTTTTTGCACAATACCAGCCATTTTAGCCTCATCGACAGGGGTCAAGATCATAGACGATACCGGTTCTCTACCAAGGTTGTGGGAGAGGGTTTCAGTGAAGCACTCATCACACGAACCAACTGAGGCAAAATACTTGTTAAATTCGTCAGCAATTTTTTGAGGATCATCTATAAGTTGGTTTTCAACGAGCAGTAAACATTGTTTTGATTTTTGTATTGGATGTTCTCGTTTTACGGATTAATTAATTAATTTCCATGCTGTTTTTGAAAAGTTCTCGGTATTCTTTAATATTTTGTTTAATTCATAGGCTTTAGCAGCTTTTATAACTTTCCTCTATATTCTTCTATAATTTTTGAAAAATCTTTGAAAATTTTCGTTGTTTGTATTAATAAAAATTGAGTGATAAAAATTGAGTTTTTCACGAGAAGTGAGAATACCTTGTGTAACCCAAGTATTCTTATGTCGCTTACTGCGTACTGTAAGGACATGAAATATTTGAATAATAGAGAAAGCGTTCATTAAAAGCAGTGTACGTACACTTTATTTGGACACTGAATGTTATTTAAAAAATTCCAACTTTCTCGCTTAAGGTGATAAATTAACTCGTTAATATTTTGAGGGTTTAGAGCTCTTTCGATCGTATTTTCTGCAAGCCTAGTCACCGGATCAAGTCCATTAATCAATCTCCTGAGCGAAGTGATCAGAGATGGCAGGATTGAACACGACAACGTCAACTTTCGGGATGTTGGTGATAACGTTGTCGATGGTTGTATTCGTCGTGGCACATACTCGTGTAGGAGAGTTCACTGACCAATTTAGACCAAAAGATTGAAGAATATCACGCAGCCGCCGAGTGTAGGGGTCGGGGTGTTCCAGTGCGTTTATATTTAAATCGCCAATTAAGAGAAATAGTTGATTGTTTGAAAACAAAAATTAGTTAGCAGGCTCTCTGGTTTTCCAAAAAATGATAAAATAAAACTTCGGTTGTTGTTTGGACGGTATATTTAAACAATATTAACTTTTTCAGATTTAAATTTTTATAATACCAGCATCCTCAAAATCAAATTCTAGAGTATGAATTACTTATTTTTTTCAAATTTCAAGGGGATTTTAACAAAGATTGCCACACCACCTCCCTTAAAATTGGAACGAAGGAAAATATGTGCCAATTCATAATTTTGCATTTTTTTAAATGCTGATCGGTTGTAAAACAGTGTTCCGATATTACAATAATATCAGGTTTTCGCTCATCGCACATGAAGTTCAACTCTTCTAACTTATTGGTAGCGGATTGAGTATGTAGGTGAATAATTTTGAATTTCGAAATTTTATGAAAATTTTGAGTGGTTTCTGAAAACGTGATCTGAATAAATAACAGGATCTGATACCTCTGTCTCTCTTTTTACATTCGTCACATTTTTTTTTTTTTTTTGACAGGAAAGCGTATATTGTTTTCGTCAGGTTTTACAGGCAAAGTAGCTTTGATGAAGTGTCATGCTGCATGAGACGGTTCTGGGCAGGACTGGCGAGCGACTCACAGGTATCAGCAGCAGCAGTTGAGGCAGCGGGCACTAGGCAGTGTTAGAGACAACTCAGGCGCAGCAGGTGGTCCGACAGCAGTAACCAAGCCCTCCACTATCATTTCGACCAACAGCTCTTTACCCGGCAATTGCAGATGCGTGCCATCCGTGTGCACCAGTTTCTTCCGATATCATTGATATCGAGGAGCTTGAGGTTTGAGTGTCTCACGCGTAGCTCCTCTATGTAGTAATTGGCGAGAATGGTCCGTTGGTTCACAGGATGGCTAACGATCAGATCGTGAAGATAAGGGATCATTGCCAAGATGGCATCGGCCGAACTCAGTCAAACGGTGAATCTTTCTTCCAGGCGATTATAGATGTGTGACTCACCGGCAGCGATGTCGTTGGTTCTGGCGAGCAGGATGAAGCAGCTAGAGGGAGGCGAGAGGCTGCTGGACGTTACATTCAGGAGTTTGGCCCCAGGCTTACATATGCCACTCACTTTGGCAGCCGATGAGACGCGGCGCTGCACAATGCGGGCCAGGAAACGGGTATGAGTGTCACCCTCAATCACAACATTCCTAAAGGAAAGCAACTCTCTTTTAATTTTGCCTTTCAATTTTGGGCCTTCTATCAGGAGAAGACTTTGGAGGAGGGTGTTGGCCGGATGGTTTACTATTGTTGCAGTTTATTGTACGGGGATATTTTTGTTGAGCTGCATTAGTGGTTGCGATGGTTTTGAGAATGGGTGGTTTTTCGTTTGTATTTTCGAGAGGTTCAAATCTATTGCTGGTCGTAATAGGAAACATATTTTTTATTTTAACTGACAATCCAATCACCCGTCACCTGAGAGTAGCCACAGGAACACCCCTGGACCTCCCTCTCGGCCCGTAGACATTCACTCTCTGCCTCGAGTACCTGAATAGTTGTCCTCAGATTGGTGACGAGGTCGCGAGTCTCGGAGCACTGTGAGACCTGACAGCAGGTGGTCACCGGTGGCTCCAGCGATCACATAAGACCAGTAGATGGAGCACTCCTATTCCTACAGCATTACTGGTGTTGAAGCCAGTGGCGGCCATCTTGAGAACATCTAGAAACGCCAAACGCCGTCCGTCCAGAAAAGCTTAAAAATTGCAGTGCGCGCGCATAAATAAATCGCCACCTAGCCCACTTAGGATTAAGCCAAAATGTTCAAATTTGGTGTACGTATATCTCATAAAACACCGATTCCAATGGCGCAACTCAAATTACCAGTTTTGATCTCTATATAATATAATTTTAATGAGCAAAAAACTTTAAAAGTTTTATACACATTTGAAATCGTAACATGAAAAAGTCGGTCTGTGAGGAATTTTTTTGTTTTTAGGACAGGCAAGTTTTGTAAGCGGGAAAGTTTGAGATAAAGAGTTGAATTATTTTTTTCATTCGAAACTTTATTTTCTAAGACCAGTCGTTTTCCTGATTTTATCGGCAGAATATAGGCGAAAACCCTGACCGCATCGCCCGACCTACAACAGATCGCCTACACTCCAGGCCGCTCTCGGCTCTTAAATTAAAACTCAACATATCGTTAATTTAAAATTCATTAAATGTAATTAATTATTTTTAATATGTTAAACATTTTTAAACCCCATTTATAAGGCATTCGCTTATCATTTCATGTAAATAGAAACTGTCATTCAGTGCAATTAAATATTAACTAAACTTGAGGCAATATAAGGTACAATAAAGTAAACCACTAGACATAGACTTATTTATTTATCAACGGACAACCATTTTTATAAGAATAGTGCATATTAATTAATTCAAGACAGACAGCATAATCGAACAAATTTATAATAAAACATGGTTTGTTAGTTTTGACTATGCAATAAGTATCAAAAAATAACAAATCATAAATAACACTAAACCAACTCGAAAAACTAATATAACTTGAGTATAATAACAAGAACAACAACAACAACAACAAGAATAAAAGAAAAATAATGATAAACATTTAAGAATTAACAAGATAAATTTAGAGCAAATAACAAACAACAAGAAATGATGTAGCAGATCTACTTGGAAAAATCTATACATTTATAAGAAATCAGGTAATATTAACAATGTACAATCTCATTTAGCAGTGCAATTTTAGAAACAAATATTAAATTCATTAAAAAAGTACAAAACAAATAAGTTAAATTTACCACCAAGCTATTAGAAAAAAAATAACGTAAAAAATAAATAAATTAAGTATCATTGAGCATGAATTGTGAAAAGACTATTTCTAAAAAAGCTATAGCTACATGCGAAATAGTCCAGATGCTGGCACACCAAATCACCCAAATGGGTAATTCATTATGTTTATAAATAATGAATTTAATGTAATGCAAATTAAAATATGAAAATTAGAAACATAAAATCAGATATAAAGAGTGTTATCCCGTTTCTTACTCAGCCTAGCCATAAAAACTTTTATGAACACTATAAAGTAGGCATAAACTAAACAAGACTACAATTTTAAGTGTGTAAATTTTATTTTATGAATTCTTGTAAATAAAGTAAGTTAAAACATTATTATTTTGCTTTTGTAATACTCGACACTGCCTAATACGTATGGTATCCTCCACCCAAAAAATGTATAGGCCTAGTTAAGGTTTTTAAAAATAAAGTCTTAACTATCATTAAAGTAAATAAAAAATAATGTTAACTACGTGGCCTAATACAAAAAATCAAATTAATTGAGACATTTATGGCACTTAGACAACCAAATTAATTGTTAGCACTTAGATCACTATTTACATTAGATAATACGGACATGATCCCTTTTGATTTCAAGTTTAAAAAAATTAATATCTCTAAAAGGAAACAATATTTAATAAAGATTTCTTTTGTGCAGTTGTAATTAGACCTATTTTACAAAATGTTCTTAGAATAAAGTTTCTAAACTTAAAAAATGTGTTTATTTTAAGATATGTAAAACGTGGGCCTAACGCACTGCTACACACTGCCAGACAGCAGCGAACACTGTCTGAGCGCTCGCCCACTAGGGTGAATCCCAAGGTCGTCGCCATTGTTGTAACATCGCGCGCCAGAGTCGGCTTTCAACGGGCAACCCCACTGCTCCATCTATTGGTCTTATGTGATCGCTGGGTGGCTCGCACTGAACAGCGCAGTCTCTTACAGAAGCTCCCGCTGATACTCCGGACAGCGAAGATCTCGCAACAAAAATGTCATTTGTATACCGAAGAAGCCTTGTGTCCGATTCAATGGAATGATCGACAAACCCTCATCAGATCGACATTGAGCTGCCTTATCTGCTCCTTTAATCTGCAGTTTTTTTGACGCAAGTTCGTCAGCATCAGAGGCTCCCGACGAGGCGACAGGCGTAGGCACTTCGAGTGAGTTTGTTGCAGCGACAGGGGTCGGTTTCTCTCCCGTAGACGCGTGGAACGCAGTAGTCTCGCCCGCCGGTGAACTGATCGATGTGGAGGATCTGGATGGAGTGGCGCTCAGCGCAGGATCCGGGCCAGGCGTGGAGCAGGCAGGCGGCGAGTAAGATGCAGGCGGAGTAGATGAAGCAGCGTCGGTCGCAGACCGAGTCCTGGACAGCGGTGACAAAAGCGAACGCATGGTGACTGGGTGTTCACCGCTGTGTTTTTTATTGCAAACAGTCAGTGCCGTTATATTTGGATCAGTTTTAATCGATGCGCTGCAAATGTTCTCCGAGACATCGCCAAGATATGTCTCCATTTTTTAAAATTCTATGTTGTCTGTATTAAAAATTGTTAAAAAGAATACAGGGTTTCCCGGTTTTAGTTTTTTCTATTGTAAATTGCATATTTTTGTCAATAATAAATTAATGAATAAATAAATAGATAAAATGAAAAGTCACGATTATTAAAAGAATCTAAGTAATACATTTATAAGAAATAAAACTTATTAGATTCACAATAAAAACAGTTTCTCTACAGCAAAAAAGGTGCTTCTGTCGGTGGGAATCGAACCAACGTTTACTGAGTTGCGGTGCCGCGACCTTACTGTTGCTGCCACGCAGGTAGACAAGATGTGGTACCTAGTTACTTTTTGATCATACGGCTCGTCGCTCTGTGGTTGTGTCAAAAAATGGAGTTGCACAGTTGTATTGCAAGTCTAAACCTTGCTATATTTAGTTAGAGCCTAAAAGTTAGTTTTGCTTTCAAAAATTATTTTTCAAAGTGTGTTATTTCACTTTTCATTTCTCATGTACACAAAACGAGTTCAGGTACATTAAGTCAGGTATGCTGATCGTCTGATTTTAATTTCTAACATTCACTCTATTCGCAACAATTTGAGTGCGGAATTACTAAATATATACCTGTAAACTTATTTTATTTAATTTTCCTTATTCTATAAACCTATTGTTATATTCATACATGTATTTCTTATATATGTTAGAACCTGTTATCATATGTACATGTTAAAAATTGTATTTCTGATGATAAATAGACAGTTTATTAACCATATGAATTACCTTGGATAATTACCGGTTTCTCAAATCAATTTAGATCAGAAATTAGATGAGCTACCATTTGTAAAGACAACCTTTCGACACTGCGTTGTTGAAAAACCCAATTTCAAATGGTCCTGACGTTTTAACAAAAAAATTAGTTACTCAAAAATTTAGGTAATTACTGTAATAAAATCAATTACTCGAAAAATTAAAATATGTGGGAAAATATTTCAAAAGCCATGGATATAAACAAAGATAAAGAAAGTATTCCAATTAATTGATCATTTCAATCAAGGGTCAACGAAAGGTTAAAACTCTACGATGTAAAAAGATGAAGCAGATTTATTCGAGAAATATTACGCGAACGTCGGGGACCGCCTAGCCCGGTGTGTTTCCTGTAACCTGGGTCGTCACGAAAGATACTGAGTACCTGGTGGACGCTTACTTCCGGGTAGAATCTATAACGGGCCCCCGAACTCCAGCACGTATTCACGGATATGAAGGGCGGCTCGGCTCCCGGCAGTGATAACATTCTAGCTTAATTCCTTCAAATTTATTTGGCCTATTTAATTTTTCCTTTGCTTCATATAATAAATCAGAATATTAATGAGGGCATTTTCCCAATCACTTTCAAACTTGGAAAAGTAATCCCGTTTTATAAAGGGTAAAGTAATGATCATGATTTTGGGCGGACTTCCCAAGTACGTTCATTATTAACAGTAAATATTCATTAAATTTATCTAGAGTAATGAATTTGATTGAATGATAACATATAAAATATATCTTCTTACTGGCCGTTCTTGTATATGTTTATTCTTTACGCCTCTGAAACTACTAAGTTACGTATTGACTGTTTACATTTCTTTCAGCGGCAATCCAAAATTTACCCAAAGAATTATATTGTTTGTTTTTTACGGTTTTTAACTATTGAATTATGGTATAAGAGCACAATCATATTTTTAAATTTCTGCTATGACCAATTTTAAAACGGCGGTTACCCATCCAAGCAGCTGCCACGCTCGGCGTTGCTTGATCCCGAACCGTTACACTGTGCCATTGGCAAGAGGAAATGTTCGCTGCCACAACTATAAAAAAACTAAGGTTCCTATGGGCTAATGAAACAAATCATAGGATTTAGTTACAAATACAGCTTTATCTAAACAGTTGTTTGCAAGAAGACCAACGTGAACAAATATCCGTATTGTTTTATAGTACCTTGAGAATGAAATTATGTTCAGATCAAATATTTCCTCCATATCTGAACTTCCTAGTTTAAATGAGGATAAATCACTATAATGGCCATAGTAGGATATTATTAGTATTTACGAGAACATGATAATTTAGAAAACAAATATTCCTAAACCAAGCATTTTTCAGACATAATATATTTGTATGTTAAACTTTTTTTATTTTAACCCCTAAATATATTTTAATGAGAGGTGGATTTATTACCAAACAGTACAAACTTGGAGATGAACTATTTCGATATATTTTAGCGTTATGCTCCTTATATATAATGTGTATTTATGTCCATTAAATAAATTAAAGGAAATCAAGTTATATGAAATTAAAGTTTAGTTTATCTGATTTCTATACAACTATTTCAATATATTTTAATTTTAGATCGTTTTGTTCAAACGCAATTTATAGTTAAAGGCGCGACGAAACAAACACGATAATAGCACTCAAGAATCAAGTACTTAATAATACCAATATCCGTAAAAGATTTAAGGGTATCGTAGGGGTAACACGTTCACGGTCAAAATTTGTTCAAAGGACTTTTATAATTACTTTCTTAGAAAGAGGGCTGTAGGGTGACTTGAGCAAATTAGCAGTTCTACATAATGAACCGCAGTTTACAGAAGTTGATAATAATGAAGCAATGGCGATTTCCAAAAAGGTCATTCCAATGTATGCCCGCTATATTTTTCACTAGACCAGCGGATGTGTTTTGTTATGGGTGAGATGCATTACGGTGCAGTAACCATATTAAATAAAACCAGTTATTTCCGGTGAACGATTCCCTTACGGGGAGATTTGTGTTCACGGAAGGTTTGTGAAATGGCCATATACTCATTTGATCTTTACATTCATGCAAAACAATGTTTTGTATAAATAATTCACGGGAGTGTTAAATGAGTAGACTGTAGAAAAACAAACAACACATGGGCGTTACAATAAATATATCTATTTAAGATATAAAAACATCTTCACTACATGCACAGCACATAGAACGCCATTACGTTTTATTTAATACTTACTTATGTTAACGAAAGTGATGTATTGCATTTCTCAGTCAACATAATTTGTTTTAGATAAAATATATGTTAAGCGAAACGTACAACTTTCCTATATGACTATATGACCATTCCTATCCAAAGGCGTATCCAGGAGGCTTTTTGGGGGTAACCCCCCTCACCTTATTGATACAAACATTCAAAGTAGGCTTATATTTTAACTTACGTTAAACAGAATTTATACTCGTTGTCAAACAATGAATCACACTCGTAGTTCAGTTTGTTTTTTTATTTGTTTCGATATTTTAACTATAACAGCTGACATAATAGTAAAACACAAAAACTTGTGCTTTATAATTTCTCTGAATGACAAGTCCGTTTGCTACCTCTAGGGGTTGACAAAATAAGACACCGTCGCTTATCAAAAGGTTGTTTTATAGTTGACCAACATTTAAAAATCAAATAATGAACTTCAACTCTTTGGTAGTGACTTAAAAAACACACAAAAAGTTACGTAATAAACCCATTTAATTTATTTTATAACCATCTTTTAATCAAATATTTACAAAAACCATTATTCCACAAACAACGTAAAGAAATATCATGTTAATCATAATATTATTGTTATCATAATATCTGACTTAAAGTTCGTATATTTTTATTTACTTAAGTTTTTATTTAAATAAAACAACATATTTTATTTACATCAAATTCCACAAACAATATATAAATAATAGACTAATAATATCAAAATATTATCATAAAGTAAATGTGAAACTCTTAATGATATCAAAATGAACTCGAGAACTTTATGCAAACAGTAAAAAGTCTTTCCGATCAGATAACTTTTGAGTTTTGAGGCATAAATAATGTAGGACTTAAGTAAACAATTAAATGTTTTTAAATTTGTAAGTTCAATTTTTTAATTTTTATATAATTCTAGTTTCTATTTATGAAGCTTTGTTCTGGACTTTTAAACATGTGTTAGTTGTGGAAAGCAATATAATTGCAATAATAAATTAATTAATAACAGAGAATTGAGATGCTATATCACGAAAAATATTCAAGTATTTAATTTTTAGAAAACATATATCAGCCTAGACTGAAATATACTACCGTAAGTCCCCCTGAGAGTATCATGTTCGGTAACGTCAAAATCATAATTAAACAGAACAGAGAGAAATATTATGCTCATTTCACTCAACGGCGGTAATTGCTTTTCGAACAAATAAAGAAAGGCAAAAATTGTCGAGGCATTATGAGGATTAGGATTTAGATGAACAAAATGAATTATTGTTTTTAATAAAATAGTGTTTTATGGTAATGGATTTGAGTAATGTATTCTAGTCCAGTAACGTACAGTAGATTTTACGTTATTCAGAAATGTACTATGTTTTCAATATTTAAAAAATCTTATGTTATCGAGATATCAAGGTTAAAATTTATTTTTTTAGGATTTGAAAGGCCTTGTTAATTTTAAAATCAGTTGAGAAAAACACCTTACATGTTTGAGGATAGTAAAAAAAACTCGAGTTAAGGAATAGACAAAAACATGTTGTTTGACTAGAAGAAGACAAGAAGAAAGCTGAATTCAAACAATTCGATTTTGTAGAAATAACACTAACTAAATATACTCGTATTATAATATGACAATTAACAGATCTAGATTGAATACTGACTGACCTGTTTATCTATAAGTCTGGTCTAAAATCACAACACAGTAACTTTAAACTAATGTCACTTTTGACATAAATAGATAAGATTCTCGAGAAATGTGTAAGAATTCAGTTACCGAGTTACCTAAAGCAATTTCACATTGTAGCTAACGAAAATTATGGTTTTAGAGCAGAAAAAAGTACATCCGATGCTTTAATTGATGTTACTAAGTTCATTTCACATACATAAAAAAACACATTATAGTGACATTCCTAGACCAAGATAAGGTTTTTGATTCCGTTAATAGAAGAAATCTCATTAGAAAACTGGAAATTACTGGAGTTAAGAACAACGACGTGGAGTCTCTGCAGGAATTATTCCAGTACATTTATCTTTTTAAAATTTCTGTAAGTCAAATGTATGTATGTATTGTTTGGAAACAAATAAATGAAATGAAATGTTTACTGGAATAAAGGTAATTCGAATTATATGTAGCCGAGCAGTCCATAAAGTTAGTATAATAATTTTACTATAGAAATTTCTTTTAGATCGTGCGAGTTAAATTAGTTGAGTTTAAATTCTTACATCTCACTTTTTATCACGAAGATTAGTAACAATTTTCCAAGTTGCACTCAAAAGGGTCCCCACCTGTCAAAATCTATTCTATGTTAGTTAAAACTTCTTTAACTGTGAATAACTATTAATTCTATTGGGCCATTGAATTGTAATATATAAAGTATCTTGAAGTTTTTTTTGTCTATTAATTAAAAAATTATTAAACAAAATTAGCTTCTTACAAAGTGATAAGTGAGCTTTGTTTAAATAGTCTCTAATAGTTTCGAAGACATATTAACGATTTAACGATTTCTCTAACGATCTAACATCAATATATCGAGAACACTCTGCTCCAATTTTTATTATGCATTGTTTTTCGTTAGTTGTCTTACTAAAAACTATTACCTTTACTTTTTCAGCGTATCAACGTTTTAAGAAACTGAAAAATAAAATGCTAATTTGCTACGAAACAGATTTACGAAAATGTTATATTCCGTGCCTGGGGAGGAAATACACTATCATCTCAGATCTATCTTATTATCAGGTCTCAGTTTGATGACTAATAGTTTGTCTAAAACTGTAAATACAAAGAGTATCTAATATGACATTAGAGTCTGTGGCATAGTTAGAATATTGAAATTAAAATTGTCAACAAACTAAATAAATTTTTTTGTCCATTTTATATTGGGATATGAGCATTAACTTTTATGGTGATTATTTTCCCTATCGCTATAATATGTTTGTGTCACACTTTGTGTGTGGACCCTAAATTTAAACAATGGAGGTCAACCACTCACATACAAGGCGGCGGAAATACATACAATTACTGATTGTTTGTCTAAAGATTTGTACAGTTGTATATACAGTAAATACATCCTTTATAATGCCTTCGTATTAATAGTATATCGGAGAAATTTTAACCTATATTGGTTAGAATGTAATTTAATTATACTTTATAATCTGTCCTGCTGTGATATTTGAAATTGCAGACTTGTCCTTAATTCAAAAATAGTTACCTTCTCTCTATAAGGACTTCCTGATACTTGGGACTCTTTGCAAGTCACGTTAGTCCGGGCAGGTAGTCCCCGCGGCGCTCGGAGTATCGATTTAAAATAGGTCTCACAACACAGGACCCTGAATGGTCAACCCAGGCGAGCCACACCGCCGGTTCAGAAGGGCCGGTTTCGTCGTCGGCCTGTTGTAACTGGCCATCAGCGCTTTAGCATTTTGGTTGATATAACCACAAACGCACTCTCATTAAAATTCAAACCATTGATATAAAAAGTACATGCACAATCAGCTACGTTGTTAGTCTACATTTCCACGAAATGAGATCAACCCGGCGATGCCTCAGTTTGAAACTACTGCCGCCACGTTTAGCTTTATAGTTTGTTTATCGTATGATGGTTGTTCCAGATCAGTATTTCAAGAACGCAAATTTAATAGAATAGGCATTCCAAACTGGAAAAAGCCTTCCCTTTTTCGTTAATATTCAATAGACTGTAATGCATCTCATATGGAGGCTAATTTTAACATATCTACTGTCTTATTTAAATAAAATAGCTGGCAAACTTAACGCGGCTACTTTCTTCAAAGGTCGCTTTCATCGGGTACCAATCCCTCTTTTAGAAAAAATATATTAAAGAGCCTTCAGTTTTGTCATTAATTTATATTTGCATCTAGATAACTTCATTGCTTTAAGAAGTAATTCTAGTTTGAGTCAGATTTTGCCATGGGGCCTTGCAGATTTTGCCTTGCATACCAATTGCATTTCTTAAGAGACCCTTACTAGTCGTATCCTGTCCGTCCACATAGGTGACCAATCAATACAAGGATCTTATGAAACAGAATAAGGAGGAAATTCGGTACAGAGAAGATTGATTGTACTAGTAAACGATACAGCGGTCACAGAGGAGAATTGATTTTGCGCTATTATCACTTCAAAGTTTTAGGTCCGGCAACGAATGCGCTAACAACTACAACTAGGTCGGGCCACTGTACTCTGCTGCATTGACATCACATTGAAACCGTATGAAAAATAAATTTCCCCTTAAACTATAACCAAAAAACCCCTTTTCATATCAAAACCATGGTGTTTATATAATTTGCGGCGGCGGTAGTCAGAATTTTATTGACGGCAAGTTTATGGCCGACCAAACTGATATAGCAAAGTGCACTGATGGTCATTCTTTACTGAACAGACGATAGCAAAGCCGCATCTTCCGATCATTTATGTATACAACTAATAGATAGATAACTGCGCAATTTAAAAATTTGTCTTGCCGACTGGGATCTTTGGATCTACCAGACGACAATAAGACGGCCGCTGCAGTAATTACGTGTGTTGTGATCGCCTCGTTTTTTTTTTGTACTTGCTCAGTCAGGTATGTAGTTATACTGAATGTATGCTTAATAATCATGTATATTTTTTACCCGGTGATAAAAGGTTTAAGAATCATGAACTGAGCATGAAGAATTAAAAATGATGAGCAAATCAAGAATTGATTTACTTCTTCTTGCTGTTTGACTCAAATGTCACATGTTTTAATGATACACTTGTCACATCCGCTCGCAAATTGTAGAAAATTCATTGCTATTCGAGGGTAGGCATACTTGGTACTTTTATTCTAATAATTTTTAAGATATAGGAATTCACGCATTGGTAAAATCTTTGTAAATAGTGATTTATTCAGTTTAATATTTAGTGTTAAAAACAATCGTTTTCACAGGGAAGATATATATTTGAGATAACTACATTTTTAGTTATATGTTATCCAAATACTACTAAAAATCTCGATTACATTAAATATGTGCAAAAATGGATCTTGATAAAACAGAATTATTTTCCTAACACGTAAATGCAATCTTTTTTTAAATCTAACGCATCCTTCTTAGTTTGGCAATTCATACAAACTGTGCAGGATGAACTAAAATCACTAATTCCTCTAAAATAAAGAACGGTGAATGAATTCCCAGATAAGTTTTTTCAATAAAACCGAAATCAATCGAATATAATGTGAACACCTACCATCCACTCAGTAGTTATTCTCTCGTTATAACTATAAAGATATTGACGGTATCTAATGACCTCACTTCCATATTAAACTCCCGGAACTATGAAAGGGCTCTGTTCACACAGAAGATAAACTTAAAAAACAATTGCAGTCCTTCCAGGAACCAGGCTTCTGAATCGTCCTTTGCCGGCCCGAACCGAGGGGCAACTATTTATGCTCGGCGCAATCTAGCCAAATTTTTTCCCCCAGAAGTTTTAAGAATGGTCTACTATGGCCTAATCCATCTTGATTTTGCATATGGAATAAGACTTTGGGGAAGTTGTTGAAAAAACAAAATGGAGCGCGTCTTTAGACTTCAGAAAAAAGCTGTCAGAATCATTGAAAAATTTGAATTACAGAGAGTCGTTTAGGGAATATTTCAGAGAGTTGAGATTACAGGCTTTGCCCTGTCTCTATATTTTTGAGGTGATCATGTACTGCAGATCAAGGTGCATCTTGATTCGTGGCAGGAACGGTCATCAATATGACACTAGAGGCAGGGACAACTTTCGAACTCATCAACGCAGATTGACATTAGCGCAACATCTACCGCAAGACGTTGGTGTCAGATTAATCAACAGGCTCCCTTAAATTAAGAAATCAAAAATTTCCAATAATCAAAATCGATTTAAAAACGCGTCTCAATCTCCTTTTGGTGTCCGAAGCTTTCTACTCTGTTGATAAATTCATGATAAGCCACTGGGATATTTGAGAGTGCTGGATCTGAGGTCAATGCGATTGTGTCTTGAATGATTGTGTGAATTGTGAATATGAGGTTGCGTTAATGTGTAGATAAAATCGTGTAAATTTACTTTAACTATTGGCTATTGCGATACGATGTAAAAATTGTTAAAATAATGCAATAAAGAGATTATTATTATTATTTTATTAACGTTTACAGGTCTGAAAAAAACGATTTTGTGAATTTTTGTGCTCTTAATTGTCTCAGCGATTCATCATGAACTCGTCAACAGAGTAAAATGCCTCTGGCACCAAAATAGTTTTGAACTGATCTTTAAATTTAGTTTTTTAATACCTTCAAGGAGACTGTTATTAGTCCGACACCAACCTGAGAAGGCAAATTTCTGAAAGCATTTCTTCTGTGTTGTTGGACTCGAAAGTTATCAAGTTACCTCTACTCCCATGATGGTAAACCCCCCCCCCCTTCGAACAAAGCGCACTTTGATCTGGAGTAAAGGATCACCTTGAGAATATAGAAACAGGACATAGTCAGTAACCCGACTTCCCTAAAAAGCATCTCTGCATGACTCTCTGGCTCTCAAACCAAAAATCATTCTCACAGTTCTTTTTTGGAGAATGAAAGACCCGTTCCAACTTGTGTTTTGCACAGCTACCCAGAGTTTAATTCCATACCCTAGATGAGGATAGATTAGGCAAAAATATGCCGTTTTCAAGACTCCGATGGAGCAATACTGTGCCAAGTTGCGAAGAGTAAAAATTTCTGATGCAATTTCTGCACAAGCGTGGTCAATGTGATTATCCTAAGTCAAACCCCGATTTAGCTACATATAAAGGAATTTCGTGGTTTGTGTTTTTTATTGTTTACATGTTTTATACTGTAAAGTTCCATTAAATCTAGAATACAGTAAATGTTTTGTTGATAGTGCTAATATCGACATTGTCCTGCACTGAGCGCCAAAGAAAAAATTTAACTTTTCCTGTAGTGACGAGATGTATAATGTTTATTGAGAAATTTTTTTAAGGAAAATTGGTAATAATGATTTATTAAAATGTCCTTAATAAACAAGCAGCAAAGTATGGTATTGTTTTTGATGGGGAAGGATGGGATTGAATTTAAAACCTTTGATAAATGTTCTATAAGAATTGAAAATAGAGTAATATGAAATATTATTATATTGTTTACCGAGACTCGGCCGGCAAAGCAGATTCGGGACGACTCAGACGAAATTCCAGAGGTTCATATCGGTTTGCTTCCGGAGTGAAAAACTCGTAGAATCATCTATTAAAGCCTAGTTTTATATTTAAATACATCCATGACCTTTTTTATTGATACAAAAAGCCAATGTAGTTCCTAAATCTGGCAATAATACTAAATATGATTGTATAAACCTCCCACATTTTAAATTTACCGTTCTATAGATTTCCCCGAGATACAAACAGAAAGACACACATTTCTGCTTTAAATATTTAGTGATAGATTTTATTTATGTAACATTGTTTATGTACAATTCAAAAAATTAGTTCAAACAAATTTAAAACCTTAGAAATTGATTAAATGCATAGTGTGAGTGCTATTGGTTCAAAATTAGTGAAGCCTGTAACTCGAGGGGCTGGAAAAAACTTAATTTATGATTCTCTGTCTGTCTTTCCAAACGACATTCCGATAACTAAATGTGCTATTGACTTGAAATTGTGCATGAAGCTTCATATCTATTTGAGGAACACTGAGTTTCATGATGGTCTATGTCACTCTAGAGAGTTAGGTAGGTACTAGCCAGATAGTGGTAATAACACTAATATCTTTGTTTCGTACTGCGCACAAAACTTGTATACAAAATTGTACTCTATAGATTAATAATACCTCATTTTTTCTATTGAGTAATTATTTGTGCAGGATATTCATAAAATAAAATAATAACTAAAGAAGAAGTTATCAACATACAAAGAGTAAATATTTGTTTCGTGAATGCTTAGCTGTTAGCTGTGATATTTTTAGGAAGGGGGTAAATTTATTTAATTAACAATAAATTCAACATTTTCAAAAATAATATTTTGGCCTGACAAATTACCCCCTTGTGCATACTAGTATGTCTAAATTTATTTTAAATCATCAACACACTACAATGATTTTTTTATGTATCAAAGGAATTTTATATTGTGGAAAATTAGCATTTCTTTGTTATACTCTTTATTTTGCTCGAAAGGTTTTAACCAATACTACACAGTTAGAAAACATTTTATAATATTCTTTTTAATATGCACTGTTAAGATATTATAATTGCGTTATCGTCTTCAATTCAATATCGTCTTATTTAGCTGTTCTCTCTGGAACGGTTCCCAGATATTTATAACTCCAGGCTATCGCTTTCTAGATAATAAACGCGCCACTCAAAACACTCAACCATTGAAACCGTTGGCCTAACATAATATCAACTTACATGATGTTCCATTCCAATTGGCTAATTAAATAGCAATATAATCAAAAATGTGTCATAAAGCAATCATTTTCCAATCTCCTGCCTATCATGAAAATTTACATTGGACTACAATCCTAATTTACAGTTAAAATATAGACATGCGTAGATATTAAACTACTTCATCATTCAGCTAACGCACTTTTTCCTGTCTACAGTGTCATTTACATCGTAAAAAAATTCAATACTCATGCGATAATTTTATGTAACGCTGTTCTAATGTATTGATTGACTTTACCTACCACGTCATTCATGAGAGGGCGCAATGAAAGGCTGATTGAAAAGAGGAAGGAAATTACTTTGCTTGCTCTCAATCTGAGGTATAGGTTAGGTTGCATCTTGAACCTAATGCATAGATGACCACTGCGGTGCTGGCTCGGTATATTCATCACTGCATGGACAGTTCAGATTCTATTACTTCGGTGCTCAGTGCACAGTTTTCAGCTCTGCGATCAGAGCAAACAGTGCATTCAGTGCAGGTGTAGGACACCGAGGAAACGCGCTTCCGGTTTTCTGTCAAGAACAGGGCGAGTGGGCGAGAGAGAGAGCGAGCAGTCGAATGACAAAGAATGAACATCCGCCCTGCTGACCAATATAGTACTCTTACTACCACTACGACGCGACAATAGTACTCTTGTCCTGCGTGCCGTGACCGTGGTCAGCACCTCCTGCACTTGGTCAGGAATTCATTCATGAGTTTTTCTAAAACACTTCAATAACTAACGCTCACTCCCACTTAACTCTGTGTTGGCAGCCGATCTTTAAGGTTGACTTTTTGATTATTCCTAATGACTGGAATTTTGGGTATTAAAAAATTGTTTAGATTCATCTCATAACCAGAACTAAAAACTGTTAATGATAAAGATATGAATTTTTAAAGTAGGTGCAAGTAGTATGGCTGAAGAAAATGTCAGGAATTTATTTGTAAAACATTTTTTAACTATTTATATATTTTGTAAACACATTTTACAGCTATATTTAATCTTAACAAATTTAATTTTCTCAAATCATTAAAATTAAAGAAATGTCACGTCCTAAAGTTACTATTTATCTACGTACAGTACAAAATTCACTTTTTTTATCATCGGCATCGGCCGTTTAATGTGGACTTCATCACAAACATTTTCTCATTTACACATATATTAATCGTAAAAATCTTGTAATATTGCTGTATTCCTATATTATTAACTTATTCCCTTACAACTTATATTGAGGTAATATGTGAAAAGCTTATATGCGTTTCCTTTGTTAAACCTTCTGGTAATGCAGAGTATAACGAGACCTCGGTTTTGCAAATGATAATGTGGAGTGTAAACAGATTTGCTGATTCTCCTTATTATTCTACTTGGAGATATCTATGATTTGATGTAACTCATTATGTAGTGAGGAAATACTTCCTCCCGTGTTTAGTAACTTTAAATTAGTATATAGTAGTTTCTTGCAATAAGGCGGAAAAATTTATATGTTATTTGGAGAAAGGAACTCAAGTATGATCGTTGGATAACGTGCAGTTAATTATAAACGAAATGGGTTCAGTGAAAGGTTAACGTCAAAAGTTACAGTATTTATGTAACATGTAATGGTAAATAATAAACAGTATTGTGCATTGGTGTCCCGTAGCGTTTAAATGTTGGTAGAGTTTAAATCCAATCAAATAGGTCTCAGTTCCTTATAGGACATATTTGGTTAGGGATCATAAGTACTACAGACACAGAACTTTGTGACACACTTTTAAGAAACGCCTTGCTTTAAGATTTATGCACCAGACTTAGTGCAAACAAATATTCTAAACTCTAGGATGTAATCAGTAATTTAACGCGATTTACTGAGTGTTTATCCATCGTATATACATAACAGAGATTAGGAGCATTTGATAGCGATGCTTCCTTTCCTGGGAAGGAGCGGTGGATTTCCCATATGATATTTTTCTTATATGGAGTAATCTTAGTTCGTTCATAACTGTTACAATATTTACTGTGTGTGCTCTATATAGGTTTATTTGGAAAATCTGCCATTTATTCTTGGATTGGTATCCGCAAAGCAATGTTAAGCGACCATCTATCTTATCGCTGATTGCCAGGTTCACATCTTAAGAAAATTCTTTAAAGCTGAAACAATTTTATTATTTTCATTTCTCATTTTAAATACCACATTTTTTTTATTTTTGTTAACATCATGTTATTAACCTTAACTATTTAAGTAAAAATAACTCAAATAGGACAATATTCGTATTGTTTTTGCTAACATTAACCATAACAAAAAACATATTACTTTGTAAGTGTTACTATTTTTCAGGAAAATTTTGATTTAATTAAAACAGCTATATACTCAAAACTAAGGCGCGGCGTTGAAGTGTCAATATCAAGCAACATTGGAAACGTCTTTTATATTTATCTCATAAGAGTATATTTAGCTGTTATTACTGTGTCGTTTAGTGTTTAAATCGATAAAAATATCTTGAATTCGTTTTCATGAATGTGACAGAATTGGGGGGGTGGGCTTATTAGGCTAGACCCCCTAATCAAGTGCAATGCACATATGAGTAAAGAAGCCTTATTCGGCTTAAGTATTAGGTGTGTAAAAAACGTTGATATGTATTAAAAAATATATATATTTTAAAACCTTTTTATCGGTACTTTCACGCTATTCTCTATTTGGGGCGGTTCCCTAACACAAAGAAATTTATAATGATAATCATAAAAATAATCAATGTGCAAAATTCGCACCTATAATATTTAACAAAAGTTGACATTTAAGAGGCTCTTTTAATTAACTAATTTCCTCCGAGCGCAATTTTGAGATGAAGGAACGAAAAGAATTCGCTTGGGACTGGATCTGGTAAGACGGATGGTTAAGCAGTTAAACCCGTAATTCATGGATTTTCGCCATCATAACCGCTAAGGGACGAGAAGGTTCGTAGCCTTGGTGAAACATTATATTCTTTTTCTACAAATGTGGGCGTTTCTTTTAAAAAATGTGTACTTTTACCTTGTCAAGTAATGATGGATAGTATGCTCCTGTAATGGTTTTCCTTTTTGAAGCTAATCTATTAAATTAATTCTATTAATATCGCATAAACAGTCGTCATCTCTTTCCTAACCAAAGAAGCAGCATTTATTCTTTTTTTTGAGTCTGTTCCGCTTTTGTAATTTTTTTCGGGTGTATAATGGTGTAGTCAAGTTTTATCTACAGTAATTAATCAGCGCATTTGGATTATTTTACCTAAACTGCGCCAGAAGAGCGTTGGAAATGTTCATCCTCGAACCTTTATGGTCTAAACGTGAGCAAACGCGACATTAAACGCGCGGACAGCTCAGCTTTCTCATGCCTAAATGTTGATATATTTTTCACTTTAATTCGGTGGTCGTCTAGCACCATTTGGTTAACTCTGTCGATGATTTCATGGGTAGTTGCAGTTTTTGGACGTCCCGAACGTTCATCGTCTCTCAAGATCTTATGGCTATTTTTAAATGAAGCAGCCCAAAATTTCACCGAGGTAAAATGTTTTTTTGTCCATACACAAAATCCAACTCATTTTTGATTTAATAAGGCGTGTTGCCTTTCAAAACACAAATAGTTAATGGCAGCACGATAATCGTGTCCATATCACAAAAACACTCACATCAACTGACTCGACTGTTACATAAAAACGGCGCGTTGAAAATAGCTAAAACTTTTTTAGTAACTGTCAACAGACAAAATTCAGTAGCTTTTGTTAACGAAGCTTCCATCTTCACATTCAGAAAGCAAACTTTTCAGACCACCCTCGTATACTATTAACTAACTCCGATATGTTTAATACAGAATTAGAATGTGAAAAGATCTATGTTGCTTTTATGTACCATCTTTTAATGCAGAGTATAACGAAGAGTTGGTTTTACCATCTGTGAATGTAGAGTGTGAACAGACCTTAGCTACATTTTATGGTTTTTTATTATGCTATTATGGAGATATGCTTGTGTAATATCTCATTGTGTAATACCAAAATATTTCTTCCCAAATTTAGTAACTTTAAATTAGTGCTCAGTGGTTTCTTGCAATCAAACATTTAATATGTAATTTGAGGGAGTAAATTCTTGTATGATTGTTAAATAAAATACAACCATAACCAGTATAGGCTAAAGTAGTGAAAGACTAACATCACATGTTACATTCGATATTTACAAATTAAAGGACCAATAAAAAGGGGTAACATAAGAAACAGTATTTGCGCATTGGCCTTCTGTATTCTTAAAATTGTTAAAGGTGCCAATGACCTAAAAAGCTAGGCGAATTTAATAAAATAATAAAATTTGTGCGCACTTACATCTATAAAACATTTAGGAAAAAGGAATAAATTTTAAAACATTACAATTAAGTGCAGTACCTGAGAACTAATAATATTTTTACAAGATCAGCTCAAGATTTTGTCCACAATAAATTGAAATGTTAAGACTTTATTTGTATAAAACTTGGTATAATGTTTATTTTTAGCTTTTAGTGAATTCAACTCCTTTCAATATCACATAGTTATAATTAAATTTTTTATGGCAGATTTATTAAAAAATGTACAACTTTTATTTTTCATTTCATTCCGTATTTATAATTTTAGGAGATAAATATGTTGCTGGTTATCTTATAGTATAAATGGGTAGATGTAATTCAGCAGTTAGTATGGAATTAGTAGGCCTATACGTGTATACATTCCTAGTCCCTGATCATATTCGAAAATTAGTTTAAGTTAAAAACAATTCTTAAATTTAAGTTCATCATTGATGATTGGTGTATTATTTTTAAAATGATATTATTGTAGAATGTTTACATTCTTTTAGTGTGTTAGGGTGATATATGTGATGTAGATGTTTTAAAATTTTAAAATAAAAAATACTTTGAAGAGTGCTTTACAATTTTATAATGTTCTGGCAAAATAAAGCTGTTATTTTATCTATTTCGATGTAATCCTTTCGTTGATTTGCTGACCACACAACTACCCAGCAATAATTGAGACGCTTGAGGCATAATATTCTCCGTGTGTAAACCAGCCACTGTCAATTAACTTTTATGTTAAATTCACTACAGAAACGCGACCCATTAACAAATTAAAAAACAGTATTATGACAAAAATGCACAGCATAGATAAATTTTACTTACATTAAAACAATGCGCATTACCATATCTATTTATAATTGTAAATATAGAAATAGTTTTAAACTGAAAATATTTTTAATGCGTATGATTTAGAAAATGTCATTCTATTGAAATATATGTTTAATATTATGAAATACAATAAATGTCTGTGGGTAATAAGGAGGCCACAGATCAGATGCAACAGCAATTTATGTTTTAATATTAATGATTATCCAAGATATTCTGTTACTTTCACCTAAGGTAATATTATTGATTACCTTAAAATGAAATAAAATATGTGAAATGAATGCTTTACAACTTGGAGTTTTACAAACGAAAGGCAAGTACAGGTCTTTTCAATATATTACAATCAAAAGGCAGATGCCGGTCCCTTCCCCTCTTTCTCCCACCACCAACCACACGACCCGCGGATCAACATGTACCGCTTAATTGTACGGTGTATAAAAAGGGACCAACATGGACCGCTCATTACACGCGGACCAGCATGTGGACAAAAGTTTTTATATATTAAAAAATATTAGCATACATTTATCAAGCAAGTTATAAAACATAAATGTATGCTGAGAACAAATTCATAACACGGTTATATGAAGGTTTAAATAGGGGGCTTGATGGACCTGCATGGGTCGCTGTATAACACAGGACCATCAAGTGCCTTGTTTCTGTAAATATATATATATATATATATATATATATTATATATATATATATATATATATATATAATATCAATAAACATTGAATCGCAAAAAGTACTTGCTCCGCCGGGACTCGAACCCGGATCTCTCACTTGCCGGGTGAATGTGCTACCATTAACCACAGAGCCCTCACTTTTTACGATTCAATTATTTGGTACTTGGCCGTATCTGTAACATATGCGTTTAAATTACCAAACTAACATATGATCGGAAGACCAAATACCTGTCAAATGACTTTTTTTAAATAAATGTGTATAAATGGCAATAGCCTTATTTCATTTCAATAAACATTGAATCACAAAAAGTACTTGCTCCGCCGGGACTCGAACCGGGATCTCTCACTTGCCGGGTGTTATATTCGCTATATATATTCGCTACGTGTTACAATAATATAACAATTCGTTTTAGCAATCAAAATCCACACTGAAGTTTCTTAAAAGGCCATTAAATCTAACCATCCGAAATCAAACTTAGAAATTAATAATCAAGGCTGTGACCCTGCTACACGCTGAACTAAATTTGACAATAAATTAATCGTGGGATATATATCCTTATTGGTATGTAAAAACAATTGCTACATAAATTTGTAAACATTGTCAACCACAAAAGTACAAATCTTTGAAAACAGCGTCGTGGGTTTAAGAGTTCAACAGAATTATTTTATAAAGAAATTTAAGATTAAACGTTGCGTTTGTATGAAGAAGTGTTAAGTGTTATAGAAATACGTTTTGTTTCTAAAGGCTATGTAATTATTATAAGAGTCAGCGATTCGTTCAATAATATCCAGGTTTAAAATATCTTCAGATTATTACAATAATTAATGGTAGCTCTAAAAGCTAAAATTGATTTACAAGTATACAACCTCTGTACTTTAGTATAAGCTTTCCGTAAGTTAAATAAATTACCCATTAACAACATAATAGCACAGACGTTGTCACATTATGACATGTTTAATGTGATATCTTCTTAGCCTACCTTTTATTTACATCGTTACATTACCTTAGTTACTGTGTCCGTCTCATGTGAATATTATTTGTGACACCCTAAATTACATTTTAGCCACTTTATCTCCCAATTTAAATTCTCTACATCTATATTAAAAATATAACAATAACAATAAATCACCAAATTTAGATAGTTTATTTATGTGATTTCTGTGTTGTGTTTAACCTAATTTAAAATCTTAACGACAATTGCTCTTAACTTGCAATTACCTAGTATATTATAACTTCGAATTTAGATTTTGGAAGTAAATCTGTAGGTCAGACTAAGAATAAATGTAAGAAATTAAAGTAAGTTATTTAATTGATTAAAAAATGCCATGTAACTATATAAACTAATGTTTTCCGCTTAAAACTAAAAATTAATAAAACTCATTTGTTCAAAAAAGACCAATATATCCCAACTTTCTAAATAAAGCACGAAACAGTTTTATGACTTATAATCACGTACTGATGTATCTGCTATATAAATAAAAATATATATATTTCAATATGCTGACAATTATAATGTAATAATCACAATAAGTACTTGCTCTCCTGAAAAACTAGAACCAGGAACTCTCACTTGCCGGGTGAGCATAACTCTAATCATATTTCTGTTAGTACTAAATTCTTTTAGTCTAATGATGTTTATATTTATAGTTCCTACAGTATTCAATACTTGTATAGTTAAAAGAATCTAAAAATAATAGATTATTTACAAACAATAACATTTTTCATGTTCGTAAAGGACATTTAAACTAGTCTTATGATGAGAGACGTTATTTGATTCCAAATATGTATTTTCCAAGCAGCATTTCTACGAGTATTTCTCTGTTTTTATTTAATTACGATTGCAGTTAGGTCAATAGTACGTAAAGCTGAATGTGTGGTTACACAAAATGCTTTGAACCATTTACAACTTGTTTTGTTGAACGGTTCACCCTCGTCCGGAACATCTGTTTAACTCTGACAAACAGTTATCCTGCCCAGTGATTTATTTCTGGTGGGCATTGGTTTGTTATTTCCCATCAAAGCCAAACTCTCTCACAGGCTGTAATTCCTTTGATGAAACATCGTTCTTGTTGTAAATTCCTAAAGGTAAGTACAGAAATTTATTTGATGATTGGGCAACGGTTGAATTCTTTAATTAAACAATCTATCCATCTCGCTTTCATCCTCAGGCAGACACAATTTGATCAAGTAGCTTTTCCTTTTATAACGATATGTTGAGAAGACTACCTACACCTATATTAGCCAATTCTTTTGTAAGAGATTTTTAACTTGTCAGAAGCGTTTGAAACGTTAAAGGTTTGTTTTGAACATTTAAATCGTTTGGTAATACGAGAAATCAGTATTACTACAATTATAGTACCACATATGCTACTTGA
The DNA here is from genome assembly GCF_021130785.1 of Homalodisca vitripennis. Classification (NCBI taxonomy): domain Eukaryota; kingdom Metazoa; phylum Arthropoda; class Insecta; order Hemiptera; family Cicadellidae; genus Homalodisca; species Homalodisca vitripennis. The sequence continues at coordinate 41,839,772 of NC_060213.1, forward strand.
TTTCTTCGTATAGGTTGATAATTTATCACAACTCTCTAATATAGGTTAAAAATATCGGCTGAATTTGCCATCCTAGTGGCTATTGGTCTGTTGTCATCGAGCGATAATTTGGTGTTGACCTGGTGTGACCTGTATTCCGTTGAATTATTCTTCAAACAAAAAATAGATCCATCTCTCTTTCATCCTCAGGCAGACCCAACTCGATCAAGTAGCTGTTCCTTTTTGTAATGATATATTGAGTAGACTACCTATACCTATATTAAAAATTTTTTGTAAAAGAGTTACTTTAACATTTCAGAAACTTTCGAGATTTGTTTGTAACATTTAAATCGTTCTGTAATACGAGAAATCAGTAATACGAAATTTAGAGTTCCACATCCGCTAATTTATCTTTTCGTCATAGTGGATTATGTATCACGCAACTCTAATATAGGTTAAATATATTGGCCGAATTTGTCCTACTAGTAGCTACTGGTCTATTGTCATAGGACGATGATATTGTATAAACCTGATATTACCTGTATTCCTCGGTTCAATTTTTAACTAGTGTTTTATTTTTGTTAAGTGCATGTTTAGAAGGTGGTGAGTGTGGAGAATATACACATGGGTGTTGTAATTCTTGAATTTCGCTCGTAATACCATTCTGGAATGATTAGTTTATTCAACCTAGAAGTTAGTTGGCTTTTGGCCGTAGGAATAGATCTCATGTCGGTTCTTCAAAAGTTTGATTTACTGATATTAAAATAAGGCAAAATTGGAAATTATCGTTTTTCACCCACATTATCAATTATTGACACAAGGTGAATTCAGCTGGTGATTCTGTAACATATAGTGAAAAGGCTTCCTACATGGCCCATCACAAACCTCTGTACAAGACTTTATTTTCTTAGATACCTTTGTAACAAGAGTTATGGTAAATACGGATAGAAAGTCATATGAACGGTCTGCACTTCAATTTTTGTACCCAAAATCAATAAGTTTCTTAATTGGAAGCAGATTAACTTCTCTGTACCAGGTCCCTTGGATATTTACATAAAGAGTTCTTGCAAAGTAAAATTTATGAATTAATGTGGGTCTTTAATCTATAATATTTAAATACATAAAATGTAATATCCTTAGCCAATCACCTATCACTAAATTTTAAATTTTTCCCTACTACCACAGTAACAATAAAAATGCAATATATGTACCTCATAGCTTAAATGGAAAACTTTAAACATTTTCATAAAAAATAAACATCCATAGTTGATATGATAGAGTTGTTACAGCTAAAATATTGCTTTTTAATAAATTTCACACAAACACACACACACACATGTAGTATCGTTTCAAAATAAAAATAAATTGTTAAATGAATAACAACGTCCATATGGATTGACAAAGATTTTCAATTCCTTAAACGATATTAGTTTTCCCACATCTTCATGTCGTTGAAAGATTAATTGTTACCATAAAGGTCTCATGAGTTACAAAACAAAAAACAATAATGAATTGTCCTTCAAATGAATCTCCCATTGGGGTAACTATCTCTTCAATTAAGACTCTTTCCATGAATATAAATTACACTATTACAGGCATTGATGTACAAGAAACGTATTTATAATGACATTAATTTTGTTATAACTGTAAGTTGTGGATTTTTGGTATTAGTAACAAATCATTGGCTTATATATAAAAGATTCTTAAAGGAAAAAGTAGTTTTTTTAGATTCTAAAGTATTATTAAGAAATGTAATTTCATGCGAAGAACCCAAACTTTGCTTTTTGCATAGCGAGATAACTTGTTTCAGTACTTCTACATATATATCTATATTTTTTACTATAATGAAGCAATGTCTTCGTCAATTTATGTGTAAATAAAACTTGACGTCACGTGTATTTAACTTATCGTATAGTGGAATATAATAAAAATTATTTAAACTCGTTTTAAAATTAATTGTTGTTTAATAACGACTCCGTATAGAAAATCATTTTATTTTAAAGATATGTATTATGGAATTCGAAGTAAATCATTGGATGCATAAGTTAGAGTCTCGGATCTGTTGATATAGAAACAGTTACATTGTCTTACAACAGCTATTACATATTCAGGAGTCTCTGTATATGCTCTTGTGTAATCCCTTTGTAGACCGTCTGAAACGAAACATGCGTACTTATGAGACCCTAAGCTCACATCTTGTACTTACTGATATCACGTATTTTAGCTTGTAAATAATAACTTGTGCTGGAATATGAGAATGAATATTCTACTATTCTAATTAAATTTTTTAATATCTAATAATTTATTTTTAATAATTAAAAGGGATAAATATTTAATACTTAATTTTACCAATACTCTGTCTCATTAGCTATATATGAATGTAGCCTTAATTTTCCATGAATATAATGCCTGTCAAAGAGACGAAATAGTTTCTTTCTACCAATTTGTACAAATAGAAAATCAGTGTTTCTTTAACGTTATCCATGTTATAAAAATTTTGTTGTTTTCAAAACGTAGAAAGCGACGACACTACTACAAATATGGTCAGTTATAATTTGTTTAGTATTAATTTTATACGTGACTTAATTATATGTTGAATAGTAATGCATTATAGCCTTAGAAATTAGAAAATCTTTCTACCACTCAGTGGCTTGGGAAAAAATCTGAATTTTATACATGTGAATGTGTTTCTTTCACAACATATTTTTTGAGAACTAAGTGCACTGTAAAATTAACTTTGGTATGAAGCTTTTTACACTCGATCAAAATTACTTAACGGTTTTTATCCAAACCTAGAATTTGGCTGAGTATAAGCAAACCTTGACACACAGATAAATAATTACCTCAAATACGGATCTATGAACAGAAATCGGCGTGGCAGGATCCTTAAGTCTTAGTAAGTATTAAATCCATAGAAAGTACATGTACTTGTGTTATGCAGCAAACCTCAAAATATCACACGTATATAACACTTAAATTTCTAATTAAACCATCATAATTTTTGACGGTTTAGTATTTCTACCAGATGACACGTACTGAGGAAACTAAGAAACACCGTTACGTGTTTGTAGTTTGTTTTTAACCTATGTGGGAATCTTCTTTAGACTCCGGTAAAACGTTTCCAGTTCAGTGATTTATAGGCGAAGTCAGGTTGTTCTGTAACGCTTCTCTCTGTCCGAATGCTCTCAGGGGCTGTATTTGTTACTTCTAAAGAAAAGTTATTATTTATCCTAAAGCAACGTTAACCTTTAAGGTTTGTCGTTATAGCAGTAAAAGAATTAAAAACAACAGTGCGTTTGAGAATATCATATAAAACTATGAGTAATAACTAAATATAGACAATAAATTTAAGGAATTTTAATTAAATGTATTAACATACAATTTGAACACAATTTGTGTTCTGATGTACAGCTTAAACTACACTGCGTACTAAATCAGGATTCATAAATTACAGTGTTTTTAATCACATTTAAACAAGTCTTTTATTAAAATATGGCGTTAAAATCAATTCTAAAGTGTTATTGTGTTCGTTATTATGTAGTATGTAGGAATCTCCGTTAAAAAAAAACCCATATAAGACCATAGGAGCACATGAGATTAATTGGCTATTAACTCGTACAGGTAATTAAAATTGCAGTGAAAAAGTGGAAAAGTGAGGTAAACGATAACATTTTCTTCGTGAAGAATATTCAATCTAAAAAAATGAATATATATCAATAAGCATGTCAAATGGAGGAAATAAGCATTATAAATATGTCCAAGAATTGTCATATTATAAATATAAAATATTTACCAACACTTTTAAAGTTGACTGTTTTTAGTAATCTTGTATAGATTTTCAACAAATAAATATTGTCACTAATATTGTCCTTAAATATTGTCATAAACATAATAACTTCGTAATTACTGTTTATGAAGTGCAATGGAGGTCCTCTAGATATTACAAGTATATTTCAAACCTGTATTAAAAAACCTAAAGATGATAGCAATACTCTTAGATGTTTTAATACCTCTATTTATACATTACATGTTCATACGTATATAAATATGTGGACATATTACAATATGTAGATTGTGGTGATCAATTTCTATTGTATAAAAAAATATTAATACCAGCTGACAATCAATAGTATGTATTGATATTTTGGTGACTTATCTGTTTATGTAAGTGTTTCTTATGACCATAAATTTTCATCATAATTTTACATAAAATGGCTTCGAACTATAATAGTCTTGATAAGACAATAAAATATAGATGTAGTGTACACATATATGTAACAAATATCTAAAATTTTTTTTTTAATTGCCTAGCACGCAATTTATTGTTAACGTAGTAGCCCTGTCATCTTTTAGAATTGCGCAATCTAGTCATGTATAGACTCAAAACTGGTTTCGGGAATGCCAGAATGATATTATTATTTTTTATAATATGACTCATATATTTTGTAAATAACTCTTTATTCGAACGGATTTGATGAAAATCAACGGCTTGAAATCATAAGTTTACTATCCAACTTGGTGCACAAGTTCAATGCAATAACTTGAAATATCAGATGAAAATAATAATATCATCGAAAATTGTAAAGAATGTTATTAAATAATTTTCAGTATAATGATCATTACTTAAAACAAGCTCGTATATTTTCACGTCCATAGAATATAAATTTAAAAATCCAGGTATGCTTTTTAATGAACCAAATTCATTCTTTAATTTATAAATATAAATGTTAAATTCCTATTTTATATATATATATATATATATATATATATATATATATATATATATATATATATATATATTACAGCTTAATATTTATCATCATTATCCAAGCAAACAAGTCTGGCGACATCCAGTCCCAAATATTGAGTTCTTCCATTGAACGTGAGTACCAACATTTAATTTTCAATTTTCATTTCTCAAACAATGTCACTTTGTTACAAACATTGTTGCCGTTTCAATTTAATAAATATTGTATGAGCGTATTCATGCTTAAGGGATCCTATGGTGCTACATTCTAATTATTTAATTGTATAAGATTATTTTGGATACGTTTGTTTTGAGTTGTAGCAATAAAGTTGTTGAAAGAATTATCAACAGAGAATTCTAATTCAAATGTTTTACATAAATGTCTATTATTATTGCTTGATACAAGGAGGAATAATTCAGATTGTGTCAGTCTACATGCAAAATTATGTCTATATATCATTTTATGCTTGGGATTTCCTACGGACAGACATAAATATAATAATAAAAACAACTTTACATACATTTAGTGAATTACTGATAAATTTCAGCTAAGTCTTATGAATGTGAATGTATCATCACAGTACATAATATTCTCTAATTGAACTGTTTTTATGTGATACATACCATAATTTCTTTTAAGTTTTATGACTATAAATTTATCAATATCTGAAGTTCAATATTGCCTGATACTGATATATTGTACTTTATTACAACGCGTAATTAACAGAGCTTAATTGTTATGACCTGATTTTTTAAATATTTTTTTTTAATCCAGCTCCTACCGCTCAGGCAATAAATTGGTAGGACATATACATGCTGAGATTGTGCTCAAAGGGAGGTTGCCAGGGTTGTCATATTTTACTAAATCCAATATTTACTATAATAATAATAAATATGTAAATGTTATAATTACGTTTACCCCAAACAAATCCAAACATATTTTCTCTCTGCAGTTTTAATTTAATGAAAACATCTAATACTGATTTTATGTCATAACAGTACTCCAATATTAAATACATTCACCTGATATACGAGCCTGAAAAATAATCTAACATGCGTTGTATTGTTACAAATCAGAAATATGAAAAACATAGCTGTCATATAACCAATATTATGAAGTTGTGACGTGTGCAGTTTATGGTGAGTTATGGTATAAATAATGTAGAACTGATCACTCTACATTATATAAATTTCAATTCATCAATGTCGTAGCGCGCCGACATTGTACCAATTATACCAATGCCCGTACGTCACTCTTGCCTGTTCTGCATAAAAGAATAGCCCATTGAGTAACCTTTTATCTCCGGTGGACTGTTCACCGCACGACCGGACGACACGCTGCGGCAGGTGAACTTATAACAAACAGCTGGTGGATTGATTAGTGAGGAAGCTTGCGAGTGACTGGATTGCGTCGGTGCTGTGTGTGTCTACGAGCCCTTCAGCTTCGCTGGATTTTCGGGAGCCGACTAATAAATTGGCCAAGGTGAACTACTACCATATATTTTCCTTAGTTCTCGTCACTCTTACGTGAATTCAATATACTAATTTTAAAGTTTAAAACACTACTCAAGATTATAGAATCACTCAACTGAGCCTTTGGAAAAACTGTTAGGATTTGAATTGAACGTGTAAAGCTAAAACGTGGCATTTACTTTTAATAGTTAATAATCTTACCTAATAATTTGTTTAAAGTATTTGTTTCAAAACCAATTACGCTAACTATGTTGACAACATTTCTAAGAGAAAGAGGTAAACTTATAAATAGTACATATGTTGAGAATTAATGTCACAACTTGAACTGTTATAACTGCAATGTTTTAAATGTTTTAATCGAAGAAAATTAATCTCTTTTATAGTAAAGTAAGTATTTAATTATATAAATACATACAAGTCGCATAAAATACAACCATGATCGACATATATTTTGTAACAGACCGTGTACAGTCCTAATTTGATGTGTCACAGTTTCATGTTAGTACGATACAATAGTTTCAACGTTTCTTCTTAATGTATCAATGTTTATTTGTAATAAAAGTCAAGGTAAATTATTACCTCAAGCTATTAATAATTAGTCTTTGATATCACATTAAATTTATAAATGCAATTTTGTTATTATACTGCCTATTATGTTAAATCATACTGTGTACATGTAGGGTACTTTAACTGTTTATTATTTTCGACAGTGTTTATTAGCCTTTGATATGAACAGTCAAGCTTACAATTCTCATGATTTTATAGTCAGAAATTGCATAAATACAGGTAGATTCATTATCCCCTAGAGTATTGTTGCTTAATCAGCTGAATATACAGTCTAGCATAATATTTTCTTTGCTTCAAACTAACAAAAACCTAATGTGTTTATTTTTAAATGTTTCATTGTTGTTTTTCATTTGTATGTAAATGTCCATTTCAATTGCTACTGAGAACTGTTGTTATCTGATGTTCTCTGTTGGTTGAACATATTAATCAGGTAATTTAAGTAAGTTAGTTTTAGTAATTTAATTAACTAACTATAAGAAAAATGAACTGATTTTAATTGATTGGATGATACTACACTTGTCAACTTGGATAATTTCTCTGATTTAAGGTTTTATATGTTCATAATAAAATTAACCAATTATGTGATATACCTATATACCTATCGATAAGAAGCTTGCTGGGTCCATAACTATTTTGCAGTGAATGTGTTCAAGGGCTTTTTGGGATTTGGTATGGGTACACTTCTGGACTGCGCCCGGAGCCTGGTGGACTTATTGCCGAGCCGCTAGTGGGTACTCCAGCTTGCACTACCCTGACACTGGGATCTGCTCCTAGCCGTGCCGCCTTACACCTACCACTACCGCACCGCGGATCCGCTCTCGCCGCGCCGCGCTCTTCCGCGCCACGGTCTGGACCGGACGTAGTAGGCCTTTTGTGTTGTGACTCCCAGTTGGTGAGTACAGACTTGGATTATTTCACAGAGTGCTCTTATGGATTAGTGAGTCGGACGCGGACTGATGTCTAATTCTGGACCAGGAGCCTTTGTATTGTGGAAGGAGCCCTTAAAATTTGGTTCAACGCTACCCTCCAGACGTTAACTGCACACCTTAGTGCATTATAGTGTATCTTTAGTATATTTACTTGTGTCGTCTATTATTTACATGTCTAGGCCATTTATTGCATGTGTTTATTGTATTTATTTATGTATGTTGAATGTTGTTTTGAGGAAGTGGAGCGCTCCCTACCATAAATAGAGTTCATTTAGCCATTTGTAATTCTCTCTGATAAGTGGGAACATTGTATCTTCGCTATATTTGTTGTTGATTATTTTCTGTCTAAAGCATTTACTTACTGTAAGGCTGGATTACTTGTGATAATGTCATACAATTCCTGCACATAAATAATTAGTTTAATTGCAAACATTTGAGTGTTTTGTTTCTTTTGTTCAGTCCTAGTAACTGGATTTAGATAACCTCGCATAAGTATTAGGGGTCTATATTTAACCTTATATTCAGAATATTTCAATACAACTATCTGTGTAGTCCAAAGGCCTGGTTGACAAAAAAAATAGCTTTAGTGTATGGTAGTAGGGAGCCTGATTGGTACTTTCCTTGGAGCAGGGGTACTGTTCCTTGTTGGAGCCCTGCCTGTTACCTGTCCTACAACAAGGTGGTGCCCTTTCCCTCAACGAGCAACCTTAAAGAAGAAGAAGTACTAATCGTAGGTTACCCTTTACCCTTACGGCGCGCTGTCAAGGACCACCCCCTTTCTCCACTGAGTGATACCGGACATTTGCACAATTCCCCTAGGGGAGAACGTTGCAAAATGGCGCCCAACGTGGGGCGCCAGTTTGCCACCCCTCCTCGCGGGTTAGCAATATTGTCGGCCTCGCTCAGTGGAGAAGGGCGTGAGTATTGGTAGAGCGCCAGGACAACCAAGTTCTTGCGCAGTGACAGAGGACTACTAAGATTGACGGATACCTAGATGGTTACGGTTTGCTCGGTAATAAGGGCGCCACCTTGTTGATGGGGTGTGATAGTCGCAGTTCTCCAACAAGGAACAGTTTCCTGCCCTCAGGTATGCTCAATCGAGACCACTACCATGCACGCAAGAACTATTAGGTTTACGACACTAAGCCTTAGGTACTTAAATTAGCCACAGATTTCGGTTGATTATTTTCTAATAGTAAGTTGCAAGGTCTCTAATTAAATATCAGGCAATTAGAAATTAAAACCAATATTTCACGTATTTCATTCTGTATTGCCTATTTCTCTCACAGTGCTAAGGTCTTAAACTAAATAAACAAATATATATTTAACTTAACTTAAACTTAACTCGTTGGCCAATTGAAATAAAAATACGAAAAATTATTACGGTAGGAGCGCTCCGATTACTAATACAAAATTACAGTGGCCAAAATCATGATGACCATATTCCTGAACTACAAAATTACAAAACAATAATTCACATGAATACATGATGGCTAGACATTAAATTAAAGTTGAGTCCCATTTGTCAAAGTCGGAACTGGATCCACCCTGATGCAGTTATTCAGGCCTAGTCCGATAGGTAGAGGCTCCACAATGACATTGACGGAGTTAGTCCGACCTCCCAGGGGAGCACGATGGAATAAGTAGTGTAAAGTCTACTCACCAACTGGGCGGACCCAAAACACACACACGAGCCGTCGATGGTATCGTCCGTGCAATCCAATATTGAAACTTTAATTTCATAAAGTCAGTTTTATTCATTTTCTGCGGCTCGTTGAAATCAGTAAACACTACTTATCTTCAATCATGAAAACAATGCCAAACATAACTTAAAAGAAACCAGCTGACTAAAACAGCAACATCTGTCACTATTGTTGGTGTGTCTAACATACTCGTATTTAGCTTACAGCGGCCAGTAAAATGTAAAGAAACGTTTAATGTATAACATAAGTACATTAAAAAAGCGCAGAATCTGTCAATTACAATGATATACAATATTGGTCTTAAACACAAAGCATAATTATTCTGACACAGAAAAAATTAATTACGTTTGTTCTTACTTAAACTAATTAATTACAATAATTATAGTAAAGTGTATTGAAGTATTAACATAGTGCATTAATGTATGCACTTTCACGGCAATGGTTGGTATAAATTTCATGACAACTGCCTTTACATTATTCTGAGTAAAACTAAATAATATACAAACATTAGGACATAAAGTTACCGATTCAATTATTTATAGAACAGTTAACAAGTTTAGTAAGGAAAATTTATGAGAGACGATGCAATTGTTACGAGATAATATCTCGGCCTAATTATGTACAATTTACAGAAACAATTTGTGGTTACAGTATTTGACACTATGAACACGTATTTACAACTATTTATCTCCGTGACCTATTAAAAGACTAGATTAGTATTAATTTATTACAGATAACGTATTAATTTCCTACGTTTATCGACAGGACTTGACAATCTTACTACGAGGCCCAAGGCTTAGTTTACCGTAGATATTTAATTCTGTAAAGACAAAATTATTATACTGAAATTTTACTAACTGACATACGCAAGCGACAAAATATCAATGGCATGGTAATGGCTCACCTTAGCCTAACTCCTTTATTTGAACAGCTGATTGGCGTCTAATCAGTGACCGTTCTGTTATTGCAGCAACAATGAATGCGCGCTTCTTCATTTGGATGTAAAATTTCGTTATGTAGAGTGATCAGTTCTACATAACAATTGCTCAGGTAAAACAGAAAAGTACACGTCACAAAGTGGAACATCCTCTGACGTCTGTTTGTGTTTGTAATTTTGCCGTAAGTTGATGAGATATGTGATGTCTGGAAGACAAACTTTAAACAGAGTGCTTCTACACTAAGTGGTGAATAAATGTAATGTTTTAGAATAGATTTTCTCCTGCGGGAAACTTGTCTCTGCATTTCATTTCAGTACGCTGTTCATACTGAAGACTTTCTAAAATGTTTATTTTTAATTTATATATTTCCTAACATAGTATTTTGCAAAAAAATATTTCCCCTTGCATATTATTTAAGTAATATTTTTATCTCAAACAATATTATAATTGAAAAAATTTAGCGGGAATGCGAAATTGAAACATTAAAAGCGAATAATATAGTTACTGCTGCGTTATAAAGTTGACATTGTTGGTTGACCCTAAGTGAAGCTTATAGCATTATGGGATATTAAATTTATCATATCTTTCTTCTATCTATATGTCTGTCTATCTATATTATATCTCGAAAAGTGTGTTGTTTAAATAATTTTCATTAACAATCTTGTATGATTTCTGCCTCATTTGGCGGCATGGAACATAGGAATCTGAATGGACATCTGGAATGTATTGGGCATTTTCCATTGTTTTATATACAACACTAACATACATAAAACTCAAAATTTAAGATATATGCTCAAGTTTTTTAGTATATAACTTTATTAGCCCACATCAGTTAGTTTATCGTTATATATTTATTCTAACTCTGCCTTTATTTATTGCATGCCTAACTTTTTCCTTTAAGTAATCTGACACCTAATGAAGAAGATAGTGATTTAAAATTAGTGTTTTTTTACTGTAAGACATAAGAATGTCAAATGATCACTATCCTCAAATTCTTTTATATCGCCTTTCAGAAATAACACGTATTACAAAAAATTAAGTATAGATTTTTAGTATAAATTCTGCACAGTTTTAAACATTAAAACCGAACATAGAAATATAACTAATGACATAAACTGCCAAATATTTGTATTTTAAAATGTATAATAACGTATTTAAGTGTTTGTTCCATCGATTACTTAATATAGTGAAAAAATATCAATATTGATAGATGCTTCTTTGAGTATGTATAAACCTCTAAATTTTTTATTATACAATGTAAATTAATTATTATTAACTATAACTGAAGACACGTAGATACATTTTATGATTACAAATGTATACACATTATAGAATATAATAATTTATTTATTAAGATGGAATGTCTATTTTAATGAATAACACAATTTTAACCGGTAATAAAGTGTATAATTAACTTCCAAAGACAAAGTAATATTTTGTACGAGATCATACATAATAAATAATATGTTTGTATCAAATTATATATAGCTAAAACAGTAAAATTTACATACAATTACAGTTTCATCTGATAATATTTTTGTATAGTAAAACAAATATACGCATGCAGAAGAGGAAATGGGATTTCATATTTCTCTACCGCTATCCCTGAAGTGCTTCTTTATGTATGTCGGGTAGACGCTACCACTACGTGGGACAGATCGTAAAAATGTAACGACTTGGAGTGTTTTAATAAGTGCACGTACAGTGTACTTTTGTAAAGGAAACAAGATTTTTCTAGACATTTGCCAACGTTCAGTGAAACAAAACATCACTTACACTACGTTTCGATATCTGCAATCAGGTAAATAACTAACCTATTACATAATTACAAACTAAGTTAAAATAAACAAATCATACCAAAGCGTTGTGGCACGTCTAAGACGGGAATCAAAACCACCACTATTGTGCGTCAGCTTCACTAACTCTAAAACATGCACTTAATAAATCACTATACACAACACTAATCATTAAAACTGAACTACAGAATACAGGTCACAATACGTCTTCATTCGTCTAACAACCCCCTATGACTGACCAGAGCTCAATGGAAAATGGTAATAGTCATGGCAGGAAGAAACAAAATGGCGTTTTTTAAAATTAATAGTGTTGTATATAGGGTGAGTTTTAAGTCCCTTCCCCCCATTTTTTTTAACCGTATAAGTTAGGAGGTTTAAACTCCGTACATAGTCGTTAGACCTAAATATCTTGGTTTTCATGGGTTCATTGACTCTCCACCTCCAATGGGGGACGGTCCACGAGGAGTAAGCCGAGATTCTTAAATGTAAGCATAGGTTGATATGCACATCAAATTAAAGGTATCTGTAGGTAGAATACAATGCCGCAAACCGGACCTCAAAAGGTTCATCCTAATGAAAATTACAGGGTGTTAAAATGTACAAAATAGTAATGTGCTATTATCTGCGTTTTATCGCGCAACTTTTTAAAAGTTCATTTCAAAACAATTTTTCTATTGCTGTTTATTCTTTAAAAGAAACTTTATTTTGTTGTGTTTAATGATTTTAAGGGATCACTGGAATTCCGAGATCTAGGAGTTAACTAAAGGATTTTCACCCTGTACACCCTGTAATTTTCATTAGGATGAACCTTTTGAGGTCCGGTTTGCGGCATTGTATTCCACCTACAGATACCTTTAATTTGATGTGCATATCAACCTATGCTTACATTTAAGAATCTCGGCTTACTCCTCGTGGACCGTCCCCCATTGGAGGTGGAGAGTCAATGAACCCATGAAAAACAAGATATTTAGGTCTAACGACTATGTACGGAGTTTAAACCTCCTAACTTAAACGGTTAAAAAAAATAGGGGGGGAGGGACTTAAAACTCACCCTGTATAGTTTTTTATGTTGTAAAGAAACATGCAATTAATAAAAAACAACCCAACGAATTTTCTCTATCTAGCCACTGATATTTAGGGGTTAAATTCTATACACCACCGCTATGATAACCCTATAGAAGAATTTCACAATACGTCCAGTCACAAAGCATTTGTCGCCGAAATTGAGGTGGAAACTTGTGTCACAGTGAATCTCATGGACGCATTTCGCGCGTATTCAAGAATGAAGTGAAGGCCTCATAATTCTTCATAATTGACATCTGAATATTGTATGAACAATTGGGTTTATTTATTATTAATATCGATTAAAATAAGTGTATTCATTTAGTGTGTCGATAATGGTGCTCTTTTCAGTTTTTACGCAGCATGAACAAAAAAATATTTAAACTAAATAATAAAACTAGTAGGAAATTGGGCCTTGTAGTTAAATCACAACAGTTAGGTTTTATTTTAAAATCCTTGTACATTCAAAACCGAATTATGAGCAAGGTGTACAATAAACTAAACACTCAATTGTAAGGATGAATCTAAAATTGAACGGCTCGGAGATCGCTCCCGAGCAGAGCTCTGCTGTAATTGCATTAGAGTTACAGCGACTTGAACAAGAATAATTTACTTCCGTTAAGAGTCATTTCCTTCTTATATTTACATTATTACCCAGATAAGGCAATTATAAGGCCTGATTTTTGCAACAATCAAATTAATTTTATTCTTAATAAATCAATGTATTAATTAATTACAAAAATGTTACAAGTATGGTTATAGTACCAATAAGTCCATGATTATACTCAAATTGTACAAATATATCTAAATCTTACATAAAGTGAAACGTATAATGTTTTTAGTAATTTCAAAACTCGTATGTTAAATATGTATATAATACATACATAAATAGTGTTAAGTGTAAACTGCAAATTTAAATTATTTTAGAAGGCTTAGAAAATTGCAGTTTGTATGCTGAGGAATTTTATTTTCTGTTTTACTATCATTACATCTCACGTATAGAGTAGGCTATTCATTTAAAAATTGTAATTAAATAGTTCAAAACCTGGTATACTGCAAGTGGTGTAGCGTAATCCTGCCTTGTACCCTATATATAATATTTAATAGTAGCATAAGGAGTTAGACCCGGAAAAAACTAATTTTAGAGCATAGAAGGAATAGTGTTAACTCTTTAGAATAGAAAATATTTTTCAAAGTGTTACTGTATCTTAAAAAGTTAATGTATTCTTCTTGCGCGAACTAAACGTGAACTGTATTATATAGTTATAATGACCTGTTAATCATTCATTTAATCTCGCACTTATATCAAAATAAATTCCTACACTATATTGGTTTTACATTTCTTCTCCTTCCCTACTATACACAAATTTATATAACTATTATCTGTATTACTAATTATGTTTGCTTAGTAAATAAAAAAACTATAGATCAATAGTAAATATCTTTACACATTTTTAAACATTTACATACCTCGCATTGTAATTTCCAGGATAGCTAGCAGCAACTACGACTAACCCATTCCTTAGAACAATTTGCCTATAAAGTTCATCAAAAATAAATAAAACTGGTGATTACAAATAAAAATTTGTTCTCAGCCCCTATACTACTGACTATAAAAAAGTCATAAGTAATCAAATCAAATCCATACGGAACTAATAACAGCAAACAACCACACCCCTGTTGTATTATATAGTACTTTATTAACTTCCGTAAAACCTCAATAAAAACATATTTATAAACTAGATCAACCATTATTAGGCTGTGTACACTTGTAGTATTTTCTACTTGTTGGCAGCATGGTATAAAATTACTTGTTTATTCACTCGAGTAGATAGAGGCTCCTAAGAGCATTTTGTTAGTTCAGCACACAATCTAGCCGACAAAGTTAACTTCTTTGTTGTACATGGGTGTACATATTTTATCGAGTAGTCCATTGTTGACCTGAACTCAATGCTGCACGCAGGAGATGGGTCTTCCTCTGCTGATAGATATTCAAACATGTACGGTATTTAAAAATATATATGTATAATATATATGTATAAAAATAACTCTTACACACACATATACGAAACAATAAAAATATATTCCGTGTAATTTTCTTGTTTGACTGTAAGACAGTTTTCTTTTAGTAAAAGGAATACATATATGTATTAGGAGGATCCATGAAAGATTTTTAATGGAAAAAATAATTGAATTGAATTTCAAATAAATATTTCATTGACTTAAAAAAAATTCCTAATTGAAGATCACTTTATGCAGAGTATCATTTTATACTACATATATAAACTTGCGTGTGAAGTTTTCAAACGTGTCAAATTAGGCCTTTTAAACGCAGCCAATAATAAATTTTGATTATATATTTATTGTGGACTAATAGAGTAACAATCAATACAAGGAAACTAAATGTTATTCGTTGGAGAAGAAAATCAACAGAGGTTTATAAGCAAGTCAAATTGATATAAAATCTTGTCATAAATAAATGGTTGTAAAAGCTTATTCTCAGAAAATTTTGGGATTGACGTATATAGTCCCTTGTGGAATAAACCTGAATTAATAATATTACTTTATGTTTTTTGTTTTAAACATTTGCTTTGTTTATTTGCTGAACATGTCAAGCCTATATCTTAAGCAACTATCGTGAGATTGAACCGACTGTAAGACATAAAAATTTCCATAAGCTTCATTTCTATATGCGTTTTAATTCTACTCCACTAGATTGGGCTAAGCGTTATCTAGTACCTTTATATCGATTTATAGTTATCTATTATTGAAACATAAAATCGCAGAAAAATATAAGTGTACATAAATGAATCTGTCACACAACATTTATAATATGACATAGCAACACTTGTAGGTATCATAATAAATGATTTACTGGCTTCATATTTAGTATGAAACATCAATGATAATTTTACATGACTCATGGCGTTGTGAACCCTAAATCTGTAGAGTGTAGTATTGAAAGGGCACAAATATAAATTATTAAAGTTAATTTATTTTAGACATATATTATTGCTATTTTCGGGTTTTTATTTTTAAGAATAAGAGTGATTTAGTAAGGGTTTGATGGTTCATTATTTTAGGCTGTGCCAATGACAAGTTTAGTATATTATGTTAGTTCAACGTGTATGTTTGTCTTGAATTGATTGCATTATCATCGATATATTGATTTATGAAAATTAAAATATTTAATCGACGAGAGGGTAAATAATAACCCAAAATATGTTTAATAAAAAGGTAGGGAATATATACTTTCTTTAGTAGGGAACAATCATCCCAATCCAATTATAAAGTCATTGAAAATATTTTCCAGATGTGATAATTACAGTAACATTAAAACGGAAACGCCCTGAACAAAAAACATGACCTAACAAACTTTTTGCTCTTGTATTTGCCTAATTGTACTGTGAGCCTATTAATTAATCAGTTTGATTATATTTTAAATTAAACTATAAACTAGGAAATAATTAACGCAAAAAGGATATAATGTGCATATCATGTTAAAATTGTTACATGGATAAAATGTCATTTAAAGGAATAAATTTAAAATGTGCTTTACCTATTAAACCATATATATAACAATAAATTTTTAAAAATGTATTCTTTATTGTTAATTATCTCCATGTATATACAGGTTGTAATGTTTTATAGGATGATATAAATGCCTATTGTTGGGATTAGATAACATTGGTAATCGTTCAAATTAATTATAACATTGGTTAAGTATAAGGCATGTCTTCTAGGATCAATATCCGTATTACACCGACAGACTGTAAAATAATAAATATCCTAATAAAGTACATAATGTTCCATGCAATTTCCTACTTATAACTTCAAAATCATTGTATTGCTCTGCAAAATGGGAACACATTAATAAACAAAAAGGTATCTGAATGCCTCAGCTCAAGCGACATAACCTACTCTACTATTCTGACTTCAGGTCACACCACAATGGAATATATGATAATATATGTATGGCACGAACTCGGGTGGAAAAAAGAAGAGATCTACGTACGGACAAATATTTCCTATAACGAACAAATGACCTTTATACTTTAAATTATATCATTAAATGTTTATGTTCACAAATGTATAATATTTTGTGCGCTATAATATAACGTCTAATAGTGTAATATTAAAGCTATAAAGAATTGTACTGTGCATTTTTAATCTTTAAATTTTTATGATAATTAAAAGGTTATAAGGATATTGTACACACACACACACACGCACGCACGCACACACACACACACACACACACACACACACACACACACACACACACACACACACATATACATATATATATATATATATATATATATATATATATATATATGTATACATTCGCTACGTGTTACCAAAATATAACAATTCGTTTTAGCAATTGAAATACACACTCAGGTTTTTTAAAATGCCCATAAGTCTAACCATGCAAAATAAAAATTATAAATTAAAAATCATGGCTGAGACCCTGCTACAAGATGAAATAAATTGACAGTGAATCAATGGTAGGACATATTCTAATTGGTATGTAAAAACAATTGCTACATAAAATCGTAAATATTTTCAACCAAAAAGTACAAATCTTAGAAAATAGCGTCGTGGGTTTATGAGTTAAACGGAATTATATTATTAAGAACTTTAGGATTAAACGTTGCGTTTGTATAAAGATGTGTTTAGTGTTATAGAAATACGTTTTGTGTCTTAAGGCTATGTAATTATTAGAACAGTCAGCGATTTGTCCCATAAATGCGTCGGTTTATAATATCTTAGGATTATTTCAATAATCAAAGATAGTTCTAAAGGCTATAATTGATTTAGAAGTATACCACCTCTGTTCTTTAGTATGAGATTTCCGTAAGTTAAATATATTACCCATTAACAACATATTAATACAGACTTTATCACACTATGACATGCTCAATGTGATATTTTCTTAGCCTACCTTTTATTTACATCGTAAAATTACCTTAGTTACAATGTCCGTCTCATGTGAATAGTATTTGTGATGTCCTAAATTACATTTGTAGTCACATTATCTCCAAATGTAAATTCTGTAAATCTATATCAAAAATATAACAAAGACAATAACTAACCAAATTTAGACAGTTTATCTATGTGAATTCTGAGTTATGTTTAGCCTATTTTAAATCTTAGTGACAATTGCTCTTAACTTGCAATTCCGTAGTATATTCTAACTTTAAATTTAGATTTTGAAAATAGATCCATAGGTCAGACTAGTAATAAGTGTAAGATATTATCGTGACGTAATTAAATTTATTAAACAATGACATGTAACTATCTAAATTAATGTTTCCCACTTAAAATTTAATATTAAGAACACGAATTTGTTCAAAAAAAGACCAATATATCTTAACTTTTTTAAATAAAGCATAAAAACTATTTTATGAGTTACAAGCACGTACTGATGTATCAGTTATATCAAGAAAAATGTATAAATAAATATGCTGACGAATGTAATTTTATTTAGACTATACTAATGATACAAGCATTTAAACATTAAATCACAAAAAGTACATGCTCTCCTGGAAAACTCGAACCAGAACCTCTCACTTGCCGGGTAAGCATAACTCTAATCATATTTTTATTAGTACTAAATTCTTTTACTATAATGATGTTTATACTAATAGTTCCTAGAGTATGTCATACTCGTACAGTTCAAACCATATAAAAACAATTGATTATCTATAAACGATAACATTTTCATGTTCGTAAAGGACGTATAGGTGAGTCTTATGATGAGAGACGTTATTGGAGTAACCAAATATATATTTTCCAGCAGCATTACTAAGAGTATTTGTCTGTTTTTATTTAATTACGATTAAAGTTAGTTCAAAAGTACGTACCGCTGAATGTTTCGTTACACAAAATGCTTTAAATCGTTTACAACTTGTTTTGTTGAAGGTTTCAACCTCGTCCGGAACATCTGTTTAACTCTGACAAACAGTTATCCTGCTCAGTGAGTTATTTCTGCTGGGCATTGTTTTGTGATTTCCCATCCAAACCAAACTCTCTCACGGGCTGTACTTCCTTTGATGAAACATCGTTCTTGTTGTAAATTCCTAATTGTAAATACAGACGTTGTTTTGATGATTGGGCAACGGTTGAATGATTCTTCAACCAAACAATAGATCCATCTGTCTTTTATCCCCAGGCAGACCCAACTCGATCAAGTAGCTTTTCCTTTTTGTAACGATATATTGAGTAGACTACATATAACATTATTAAAAAGTTCTTTTATCAGAGTTATTTTAACATGTCAGAAGGTTTTTAAACGTTCCAGATTGATTTGGAACATTTAAATCGTTCTGTAAGATGAGAAATCAGTGTTAATACATTTAGAGTACCACATCCGCTACTTTATCTCTTCATCAAAGTGGATTATGTATCACACAACTCTAATATAGGTTAAAATACCTGATGTTACATGCATTCTTTAGTTCAATTTTTTAACTAATGTTTTATTTTTGTTAGATAAATGTTTAGAAGGTGGTGAATGTGGAGATGATACATTACATCGTACAGCGGCCATATCCTTAATTTTGCTTGTAACACTATTCTGGTATGATTAGTTTATTTAACCTACAAGTTTGTTGATTATCGGCCATTGGAATAGATCACAAGTCCGTTCTTCAAAAGTTTGATCTACTTATATTATAATAAGGCAAATTAAAAAAATATTGTTTATCACGTACATTATCAAATATTGACACAAGGCAAATTCAGCTGGTGATTCTGTAACATAAAGTGAATAGGGTTCCTACATGGACAAAAAAACCTCCGCACCTCCGGAACTTCTGCGTACCAGATCCCTTTGGACATTTACAAACCGATTTATTGTACAGTAAAATTTTGAAATCTGACATCTAAAGTGTGGAAGTTAACAACTTACAATGTAAGTTTTTGTAAAATCTCCTTTAAGTACAAATCTGTTATATTATTCGAATTTGATTTAACTATCCAGATCATTGATAAAAATACAAATTGTTTCTTCAACACAGTGCAGTATTTTAGTCTATAATACTTTAATTAAATTTGTTAGATAACTATGGTAAAAAGTTAGGTACAAAAAGTATCTTGACACAAACGAACACTCTTATATTTTATAACTTGTTATACAAAATTATTATGATACAAATACCTAATTATAAAATTAAACATGTTCATTGAGTTTGTACGCTTATACATAATTATTTCAGTAAAGAATTACTTTTGTGTCACTTACAAACTTTACGTAATGATAGATCGCATATATTACTGTGTGATGTTTTAAAATATAATAGCTTTTAGTAACATACAAACTAATCCTTAAAATATGTGGGTTGTAATTTTAAAGATACGAAAAACAAATTTATTTGTATATGTCAATAATGGCTTTATGAATTTATTGACTAATTGTTTCTATACATTTTTTTAGTGTTATATAAAAGTCAATAGCTGTAAAATTTCAAATGTTGTCACTATTAATATAGTGCTGATAAGAATAGTAAATTTCATTACTTTTCACCTATCCAGACTTTCCACCCACTAAAATAATGAAACATTTCCTAAAAAGAGCAGTCTTAAATGTTTTGTTATACATAATATTTTATTTATATTACCTTCTCGCTAAATGCTTTATTGTCTTTGATATATTCAGTAGTTTGAACCCTTGTATTTCTAGAATATTTATTAGATTCAATAATTTCAAAAACAAAAATAAGATACTTTCGTTCTTAATGAAAAAATAAACATTAAGAGCTTAGAAAAATCTAAATATTTCCAGTAAACGTTACGTTGACTATTCTAAACACAAACTCAATTTTAGTGTTGTTAGTAAGTTAAAATAAACGAATCACTTCAATTTTAAGGATGAATATGAAATTGAAGGCTGCTAAGATCACTGTTAAGACACGCTGTAATAGGGTTGGAGCTTTTCCAACTTGAACGTCTGAATGTATTTCAAGCTCTGTTTTAATCAATCTTGATAAGTTATTATAATATTTAAGTCATTCTGGAATTAAGATATTTTACCAATTACAAAAGTTTAGTTACCAATCGTTTCATAATTCCGTATAAAAATATATTTATATGATACTACCGATTAAAGCTAAATATACATCTCGTAGTATTAAGAAGTTTAATTATTAGCAAAACATTTGAAGAAATTTAGTAGAAAATTTAAGTTTCTAATTACCTATTTCTCGTCTGATTTTAACCCGTTAAAGGTAAATATTCTTAATAGAATATTTAATTTGAAAATTCGTGCTATTTTTTTGTTTTAGTAATATTAGGTGCAAGTGAGTAGCACAACTAGTATAACCTAGTTAGCCAGCACAACTTAATATTATTTTTTATCCAATGTTCCGAAACTAAATGATCGACGGACTAACTACCTTATTGGCACGCGTATGAATATTTTTTGTAACCCTTCGTAGCAGCCCAACTACGTGACCGATTTCACCTCGCGCGCTATGTCCGCGAGCTCACGTATTATTTGAGTAGATGGCTACCACTTTAATAACTTCTACTCCTCTTCTATTAATTACCGACTAGAAATAACCCTTCTTAGACTTCAGCTTCAATGTCTTGTGCCAAGACGCCGACGCCCGAGTTATTGCGAAGGGAAGTAAAATCTTAAAGTTTTATAAAGTAAAATATCGTAGGCATAATTCCATAGAACATTGAATATTTTAGGCCCACCTATCAGATACACATTTTTAGTTCTTGTACTCTAATTGGCAGCAACTTGGCAAGGTATACATTTAATTTACCAACTAAAAGTGGTGCTTGTAAGTTTCATTAATTAAATTGAACTTATAAGTAAACTTTGCAATTCGAGTATTTATTACTACGACCTCAGAAGTCACCACCCCCATGTGTTATTGATATTCGGTACAGCATTATTGGATTTCTTTTTTTATTCCCTTTAAAATGAGGGGTCACATAATAGGGGTTTGTATTTGAAAATGTTTAGTTGTCCCCCTTTACCCCCTTTAGAAAAGAGGGGCAAAATTTACAACAACATGAAAAATTAAAAAAATATGTTATAATAGGTAGGGTCAAGGTCAAGGTTTACATAGATATCTCGGACCGTTTAAATATCCAGGTGTGCCAGGACATAAAACTCACTGTGTGTGTGTATATATATATATATATATATATATATATATATATATATATATATATATATTTCAGTTTTAAAAGTCTCTCAGCTTCCTGGAAAGATAAGATTAGACACACACTTTCCTCCTCACCTAAATAAAAAATAACTTTCATAAGGATCAAAAACACATATGGATTTAAATGTGGTTTAAGCCATAGAATAAGGATGTTTATTTTGTTATTATAACCATAAGATATCCTGTAAATATAAAAAATTGACAATCACGTTGCTTGTATCATACATAAAAATCAAGATTAATGTAATTCAAAGTTCCATAAGGCCTGAAATTAGATTTCTGTCCATATTAAACTAAATAATTATCCTTAAATATCCGCTGTCCTTAAAATACAAACTTTTTCACACATGTTAATTATGCCTTCTAAATAACTATTGTGCTTATAATTAGGCCAATCCCCTTTTAAACCATATTCGGCCCGTTCTAATGCCACTAGCTAATTCAAAGATCTTATTATACCTTGAAATGATTAGTTTCTCAGTTGAAGCTCGATGGTACTAAAATAAGTGGTAAAACGCATAGGCTTTTGATTTTCCTTAAAGGGAGGGAATAGTATTGTAATAGTTTTTGTTATTCAAAACATATATTGTTACTTTAATTGGTTATTTCAATAATTAACACAGATTTTTCAGTGCTGTAAGAAAAAAATATTAATATGCTAATGTTTTCTTTATCTTTAAACTTTAAATTATGTTCGAAAAGAATTTTCAAAGATATTTAAAATAAACCACAAACTAAAACAACAACAGGAAAACATTTAATACTCAGCGATTACTTGAATTAGTCGTCAAGTTTTATAGTTGAACGAATTAGTTTAAAACTGGGTTAAGATAAATTAAAGCTTAAATGAGTGGATGGATCTACGTTTATTGAATCCATAACTATAATAAATTTTATAAATGTTTTCTAAGTGACCTTTATAAATAATACTCTGTTATTAAATTGATTTTGTCTTTATTCAAAGATTAAAATATGTTATTTAATAGAAAGATTTTTAATACACTTGTATTCATTAAAGTCATTTCACGGAATACGACCAAGTGTTTTAACCTAAGTCTTAATGAGAAAAGCACCTTTTACTCTGCATGAAAGAGTGTTGAAATATAAACGTGAAATGTGTTTTACATACTATCAAGTGAAATAGTTGATCAAAAACTGTTAATACTTCTAAATCTATACACTTCATAATACAACACTTGGTATGAAGCCTATGAATAATGTTATTATTGCAATGCTCGGCATAATTTTATGTGTTGTACCAGTAAATAGAATGAGATTATTTTAAAAATTTTATATTTTTACATGATATGTATTTAAATATTTTAAATTTGAATTAAGTTAGCATTTTTTTTAAATTACCTAACCTTAAATGACAAATCTTATATGTCTACGAAGCGTAATATTTATATTTTTCATTTTAAAATAAAAAAAATACTAATTCAAATTTTGCATTTTTTAATGAATACAATAACAATTATAATATAATATTATACTCTACCTATTCACAGTATATAGTAACGGTAAACTACACATCTTTGTTATTTAATGAAATACGTCTCTTATAGCATAGTAGTAAATTGAACCCACATGTTATATTTCACATAGTGGTTTAAAGTACCTACACGTTACACGATGTTTCATATTATGATAGATATGCTCGTCATATAGAATATATATTACTCGTATGTTATACCTATATGCATTATATAATGTTATGATATTCTTTAAGCATTGCACTCTATCCACATAGAGTGTATACAATTTTATGGCACATATAAACGCAAAACAAATATTGTTTGCATGATATATTCGTTTTACTTCTCATTAGAGTAAACGGAAGTTGCATGAAACATACGCAGTAAGGTAGTTAAGATAATTAATTTAACACAATTAAGCTTAATGTATATATTCTTAAACCTATCGATATTTTTATTTTATTTTCTAAATTATTTTGCAGAGAAGTGAGGTGAATTTAAATATATATTATCTTGTAGAGTTCAGTGCTTCAAAATTGAAAATCACACTGACAAAATTCGTAACATATAGGAGAAGTTGATGATATTTACTGAGAAATTATAATGAAAAAAGATAAGATAAATATTGTATTATGGTAGAAGTATGAATACCATTATTTCTAATTGATAAGCTAATAAATTTTCTTATTGTAGTTTTTTAAACCACAGCGTTATTTCAATCAAATGTATAGATCTTCTTTAAGCTTAGTAAGTGTTTCTAGTATAGATACATATTTCATTGAGAAGCTGAAATAGTAAAATTGACCAGGAGATGAGTAAGTCTGCCAATTTTGCTCCTGAGAGCGTATCAACTAATCCCTGGCCTTTAGTTGGCAAGACTCACCAACATTATTGTGATCTCAGTCGACACTGTTGGAAACTAGCCAAGACTGCACTTATTAACACTTTTTGCCCTATTTCCTGTAAAAGCCTTGTGTAATGCCGGCCAATTTGTCAAGCTGCAGTTGTAAGCTTTGTAGCTTATCGCTTAGAGCTAAAATAAAATAACGAGACATTTATAAAAAACTAAAAATTGTTACGTCCGAATGATATCACTTCAAAACTATTGTTCAATTAAATTTTTGAATTAATACCTTAATTTATTATCAGTCTCCTGTTTTTATAGTTTAGGAGATTTCAATGTCCACTTATGAATATAAATACAGTATTTAAGTATGTATCTCTCCATGCAACACATGAAAGGAAAACATTTATAAATAAAACTGTTTTAATGGTTTATACTAGGTATACTACACAACGTGTCGCGTAACATGCTTCACAGATATAACATGTAAAAATTGAATATCACAGTTCATTCTATTCTTAGTATGTTTTTCTGACAAACATAGAATCAAGTGTTTCGTCTATTGTTTTTTTTTTTAGTGTACGTTTATACGGTGTTCTTGAGAAATTTGAAATTATAACGATTATACTGTTATACATATATATATATATATATATATATATATATATATATATATATATATATAAAACTTTTGTTTATAAAATATTAATAAATCTTTGAATTTTGATTTGAATATAAGTCGTAAAAACAACACACATTAAGTTTTAAATATAATTTAAAATTAATTGTCCTACAGAATTATTAGGTATAATCGCTTATTTCAAATATTATCTCTATAACGCTAACGGAATATTTACGTAGAAAAATTGACCGTGAAAAATATCTATGATTAAAACGAAGTAGAAAGGGGATATGATGGAATATGAAGAACGCTTCGATGAAAAATGTAAGCTCAAAGCTGAGTTAGGTGTAGAAAGGATCGCAGCTAAATTTTTAAGCACGCAGACGGGCTAGTATGGCGCCAAACAGCTTTCAGACGATGGAACTATTCTTATTAAATTGATAAAAACTTTTTTCTCTTCGCTTTAAAACATTGGTGCAACCATTGATAATCTACAAAATTAATTGTATCCTTAGGCTCAGTTAGTGGATTTTGAATATATTTCTCATTATTTCTAAAATATAAATCTATTTTAATGTATTAGAATTACATTTTAATCTAAACTTATTATTTATTATAACAATTAATGCCGTATTACCCTATCTACAAAATAATTTTTAACATTTAATATCACATAACATAGCTATTGTAGGAAGGATTGATTCAATTGAATTTTCAGTTAAGCTCCAGTTCATCTTCCTTTTATAGCAGCATTTGGTAACTGTCGCTGTCCCAGACTTAACTCCTAGAATCTAGAGTCGTGTTCGTCTGAAGAGACTCAAAGAAAGTCGACGACGAAAAAGCTCAACAAATATTTAACATAAATGAAATAAGAAAGTAGAAAATAAATATTCTAAGCTAAGATAAATAAACCTAAATTTGTATGAGTCGTATTATATTTGCCTTATTATAAAATGAAAATTGATTTTATTCTTGAAATATGTGTGAGCAATATTTAAATACTCGAACAGAATATGATTTATTTTTGGTATTTTATAAAATGTTACAAAAAAAATTATCGAAATATGAATGTAAGTGTTACTTTCTTTTTACTCCCTATTTCAATAGTTATTACTACAATCATATACAATTATTTATTATTACAGCGATTGATAGCCCTGTCAAAGAAAAAGATCCGCACATATGATATCTACAGCTGTAGCTCCAACCCAAAAGGTGTGTTATAAACGAATAAAGGGATTTTCTACTTTCAGAAAAATAATAAACATTGCTTTTTTGTACACATTTTGTCAAAATTCTGACTCAGCATTGACGTTACATAAACAAGCGCTGTTTACTCCTCCATTATACATAATCTATTACACTGGAATAAAAATTGCTTTAGTAAATGAATTTATCCCGACATTATATTTTAGGTTCTTCCTGTTATTCCAGATGAGACAAGCAAACTTGATAATTTACCTGTCACTATAAATTACCTGCAACACTACCGTTCTTAGGACAAAACAATGTGATTTAATGTAGCAAATATTTTATGCCTTGATCCAATTATTTTCACTAACAATATTAAATAATTTTACTTATGATAATTTGGACAATAATGTTGAGAATAATAAAATATATTTATGTGGTCTCTTTGAAAATAACTATTTCAATTAGATATTTAAATATAAAATACTTGTAATAAAAGCATTATTATAAAGAAATCTGTATTGTAATGACAACTTTCGTAGTTATAGATAATAAAAACGATGTAGTAAACTACATGATACATTAGTGGCAAAATGTTTACAGAGATTTTACGTTTATCTAACAAAAACGTGATTTAAGAAAAGCTGATCATTTGAGAAAGAAATTAACATGTTACTCTTATATTAAACAATAATGTGCAAACACTGTACTCTCAAAGCAGGCTACACAGAAGGTATGGACGCTTGCAGAGTGCTGTCAATATTAATCTACAATGACGTCACAGCACGACCTATATCCATACGTACTAGTGTCCCTGTAGTGTATTCTTTATTATTGTAGTTCCACTGCAGGATTTTATATACCTCTTCCTATACAGTTAGATTTAATTTAATCAATAGATCAAATAATGAATTGTCACTGACATGACATTTATACAGGTCTATACTGCAATGCAAATACGTTTGGTCATTTATTGGCTGCAATAACACCACAACACGGTTTGCATGTACGTGTACGATGGTCCCTAGGTTTGACTGTTTATTGTTCTACTCACCCTGTAGTACGTACCTCTGCTTTTCGTAAATTGATTGTTTAATATAAATCACCTAATGAATTAATGCAAGATAAATTGAAAAAAAATAACACCACAACACGGTTTGCATGTACGTGTACGATGGTCCCTAGGTTTGACTGTTGACTGTTCTACTCACCCTGTAGTACGTACCTCTGCTTTTCGTAAATTGATTGTTTAATATAAAATCAACTAATGAATTAATGCAAGAGAAATTGAAAAAAATCTATGAGTGTATATATACTATATAACTCCACAATAATGGAATATTCTTTTCGAATCAACTTGGATAAGAATACATATCAATAATTTCTGAGTTTTCAAAACCTACGCTATCTATACAGATTACAGCTATATTTATCATTTCAACTCAACAACTACATTTTTATCAAAAAAGGAGTAGCTTTTAAATATATTTAGATGAAGTCTTGGACACTACTCCAAATGTCTGACACCCATAACTGTAATGTAAAAAAGACCATGCAGGTGTTAATGGGTATATTACCCTTCATATTAATGGGTATTATTTATCCCGACAGTCTTCCTCATGTAGGGTGAGGCCACAATTCTTCGTAAGGCAAATTTCCAAGATTGGGCTGGATATGAAATGGTTAAAAAAAACATTAAGTTGACACAATTTCAGTGTCTTCCTGTCACAGCTTACTTTATCTTTTTCGAAACCTGTCATTGTTTTCTATAAAATGGTGAGTTATTGGGATGATGCTATTGTTTTTTCATTAATCAAGAACCACGCTTCCTCATTAAATTATATAATTTCTAATTATTTAATTTGTCTACGAACTTAAAATTATGATAATTATTTCTATGATAATCAAATGTTTAGAATAAAATGCCTGCGGATTTCATTCTTTACCAAAAAAAAGGTAATGAAATATTTTCACTGATTCTTATAAACCATTTTAGTTTCTAAAAAGGAAACGGTTTTAGGATTTACATTTTAAAATTTTATCGGATTTTATCAGTTGTAATCCGTATATTTTCTTAAGTTCTTATACATATATGTGTATATGTATATGATTTTATGTTATGAAGTTTCATACTAGTAACCTTAGTGTTTAATTTAATAAATATTTAACTTTTCCTATACATTGCATTCTTAAAGATAAAAATGGGACTATTCAATTATATACTTTTATACCTATAATCTTACAACTATCTATCACATCGTAAAATGTACAGTTTGATGTGCACTTTATGAAAAGAGGCATCAGCAAAGTTTTGAATACACCATAAAAATGCAAACCATTAACGTTAAGCGGTGGTCTATTGTGGTGTAGTGACATGACCTAAATACTCGTGTCCCTGCTCTCCTCACATGTGCTCTGAATATTACATTTCCACCTGAGCTACTCGATCTTAAAATATTATATTACCACCAGAGCTGCTCAATCGCAAAATATTATATTACTACCAGAGCTGCTCGATCGCAAAATATTATATTACCACCAGAGCTGCTCAATCGCAAAATATTATATTACTACCAGAGCTGCTCGATCGCAAAATATTATATTACCACCAATGCTGCTCGATCGCAAAATATCATATTATCACCAGAGCTGCTCCATCGCGAATATTATATTACCACCAGAGCTGCTCGATCGCAAAATATTATATTACCACCAGTGCTGCTCAATCGCAAAATATTATATTACTACCAGAGCTGCTCGATCGCAAAATATTATATTACCACCAGAGCTGATCGATCGCAAAATATTATATTATCACCAGAGCTGCTCCATCGCGAAAAGTCGGTGGTGTTTCCTAGTATTCATTTATAAACACCATCACAGCTGAGTGATCTTTTTGTTGTCCTGACCTGACCTATATCCTCGTGTACCTGCTTAATGCATATGCGGTCAAAATATTATTGCCTTGCTTAAGCTGCCAGATTATATATAGTCTCTGTTATTTCATAATATCCTATTATGTAGACTAAATAAATATTTTATATTATATTATAACTATATTAAAAGATAAGATATTTGCTACATTTGTGTTACTGGTATGCAACCATTGCATTTTCTTTTCGCAGTACTTATTTTAGTTCAAAAATAGCAGAATATATATATATATATATATATAGTAGAGATAATATAATATTTATTTAGTGTGTATAAAAGGATACTAAGAAATAAAAAAGACTGTTTATATATATATATACATATTTGTTTGTGTGTGTGTGTGTGTGTGTGTGTGTGTGTGTGTGAGTGTGTGTGTGTGTGTGTTTTGAATATTTTAGTCAACGGTTCGTTATAACAAATATGATAGTTCAACAAAATTTATGAACGTGAACGAACCTATTATAAATTTTGATTTTGATTTCATGTAAAACTACCAATGAATTAATGAATTCATTTGAACTACAAATAACTTGCATTTTTCTGTAGAATATCGTATACGTATATGTCCACGAAGTGAAAGTGTCTAATTACAGAGTGAAATTCTGAAAATGCAGTTAAAAATGCTACGTTGTGACGTCATGGGTATTTCTGAAAAATTAAAATTAAAAATTCATTACTTAAAACGTAGGAAACGAATATAATAGCACCATATCTTGTCAACATAAATAAAACTTTACATTAACTTTGTATTATTAAATTATAACTTTTAACTTTTACTCAAAATATCAAAGCCTTCTTTAACAAAATATAAAGGCCATAGTGTTAACAAATTACATTTAGGACAGGGTAAGCTAAACATCAATTGCTCTAGTGTTCGACTAGTATCAACAATGGTAATCCAACATACTAAAATACTTTAATTTCAATACCATATTTTTTGTACAAGACAAAATTTGTTATATTAAATATTAATCACATATGTTCAGTTCCAGCAAAACAACAAATAAATGTCATTTGTTCGATGTATTTCTAGCTTGGAACATTTTCCAAACTCAATAAGCGTGGTAACTTCCCGAACAGAGAAGCTGACAATCCAAATAAGTTTACTGGTTGTAGTTCAAAATTACAGTTGTCACGTCTCTCTCAGTTGACTTCCAGCCCAATGCCTGCCATTTAACAAGTATATTACAAGGACATGAACTGTCAAGCATTAGTACCAACTACTTGTAAAACTATATGGGCATTACTGCTCTAGTACGACAGTAGTATTAACACCAATCACTGTAAGTCGGTATTAAAGACTGCCCTACATAAGATATGCTACACATTTTGTATTAACATTTTGGAGTATTTTTTACAAAGTGATAGCGTGATAACTCAATTTGAATAGAAATTTAAAGAACAAACTCATATACTAAATCAATATAACATATATACATATATATATATATATATATATATATATATATATATATATATATATATATATATGATCACAATTCTTATAAAAATATATGATAAAGGCATGATATAATTACAAAATTTCTGAACATTTTATTTTCTTAAAAGAAAGGCTTTTAAGTTTTGCTACTGTATCTCTTTTATCAAACCTGGAAGAGCGAAATATGAATTAAACATAACTTGTATTACAATATTACTGCAGTTTGAGAGGTATTCGAACAGATTACAGGACTCAAATAAATAACTGTATGAAACACTTTAACATAAATTTAACAATTTTAAAATGTGTGTAAAAAGAAATTAAACTTAACTGAACAATCCTACTAAATTTAAACTTTCAAACCAACGTTATTTGTATATAAAAAATACAAACATTTAAAAATGGCAAAAACATTAGCCTTTCATAAAGTTATTAAAAAAATTTCTAAATTGATATATTTTTATTTTATGATGTCCCCTGCTTGCAGCTTTTTATTGGGTTATTTTATTCAATGGCACCGCAATGAACGAAATGCAGCATTATATAACTGAAATATCTTTCTACACGATACATTACATTTTTATTTTGAATTTCATCTCACTGTTTAAATAATAACTCCTGGCAAACCAACTTACTGAGGGATTATGTTAAATATTCCGCTTGATCACATTTAAAAATTTAGAATTATTACTCTATTTTCGATTATTAATTTATTTACTTTGCTACATTTTCGTTTCTATATCAACGTTGCACATAATTCCAGTGTAAGTTTATTTTATAATGTTTACCTCAATCACTTACATGAAAGAATTACATGAAAGAACATATTCGTTAAACTTTATGTCTTTTTTTATTCTCTTAGGAAAAGAAGCATGGTAACTATACCTAGTCCTATAAGGATTCTTAGGCTACTTCCGTGGTGACAAGTTATTCTGGAGTAGGGTTAAGGGCAGCTTTCTATCGAGATCCATGAGAAAGAATTTAGGGAACTAATCTCAAGTCAAGTCCCCTCGAAAGAAGGGTAAGCCAGCTCTGAACCAGCCTATTCAGTCAAAGCATGCATAGGGTGGCACACCTTTACGTCAAAGCTATTTCCGCGTATTATAACCTTTGATACCTAGGGAAGGAGTATCAAAGGGTCACACCAACTCCAACAGTCATCTCCTGCTGTAGACTAGATCTATCGAATCACACTTTCACACCGGAATTTCAACATTTTCGATTAGTGATGTGCTGCTCATGGACATCCATAAAGTTGACCAGATTTAAGTGACACATCGGTTTTCCTATGCCTAGTGTGTATCAACTGGAAGGTATAAAAATGTCTGAAGTGACCCATGCTAGGTAAAACTTAATATTAATTATATAGAAATGAAGCTGTATTAAATTGCATAAATTATATGTCACTTTACTCCTTTTTATTTTGTGCAAGCAGTTATAAAGTTAGACTGGTTATTCGATGAACAGAAATTAAATTCTTACAACCCCTTAAGAGCTTCACATACGTTCAGCTAATAATAGAGGCCAATTACTAATTAGTTTGCAGAAACAATGGTTGGGGAAAAACTTTTTGTCTATTGTTTCTAAAAATGAAACATTAAATTATATTTTATATATATATATATATATATATATATATATATATATATATAAATCCAGTGGGGTAAGAGTTACAAATTGTATTTACAAATAATAATATTAAAATATTACTTTTAAAACTGACTGCGGCCGCTCAATCATTGACGAACCCTTTCAACGCTAGGAACTAATTTAATACCAACAGTTTTCTCTTTGAATTGGTTATCGATTCCACCGTAAATAATATAAGACGCATTCCACTTTGTATGTTTAGCTTTTAGAAACTTGAATGTAAAAAAATGTTTAAAAATTTACATACAAAAACCATGATGGCTTTTTAGTAATATTGTACACACAACACAGCTAATTTGAAAGTGGTAGATGCGGTAGAAAATCTAATTTTTTAGGTATGAATTTTCTTACACTTGTAAAATTTATAGTCTATAGTTTAATATAAGGGGTTTATGAAATATTAAGAAAGCAAATAAGGAAGCCTAAGATGAAAATAATAGGTTTTAGTTCTGAAAGAAAGGCAGGCAGTTCTGAAGATGAAGATTGGACGAAGGTTTTTTTGTGATGGAAACTAAATTAAAATTATAAATGAAGTTTTTTTTTAACTTTCTCTTTATTGGTACACATAGAAAATATTTTTCATAGATATGAGAATGAATATGCACACTATCTGTAAAAGAACATTGGTAAGTACTGCATACCTTCCATTTTAAATTAAAAAATGTTTGACATCTTTCATGTTTTAAAAAAATTTTAAAGTAATTAAACACCTACATATACACCTATATTTCAAACCTATGTAGTGAAAGCGGAATAAATGAGTTGTATTATTGTGGCCCAAGAAATGTAATACATTAAAATAAGTAAGTTATATATTTTAAGTTTAATGGCACGTAGAGTAAACCTGTTTTCCTGTTTAATAAGACGAACAAAATGACGGACTCATCTTGAGCTGTAAACATATAATAAGAGATGACAGTTTGTAGTTCAACTAGATACATATGTGGAACTATATTGCAGGTTATTTCAGTTCCAGATATTACTATGAATGCATACATAAAATAAACAGAAATGCACGCGTTTTATAATGAATGTTCAATATCGTGCAATCAGAGAAAGTCTAATATATTTTACTCATATCAGTTATTAAAAGTAATAATCATTCTGTATGGTGTTGGTATAAACAAATATTGAAGAATACGGCTATTAAATTTAGAGATACTCCGTCAATATCACAAGATTTTGAAGAATAATAATGTTCAAAACAGGTATTTAAATAATGTATTATTATTCCCCATAATAAAGTAACAATAAGACGACAAATTCCATAATTTCATATTATTATACCCTGTACGATGTCACTATATTTATGTTCTTTTTTATTAAGCAACGAAACCGTTCAAGTTGTCAAACAGACTGCTGCATTCAAAACACTCGTGGAATAATTCAGATGTGGTCCTTTCGTTAGGTGACGAGAAGGTCTATAGCCACCTGTACTGTGAGGAAATGGCTTTGTGATCAATTTCCGTAGTGAGGTGGCAACGCAGAGCGACGCAGTGGTTCATTATCCTTCATGTCTGTTTGATATTGTGATTGGTTTGTATCGTATTTTGGGTTCAGATCTTGGTGACTGTATTAACAGGACGGGGGTTACATTCAATAATACGAAGTCCTGCAGTACATAATTTATAATTTAAAATGTGTTCCATTGCAAAAGAAAAAAAATTGAAATATATAAAGAAATATGTACAAAAAAGGAATTTATTATTACAAAAAATTTACGTCTATAAGTACTGGGCTGTGTGATTGATTTTAAATATAGTTTTTAATATAGTTTTAGTGTAGTCTACCTAAATAGTTATATTTGTACCAGATATATTTTATACATATTTATCATAAAATATAACATAAAATATCATATACAAAATCATATAGTAGTATTCGTTTAATTTTAATATATCATAGGAAGAAGATTTAAACACAATTTAAAATTATGGAAATAAATAGTAAGGAAAAATCAAATCAAATTTAACAAAATATTAAACATCAAACAAATAATGCATGTATCTAAGTATATACAAAACTAGAAATAATGTGAGATGAGCAGAGTGAAGGAATACTGAAACAAAAGTAAACAGTGACCAGAAAAAGACAGAGTAAAATTATTTAAAAACCAGATATTAAAAAAATATAAATTTGATATGGAATAGTTGAAGAATTTCTTCTACAAGTTCTAGGACATTCAAGTGAACTACACTTAAAGACAAAAGAGAATTCATTTGATCTGTAGCCATTGATAGATTAACGGATGTCACAATGAACACGAACAACTTTGGATGTCATATAGATATTATATGAAATGTAAACTGTATATGCATTTCTCTCTTAAAATTTTAAATGAAAAGAATTACATAACTTGCTATTGATTTACCTATTTGATTAATTGATTAATATTGATTAATACAGCCTGTGTTAGCACATATTTTGATCATTGTTGATAATTTAACATCTTTTTTAACATTAATTACTTAAAATACTTGCTATCTTTAGGTGAAGTATATAATAATTATACAGGTAAGATTTAATATCGCGTTTAAACTTCGCCAAATTAATGAATGCGGTTCATGCATTAAGTGAAGATTTCGTAATGATGCCATCGTGTATCGATATCAATGACGATA
The DNA here is from genome assembly GCF_021130785.1 of Homalodisca vitripennis. Taxonomy (NCBI): domain Eukaryota; kingdom Metazoa; phylum Arthropoda; class Insecta; order Hemiptera; family Cicadellidae; genus Homalodisca; species Homalodisca vitripennis. The sequence continues at coordinate 41,874,929 of NC_060213.1, forward strand.
ATGATTAGACAGTTACAGTAGTGTGAATATTGAAGAGCTAAACATTTAACTCTCACGTTATTTTAAACGAAATATAAGTAGAACATCAGCTTAAACCAATTTATGAAATAAATAATTTAAAAAACTCTTTTTCTGACATCAATAATTAAGTTACTAATATTAAAGAGATATTTAAAATAGAAAAACAGAAATATAACTCGTGAGAGTAAGATATGATTCAGTACAGAAAATAAAGTACCTCACCCGATATATTATCTTAGATACAAATTATTTTACCACCCCAAATTATTGATTAACGTAAATTGTTAGGAATGCATATTTATAAGCCTTTCCTAGAATATTAAAATTTATCGTGAGACACAAAATGAATGACTTTAATTCTCTTAATTAATATACGAGTACCTGATCTTGACCGTAGTTTTAGAGTATACAGTACATGACATATAACACTGTAAGATAACACTACAGTAATATAACACAGTTATTAGCGGTAATTTTAAGCAATTTTAAGTTATTGTGGTATAAAGTGATGAATATTGAAATTAAAACATAATAGTATAGGATCTAGCAACGTTTTCTAGAGATAATTTCAGGTCAGCTGATTTTTTTATATACTGTCTTTCTTGCTCTTTCGGTTAGAGTCCGGGCTATCTGGCTGGCGGTAGTGGTTGCGTTTTATTAATGCGCATCTTGCCTGCACAAGTAAAAATCCTGGAGTTTAAAAGAATTTTATTATGCGTAATTTTAATTTTTTCCCCTTTAGATAGATCTACCAGACATTATTTTTTTATTGCCAGACATTTTTACTGTTGTTAATTATGTGCCATACGCGAAATTTTATTTTTTTTTATAAAAAAATCAAAGTATATTTTAGAATGTCTGTTATTTTTATATTATGTAATTTAAACCTAAAATAATCTAAAATTAATTTGCCAGACGTTAATTCGATTGTTAAAATCAAATATATATAAAAATGTAATGAAAAGTATTGCGGTATGATGCTTGTGGTTGGAGAGAGACAGTTTGAAGTGCAAGAGAGACAGAAAGCGACGGCAGCGCTTCGGCATATGGACAACAATACATGGCGTCAGTCTAAAGTCACATGTTTGTGTTGTGTTTGTTTTATTTATGATGTTTATTTATTAACTTCGCTACAATGGCCAGTGGTACAATGAAATGTGTTTTCTGTAAAGGACATAAAGGTAAAATAATTCTTTTCGTGATTGAATAAATTGAAGAAGTGCCAGGAAGTTTTGAATATACGTTTGAAATATAAATTAAAGTACAGTGACATTGAACTGCCTACTGAAATAAATGAGACAGATTGATACCACAGACAATGTTATAGCAGTTTTACAGCTTTAATGGCAAAATACCGTGATTCATCGACTGAAATAGATAGTACCAGTAAATCTATTCCACATAATTTGTCATCAAACACTCCAGCAAATATCAGTGATACTATTACGAGTAACACAAACAGTGAAATAGTAAGTGAGATTGCTGCTTCAAGTTTAAAATTCATCAGACAACATCCCATGATTTTGAACTTGAGTTTAAATAAAAAAATAATACCGGAAGATGCTCGTGAAAATGTAAATAATCATTGTATGTCAGGACATCCTAACCCAAGTTTTAACGATGAGGTAACTTTCAGAGGATGCAGCTGTAAGTTTAGATAGTCAGAGAATGCTTGGAGATATTGCTTCCAGCTCTCTTAGCAATTTGAGGATCAACGAAAATAACGTTTGTGATGATTATCCTGACGCAAATATTGAATGTGTTTGAGGCAGGTCGACAATTCAAAAATGTTTGTTTTTATTGTGAGAAAGATCGTAAACAAAATAAAGGAAAACAACAAAATCTCTTCATTCATCAAATGATGCAAAAACTTTATCAAAATATTACTGAGTGGATGGAGAAACTTAATAAATGATGTGTTGTTACAAAAAATTAACGATTTAAAATCTACAAATAGACCAATTTTATTATCATCATTCGTGTGAACTAAATTATTTAAATGAGTATAATAAAGTAGTTTCAGACATTCCATATACTTCTTGGCATAGAAATCGTAATATCCATAAAGAAATTTTCAATCATATTGTATCAGCAATAAACGAAGAGGTTTTAATGAAAAAAAATTGTGTATCGCTATCATCTCTTTGTGATATGTACAATAATGAGTTGAAATTATGAGGAGAAATTTCAGCCTCAGACAGATATAAGTTTAATAACTAATCATTATCTGGAAGAAAAAATACAAAAATATTTCAAGAAAAATATCAAAATTATATCGAAGCAAAAGAAAAAAATTATTATTCATAAGGATTGTAGTTTATTAGAAGATGATCTAACAAAACTTGAAGAAAACGACCTTATTGATAAAGTCGCGTTAATATTACGAAATACAATTTTGAAAATTGAAAAATCAAAATTACCATGAAAAATTAAAACAAATCATTTGATTACTGGTGAATGCGTGATTACTGATAAATTAGATCGATTCTTCAAAGCATTTATTGGAGGTAAAGATATTAGACGCAGAGATGGTTTAAATTGTAGTAGATTGAGTTTCTTCAATGGCTGCTGATGCAATTTTTTGTGTTAGTAATGGTACCGTTAAACCATCCAAACATATTACTCTTGGCATGACTATTAAAAAGTCTCACAAGTAGTAAGAAAATAATAAATATTTTAAATAGATTTGGGCATTGCTGTAACTATACTACTCTAGAAGAATTGAAAAACAGAAGCAACTATCTCATCAGTACATCGAACACAAGTTTGTCCTCCAGACATCATTTTAAATCCCTCACTATGTACTAGTGTAGCTTTTGATAATTTTGATAGATACGTTGATACCTTGAATGGAAAAGAAACTTTGCATGATACTGTGGGAATCATATACCAAAACATTTGATAATAATTCACATGCTCAACTAAATCAAGCTAATGATAATTCAGAAGATTTATTACCAACAGAACCATCACAAAAAAGAAAACGATCGTTGACCAGACTTCACTCCCGACATAATTCCTTATGGTAAGCGATTAAAGATGGCAGGTCGCATAACACCGGTCGAAATTGATCGATCATTACATCACCTGAAAATGTTTCATCTTTACAAACCATTGATCTGTTACATTTGCTATCATATGTTTTTCGTGTGCCAAATACACCATCTTGGACAGGATTTAATGGCAGAATGATAGAAGACAATACTCCAAAACAGAAAGTATCATATCTTACTTCTATTATTTTATCACCAACAAATGTATCAGTGGTCGCGTTTACAATGGAACAAGCACAAACAGTTTGGTAAAGAATGTGGTCAAACTTATGTACGGTCACATACGATTTAGCAATTGCTAAAATAGCTTATAAAATTCAAGCAACAGAAGGTCTCCAGTTAGTAATCTGTTTATACATCTTGGATCGTTTCATTTAATGATAGCTTTTTTTAAAAGCTGTCGGTACTTTCATCGATGAGTGTGGATTATCCCACATGATGATTGAGAGTAAAATCATTGCTTCAGGGTCTGTAAATGGAATAATTGAGGGTAAACACTTTAATCGTTGCAAACGTCTACATCCGTTGATGGCATTAAGCTTTACAGATGTTACATTTTGATCAATTTTTGAAAAAGTAAGAATGCTGAATATGATTTTGTAAAAGGACAAATTTATGAAGATCTTTTAGAATATCAGGAGAAAAAATTTCCTTCTCATCATCAACGGACACTGATTTATTACCTAATGAAATGTTATCGCAACTGCTCAATTCATACAAGAAATACGTAGCAAAGACCAGGCAAGGTACCCATGGAAAAACAGCACAGTTCTACATGATCTACATTCAGTTGATTAGTTTATTACATAAATCTTTCGAGAAGTATACGTATGGGTGACATTCAAATGTTTACGCACGTAATTCCAAAAATGTCGAACTTGTTTTTTATTGTAAAATCAACCTAACTACGCTCGTTTATTGTGTAAAATATTCAGATTATTTAAATAATGTTGATAAAACCCACCCTGGGACTACAAGATGATTTTAATAAAGGATGTTTTGGAGTCAAAAAGAACTGATAAGCCATTTTCACGAATACCAATAGATCTTATACACTGGAGCAAACGATAAATGCCGATGCAGCTAAACGACTGAGCGGAATTGCTCACTTTACTAATTCTTTAGCTGCACGTCAACGCTGGACCAAAAGTCACAGCATAAGAGCAGCAGCGTTAATATCACATGTCTTGGATGTTTTGTGGCTTAAGATACTTACAAGATGTTACGGCAGAATTTACAACCGAACAGAATTAAAATCTATGGAAAACAAATTGCTGATTTTTATTGAAATTCTCGATAAAAATTGCAATCCATTTGATCCAAAATTAGACAAAGAAAATCTATACAACATTGCTACTTCAAAGCCTGCTTCTCCTGACGTTACTGATTTTTTACTAAATATTGAAGAGAATGGTGAGACTCTAAGAAAACAATTTATCAGTGAATGCATTGAAGATGGGAATAGATTTGATAAACCAATAACAAAAAATAAAGTTTTTTAATTTTGCTGAGGTGCCGAAGAAAAAGAATTTGACTTTAGGAAATAAAGTCGTTGAGTTGCGAATGCAAAGAGATCTATTTGGTAGAATGCTGGGGATTTCTCTGGCTCACAAGGTTCACATTGAGAAGGTTTTGACATTCCCACTCACCCCTATGCCAACATCAATGTGTCACCCAGATGGTTCAATCTGTAAAAACTGATAAAATCACAATTAGCAAAGCTCATCGAAAAAAATTGGGCAACACTATACATCAACAACCGTCATCTTTTGATGTTTGTCTTGTTGATGGTTTCTTTTTGTTGCATCTCATGAAAGATGTACCACAAACGTATGATGGTATATCTAAAAAAGTTTTATGAGTACTATCTCCCAAATGAAATCTATTCGTATTGACATTGTCTTTGACCAGCATTTCTCGCCGTCTATCAAAGATTACGAACGTTTTCACGTCGAGAAGAAGCAACCAGTCCAGTATCAATTGGTCCAAATCAAGCTCGACCACACAATTTTGCAGCAGAACTTAAAATATACAATTTAAAGAAGCTCTAGTAAACTTTTTTATAGATCACTGGGATAGTGAAGACATGGTACCTTTTATTGCTAATAAAAATATTTATGTAAGTTACAATAAATGTTATTCTTACAAGGTTTTCAAATAACAAAGTGATTAAAACAACTGAAGAATCATTATCATGTGAAGAACACGAAGAAGCTGATTCTAGGATCATTTTTTCATATTTGTCAAATCGATTTTGACGCTGAAGTTGTTATACGCTGTTCTGACTCTGATATTTTTTAATTATAATTCTGGGAAATACGGATCACTTAAACTCATCTTTAAAAAATCTGGATGGATATGGGCGTAGGAAATCATCAACGATACATAAACGTCAATGAAATATACCAAATACTTGGAGTATCTTTATGTAAAGCTTTTGCCATGCTTCCACGCAATCACCGGGTGCGATTACATACCAGCATTTTTTAGAAAAGGCAAAGATAGACCCTTTAAAATATTAAAGAAATCGAACGAATATCAATTAGCTTTTCAAAATATTATTACGGGTGACGAAGAAATACTTTAAAACTACCTTTGTAACCCTTGAGAAGTTTATTTGTCAAATGTATGGAGTTAAAAATTCTTCGAATGTTAATGATGTTCGATTTCATCTATTCTCAAGCACTTTTCAGTCAAAAAAAATCCGATGAGAAATTTGAAAAAAAAAATATCGTAACTTTCGACTCATCCAGTTTGCCACCCTGTAAAGCAGAATTGCTTCAACATTTATTAAGAGTTCGCTATGTGACTAAGCTATGGAGAAATGCTCACTTAAAACATCCAACATCTTTATCTCCAGTTGATTTCCGGTTGGACCATCAACAATGATAAATATGATTTTATCTGGTTTGTCGGAGAGCAATTACCTTCCACAGTTTCAGATGTTATTATTCAAAGTAAGTAAAAAATAGAAATTTATCAATAAAAACTGAATTTTTGTATAAAAAACAAAAAGAATTAAAAGAAAATTTTAATTTCTTCTTTACAGATGATAGAGTTATTGGAAGACAATGACAATTCCCAAGACGATGATCTAAATAATTCTGACAGTGACAGGGAAGATGATGATGATGATTATGAAGATGCCACCTTTTTTGTGACACTATTACAGAATGAAAAATCGTTATAATCGCTTTTGAATAAAAGATGTAGTTTTTAAACCTTCTATGCTATGTTTTTAATTCCATTCTTTTTAATTTATACTTATTTTAATTTTGATGTTAAAATTTTTTTCATCCCAAGTTGTATTTACAAGAACAAACGTAAGTAATGTATTTTTTTGCGATTATTTTCTGTCTCATTCTTAAAAATATTATGTTATACACTAGCCTAAGCGTTGCCGTCGCTTTCTGTCTCTCTTGCACTTCAAACTGTCTCTCTCCAACCACAAGCATCATACCGCAATACTTTTCATTACATTTTTATATATATTTAATATTTAACAAACGAATTAACGTCTGGCAAATTAATTTTAGATTATTTTAGGTTTAAATAACATAATATAAAAATAACAGACATTCTAAAATACTTTGAATTTTTTATAAAAAAAATAAAATTTCGCGTATGGCACATAATTAACAACAGTAAAAATGTCTGGCAATAAAAAAATAATGTCTGGTAGATCTATCTAAAGGGAAAAAAATTAAAATTACGCATAATAAAATTCTTTTAAACTCCAGGATTTTTACCTGTGCAGGCAAGATGCGCATTAATAAACGCAACCACTACCACCAGCCAGATAGCCCGGACTCTAACCGAAAGAGCAAGAAAGACAGCATATCCAAAAATCAGCTGACCTGGAATTCTTTGTTTTAGAAACGTTGCTAGCTCCCGTACTATAACAATTTAAGTATATCAAGCATTTTATATTCAGCTTATTTCATATCATAGAATCATTACTGATATATAAAGGCTATTGAGATAAAATTATAAAATTGGGAATAGTAGTTTTTAGTACATAGCTCTATAACATAAATCTTTACTCTGGATTTCAAGGTATTTGTTTGGTAATCCAGCCTTTGATGGCTAGTGTATTGGAACTTGAAAGTGCAAGCCCATGACCGCTTCATATTGCAAAGAATAAAAGAGCAAGTTAAATTATTAAAGATGCTTTAAAATGCATATAGAATTTATAAATTTGCAAGATTTGATATAAAATAGTTTTAAAAATGTCGAGTGCATGTGAGTTGTATGATATAGTATGAATTGATATATGAGTTGTCGAAAAGTCTTTCTGAGGGGAAGGATTATTTGTTAATAGTTTTACTACCAGAATCTTCGGTTAAGACCTTAACAAATCCAGTGCCATGACGTATTAAAAAATCAATGTACTACATACCATTAGGTTTTTTCATGTATTATCGTTTTTAGTTCTGCATACAAAAAAGATATACCCTCCATTATATCAAGCCGCGTGTATAGTTTCTGGTACATACGTAGGATTTCATATTACAATGCTTTTAACACTATCCCTTGAAAATCGTGGGTAAGGTCCACTACAAAAAGCCTGCCGCGACCGGCTCACGACTCGGCGCCAGACTACTATTTAAATTGCATATATCTAAGTACGCAAAACACCCTATTTCTGCTCGTTTTTATATAAAAATGCCTAAGCATGTTAGGAAATTATAAAAATAGCATAATGAGCATAATTTACAATACAATTTGTAAAGGTGTGTAAGTACAAACCTTTTAACTCAGTTTTAAAAACCTCTTGATACAAATAAATTAACTACAACAGTTTGACCGTATGTTGTTTAATGCACAAATATGAACAGCTGGTGCCTCACTGGTTACATGAATCTGATTTTAAAATATTTCAAAATTTATTTATTTACTATTATAGTATTATATTTTATAAAATGCCCATGATCCCTGACGGTAAAATTGTAAAATCACTATCAGACTATTCTTTTATGCATCATATATGATACACGTAGCCATAGCCGTTGAGTCCTTGTGCAGAAAGTTAGACACACAATGTGCTGAATGTGTTAACAGCCCTCATGGGACAACATACAGTGTGTAAAAATCAATTTTCATAAAATTTACATTTTTAATATTAACCAAATAATACAATGTTATGCAAATGTAGGGTAGTGTTTAGGTTAACACGGTAAAATTATGTCGAATTATGTTTTACATACGGCCCTGACAAAGGTAATGACATACATTCACACTGTGCTGACGTGTAAATTAATATACAGAGCGAGGTGGCCGTGTCCACGTTTGTCACTATATGGAGTGGACTGGTACGTGTAAACACATTACTGTCATCCGCTGTTTACCTAAATACAACGCAGCGACATAAATCGTTTGTGTAAATTGTGTGAACACCGTTACCTTAAATAATATATATATATACTAATTTACCTGCCTATCCGTTCTTTCTGTTTTTCTTTCCGTAAATTTATTTCTGAGACATTATGTACCCTGGAGTTACCCAGCCGTAAAAAAACAATACGCTTAGAATAGTCTGAGCTGTCTGCGAGAATAAAACTGATATACTTGTGACGATTTTCCTTCAGAGGCATGACATTCCTCTTTAAAAATACGTAAACAAGGTTTTATATGTTTCTACGGATTTATCCATGCCCTTTACCTTCCTTTAGTAATTATAATGTTTAGTGAACATTTATTTAATCTTTTTGCGATAAGAAATGTTTGATTATACTTCATGAAACAGAAATGTTATCATTATAATGTCAATACATGGCCTTAAAAGTGCTTCGTTGCAGGTAAAAGTTTAGCATTAATATATATATATATATATATATATATATATATATATATATATATATATATATATATATATCAAACGTATATATATAATTACATACATTTACATAACTATAATCTAATTCGGATAGTAGTTTAGATAGGCCATTCAGAAATATCAATAATTCGATTGTGATGGAGGCCACTTATTATACTTCAGCCCTATCGGAAAACCATCTAAGTTGTTTGTGTATACTCCTGAAGGATTAACAAAAAAAATTGTACATTCAATGGCATTACGATAAATTAAGTTGTAAATTGAAAAATATACCTGTTATAAAATAGTTTGTTTCAACTTTTTTACTTCAGATTAAGTAAATTAAAGTTTTTATTTAAAACATCCTCTACATTTCATCTACATTTCACATCACTCATGTTATACTCACACACTATCGGTTGGTCGAAGTGTGATTAAATGTACATGTAATGAAGTTAGATATTGTAATAACTTTTTGATAGACATTTTTATCAAAACAGCCCAGGTTGTTACAGATTAATCAAAGTTTAAAATTTTCTAATTAAAGACGTGTGTACAGGACAACGTCTGTCGGGTCTGCTAATATATATATATATATATATATATATATATATTATATATATATATATATTTGGACAGGATTTGAGCGTGATATGAAACGAACAGTATTTAAACAGGTGTCAGGTTAAATTATAAACACTACGTCATATATTTCCAATTTACGTTTAGAATATGCTTCTAGTTATATTGGCTTTTACTGATAATATTAAAGCCTAGGATTAGAGTTTTGTTTTATACAAATTATTTTTTTTATAAACATTGTTTATTGGAAAAAAATTAAAATTACAAAATTATATACCATTTAAGTTGACATGTCGCTTTGTTAACATTAGAGGGTAGTTGCATAGTAAATAACCTTTTGTCCATTATTCCATAGGACACACTTACATGCCCTTGCGCCTTACAGCCATGCACTACCAGATTTGGTACAGTGTGCTTCTTATTAAGACTTATAAAGACATGCTGTTGCATAAATTAGAGCTGGAATAAATGACTTCATGATCTACAGTACTTCTATAATTTCAAAGCCATCTCTCATCTCCTATTTATAGCTTATTTTGTTCTTGAGATAAACAGATATTCGATTACACAAAAGAAATTGAAAAACGTTATCCACCATAGAGCTCATTGTTGTAGTAATGAAGTGTAATTTAAATTTTTTTAACTGCATAAATATTGACATAACTATTTGTCTTGCTAAATGACTTTCAAATTTGTGTTAGTTGAATTAGTTTCTATATAATAGTTTTAAAAAAAAATAAAAGTCTGGACACTAAGTCTATGTTGTATGTTTTGGGATACGTAAACTACATACGTTCATACGTCACATGTTTTAATCTCTTAAGGGCGAATTGAGGTTCTTTACACATTTATTTATTTAATTATTTTCTCGTTGCCATCAAGGTTGCCGATAAAATAATTGTAAAATTATTCACAGTTTTAATCAGTCAGTGAGTCACCCATTGACACACCCAATTGAGTGAGTTGTTGTTGATGTGTGTTGTTGTTAAGTTGCCGTCGGTTGGGGAGTTCACCCATATCAGCTGTATAAGTAGTTACATCGTTAGTCGTTATTTATCATATCATACTGCTAAGATAATGTAACAATAGAATCAATAATCTAATTATCGGGAGTTCCTCAGCGTTTGTATTTCATCGTTTGCACACCTAATTTTACTAGTTGTTGCAGTATTTTATACATCCACTGAAAGTACATGGTGGATACTGAAAAAACTTTTACCAATTGTTACTGCTTTGCTACACTCAACTAATAGTAATCTATAAATTTTGTTACCTAAATTGAAGCACTAGTACTTAATTCTTTAAACAAACCACTTAAATCAATATAAGTTTTAATATTTAATTAATGGATACTATCCTAAACCTTTGCTAGATAGGATATAAAACTATTACTCCTAACAGAACGACAGCCTTTTAAATTTTTGAATCATTCTCTGATAATGGTTGTATTTTAAACTTTGTAGTATGTAATGTTTGTACAAAACAGAGCCAACATTCTTATTATTTTGTGAAAAAATCACTCCCCTTAATGTTAATCAAATTTTAACCTTTCAAAGAGAAAACTTTCAAAGTTATATCTAAGAAGTAATATTTAAATGTATACGTAATACAGACAGGCAGATAAAAGCTTAATCTAAATAGAACTATACGTTAGTTATATGATGAAATGTGTCGGGTTTAACCAGTATTATATCTTTGAAAATTTTGGATCAATAACTACGGGACACTACATAACGAGATTTTTTTGTATCTAAATATGTACAATTTTACAGTTAGGCGTATAAAAGAATCAATATGAATAAAACACCAAGAATTAAAGATATAGCTTTAAATAAAATTATTTTATTATGTGTTTGTACGAGATGTATATATTTGTATGTTCAATTTTAGAGATAATTTTGGATTTATTTATACTAAATCCTGTGTTATTGCTACTGTTTTTTTAATATCAGAAATTGCTGATCCCATTATTTGTATGTTTCACACGTAATTTTTCCATCTTTTTTCATAAAAAACTAATGACTAAATTACAAATTTCTACTTAGTTATAATTGACCTAATGTACCTAAGTACATAAAAATTTGGAGAGAACGAGGTTTAAAAAACTCGGTTGTTATTACAATATTAATATTATTTAAAATTACAACTTAACACAACGTGTAAATACACTACGTCATTTCGTCCTTTCCAAAATTCGCGAGCCTCTGTACACAATCGAAAACGGTTCATCAAATTAAATGCTTTAAGTATCGTATATATTACAGTCATGCAATATTTTACATGGTCCAAAGTCTCATAACAAACTATTTTTATTACTTTTCTTCAATATTTAAAGCAATAATATTTAATTTTCACTAAAACAAGCTTTGTAATGTGTACCAACACAATTCAAACATACTAATAGATAGTATATATAATATTAAAAACCATACGACAATTATATAAACATAAAATTCATTTTTGAACATTTAAATGTTATATGAAGAACACTTACAAAAATTAAATGTTGCACAATTAAGTTTATAAAGTACAAGGTAGAAGTACGCCACACCACACGTCATAGGAGGCTTTGCTGAGGTTACATGCACAATTGCATATCTATAGCTCATTTAATTCTCGAGATTTACTGTGGACAGATAGACAGACAGACAATTGTACAATATATAATTTACGTAATAATCATAAATGTGTCAACTTATTCAACTCAACAACTCATTCTGTAAACGGGTTTTATGAATAATTACAATGTTTATGTAACATCCTTTTCGATTATCTTGCCGAATGACACATTTAAACGTTTTTTTTAATATTTGAGTATCATAAATGTTTCAATTATCAAGTTTCTCGTACAAAATCACTATAAAAATAATTTTAGTGTTGTTTTGTAGTTAGGCCAAGTGTTTTTAAAATGTCACATGTTTGATATCTTACGGTGTATTTGCTTTAATTGAAAATTACTTAATTCCGACTTTTTAACGTTGCTATAATGATTACTCATAATGCTTATTTATAATTATTTGCTAACGCTCAGCCAAATCCAACGCAGTAACATGCACCATTATCATTTCAGTGTTCCACATATAGGATAGAATTTTTTTTGAACAGTTTAAATACAATAAGTTAGTTGTTTTTCGAGATATAATTATATAATACAGACAGACAGATATAGAGATAGGCAAGAAGGCCGGTAAAAATTAAATTTATTTTGCACCACCGGAGGAAGGATTCGTTAAAGCTCAGCCAATAACCGCTAATATTTATGTTATGTGGATAATTTTTTTAACACATATATGTAAGCCAAAAATAATTGGATATTAATTTTAAGGAATATAGCTTTTAGTATGAAAAAGAAAATGCACAAAAAATTAATTAAAACAATAGTTTGTATGAAATTATTGAATAGGTCTATACTTTACTATAAAAACAATAATATTACCTTTTTTAATTACTGACAAGTCTCTTTAAAGTTTGGCAAATATAAACTGATACCTACCTATTTATCTAATTAAATTCACGATTATGTCTGCAGAGCCTAATTTAATCTTGCTTTACAATTTCAATACGTAATTACAACTATCACATACAAATTGTTAATTTTCTTAGTCGTTATTATATAAAATAAGGAAGCAGTTCTTTACACCACGTGTTACATATTAGGCCTTGCTCAGGCCTTCATTGTGTTCCTGTGTTGCAGGAAACATTTTAATTCAGTAGCATAGCTATAACATAATATGGCACAATTTACATGTGCCATTTACATGTGCCGGGATGACTAAAAATTTATTAAAACAATAGTTTGTATGAAGTTATTGAATAGGTCTATAATTTACTATAAAAATGATATTACCTTCATTTTAATTAATTCCAAGTCTCTTTAAAGTTTAACAAATTTAGATGCACATGCCTCATGTTAATCTAAAATCTAAATAAATAAACTCTAGATAAAAACAATAATTTTTCCATTGCTTAAGAGATGTATGTAAGAAAAGGTGTATTTATGGGTCTTAGGAGGATACAAATTTATTAAGAAAACGAGTAAAAATTAAATATATTTATTATACTTGATAGTAGATCTGTCAAGGATACATGTTTCGGGATGACGTATTTCTCATTGTATGGTTATTAACAAAATACACTTAAAGTTTATTTAATGAGAGTTGTTATTAGTTAACAATATACAGCATGTACACTTATTAACAACAATTATAATTTGCAGCATTTAAAAATAACTTCTATAAGAGTTAAAACCTATTAGCTATAGATATGATGCGTCAGGTAAGTTGGTATGAAAGCTACAATGAAGTCTATGTCAAGTTCCAAAAAGCGCCAGCTCCGCATAACATCACCGATGTCAGGTTATTTTGTTCCAGAAACAATTAAACCAATATTAACTTATATGCATTTAATTGACTAATTCACTTAACATATCTATGACTAGCCAGTCTATTATAAAAATATAATAAGGATGGACAAACACAAATGACAAATATTAATCATGAATTTCTTTCTTCTTAGACTACAAGTAGTACAACTCTGTAGACTGTATTGATAATGACTTATTTGTCATCTATATTAATTTTCATTTGTGACCAGTGGTCATGGAAATGAAAGTTAAAATCGCTTTATTATAACATATCTGCCAGCACATTATAACAAGTGTAACTATATAAAAATTAAAATCATCTAGTTTCCTTTTAAATCATCCATTTATATTAAGATATTTTATCATGAATAGTTCTAAAGCATGGTTTCTAAAAATCATAAACAATAATATGATAACTTAATAATACAAATTACATAATATTTTTATGTATGTTATGCTAAACAAATTAGTACGAACACATACCCTATTAGGAAAAATAAATTTGAATTTTACAAACCAATAAGAGTATTGATAAGTAATATTTAACATCGGGAAAGAAATTTTGAAATTAAAATTATGCTAAATTATATTTTATTGCTATATTATATTTATAATATATATATACACAACAATAACAAATATGAAAAATAACATTTGTATGCTTAGCCTCAAACGATTAAAATAATAAGAGTTTAATATTTCCATTCGGGTACATCAACAGTACAATACATGCAAGTGGTCGTTTGAGCATTTATTGCGTACCATAATTGGTCTGGACGTAGCGCCACTCCATTAAACAACACATAGAATCTACATTACTTTACCGAATCGGCAATGAATACTTTAGTATTCAAATTCGTGTCATCTTACAATAGTGTCGCTACGGGCAGTACCTCAGTCACTGGTCGATGAAATGTATTTAGACACAGAGAGATAAGTTCCTGCCTCATTTTAAAAATCCATCTAACCACTCTCCGGGATTCTCACTTATTCCCGACGGATAAAAGCAGTACCCCAATAAACGTGAAATCTCCGATTAAGAATTCTCTAAAAGTAACATTTTGCAGCGTTTTAGGTATACCAGAATGATCACGGAATTGTGCGATGTGTAACATAGTTATCCGAGTGGTCATGGAGACAGTCGAAAGATCACGAATTTGTCTGAATAATCACGAAGGATCACGAGAGAGTCTGTCACTTAACCGAGGGTGCCGTGACTCAGGTGACACGGCACAGCTTGTGCTACATGATCAGTTGCAGGAGCCAGGATATCAGCAAGGCACTGAGAAGTGGTGGGGAGGACCGTGAGGAGCCGCCGTGATGCATGGCCGCTGGGTGTTCCCCTGAAACATTATTACGGTATTATAACAAAAATATTTCGCATATATACTTAAGTTATATCAAATTGTCGAAGATGTTCGATTAATACAGAATACATTTCACTATAATCAAGCATTTATTTACTTTCTCTTAGAAAATACACTTTTATAAGTGTTAGATAAAGATTGCAGTTAGTTTTACAAGAAAACTCTTCATAATACGTTCTATTTAAAAGTTGAATACATAATATAATTTTTATTTTTCAATTGGATTTGAATATTGTCTTATTATACAATAATATTATTTATGTTTTTATTTAATTTGGTAAATTGTATTTCACGTTATTGAAAATGTATAAGAGTCCATAATACGTGTTATTTATTTATGTATATGAATATTCTAAATTCTAGGAAACACCTTTTACTGACTTAAATTTGTTTTCCATTTCTTTGTGTTTTTCCAATATTGAGACAATTAATTGTAGCCAAAAAAATGTTGGTAAAGAGATTAGCATGGAATATAGCTTTCAATTTATCATCACTAATATAGGAGTAGATATCTAAAATATTATTGAAAAATGAGAAATTAATCAATGTAAATAAAAATGGCATTGTTTAATAACTATAATAAATAATACAAATGATTTGGAGTTGGTAATTCGGATTTTCGTCTAATAAAGTTGTAATTTCTTTGTAGT
Organism: Homalodisca vitripennis; assembly: GCF_021130785.1. Lineage (NCBI taxonomy): Eukaryota > Metazoa > Arthropoda > Insecta > Hemiptera > Cicadellidae > Homalodisca > Homalodisca vitripennis. The sequence goes on from NC_060213.1 coordinate 41,890,780, forward strand.
ATTTTTCAGTCTTACTAAGACTCATCCAATCAATCTTATATTAATACACATCTAATTCAATTTTTTTTTATTATTACGTTGATACTCATAACAGTCTTATAAAAAATAAAGTTATATTGTAATAAATTTTCATGACGTTTAAAGAATTATTTTTTAATTATATTTTTTAATAAGCCACATTAGATTCGTACTCTTTAAAGTATTTTTACAATGTAAGGATCATAAATGAGAATATTTTTGCAGACATTTTGTCATCGTTTTGTGATAAAAATCGTTAATTTACGTTTCTAGGTCTGCAATACGACATCGTCTTCAGGTCCATAACACTATAATGTAGTCTTATTGATTTTCTTATTGCATAAAAATAAGAAATACCAGAAATGCAGAAAAAATTAATGTTACCTTAATTTTCCCCTGTAAAAGAGTAAAAGTATAGTAATACCAGATAATTTGTTATATCATGTTAAAATTCTTATACTTAAAAGAGTTAGTTTTTACTGTAATTACTTCCATTGAATTACCGACTTACCTATATGGAAAAATGGTGAATTACTAAATACTATTGTTCAAATTGTGTTTAGTACAGTTACAAAAGCCACTCAACCGCTCGTGGAAAATGTTGGTAATAACGAAAAATTTTATTTTAATCTTTAACTGTTTGCTAGAAATATAATTGATTTAAAACTTATTTTAGGAAACATATATCGCTTCATATCATGTTGTTCATTATTTACCGTTACATTGAACAATATTCGAACGTACAACTACTAGGACGAAAAAAATATTTTTGAAATCTTTATGTGTCTAAATGTCTTTGCATCTCATAGGTTAATATCTCTTGTGTTAGCAAAATCCATATTGACTCAAAAAACATGATTTTACTTGTATTAATGACAAAATTAATATAAAAACTATAATTTATTAAAATAATAGAAACAGTTTGTTTTAAACATCCTAATTAACGGACATGTTAGTTTCAACAATTAATTCAAATTGATATAGTATAAATGACTAATTCAGCAGAACAGACACTCACCATTGAGTATATGGACTCTGATACTAGCAGAGTTAGCATTGGACGGGTCACACGTGTAGACGCCATTGTCTGTGTGAACAGCATTCTGTATTAGCAGCCTGCTGGTGGTAATGATACCTTTCTCCGTCAGCAGACTTACGCCTCCCCGCGGCGAGTCAAAGTTAATAACCTGTTACAAAGAAAAGAAAATACACCTCTGTTACTAAGCTATACATTTCTGTATCCTCAGCTGGTGGTTGTGCTTACGAGATATACAGCTTATTGGTGGTGTTCACCATTGATCGTAAGGAGAATCACTCCTCTCCTCGTTGTTTATAACCGGTTATTTTGTTACTTGTACAATAGCATTCACCTCTAATACAACATGTATTTAGACTATATTTATTGAACAGAGTTCTCTACAATGTATTATATATATATATATATATATATATATATATATATATATATATATATATACCTGTGGCTAAATTGTACTATGACTAAACCAATATTGACTCTATTGTATATCCATTTACAAGCGAGCATATTTATAACAGACGAGTCAATAATTTTGAACACTTTTATAACTGTTACGATCCCGAGTATTGCTCCTTATTCTGTTACTTAACAAGTTCGCTTCTAGAGCTTAACTTCATTGCTATGTCATTACATATCTTTTTATTGGCGATTCGAGAACATTCAAATTTGAGGACTTACTAGACAAGCAATAAAAGGGCAAGTTTCTCAAATCTAAAGAACTGACCAAACCCACTGAGAAATTTTTCTTTAACGACGCTATTCATGTAATATCCTTTTTGTTATTGTCAGGTATTTCGAATTTTCGGTTACATTAACCTGTAACAGGGCTTGACGTAGTTATCGGTAACATTCGTGTACCTCTGTCTGCTTCGTCTCTTTTTTCCAAACAGTGCAAATGCGAAAGGTGATGTAAATTCCTGAAACCTCGAATCCTTTTCCAACATTTATTTGACAAATTTCCTTTCTAGACTATCTTAGTCACACCCGAATTATAAAATACTAAGCTTCTTTAAACATAAGTGTTGCACCCACTGTTACCGGTTTATTCCGAGAATAATGAATCTACAAAATATGTATTTATCTTAAAAATGAACCTAAATATAATATTTCTAAACCTAAACCTAAATGGAATTAAAATTACAAATCAGACACTAATATGTACTGAAACAATGTTAATATTATCTATATTGTATATCTACTTACACACGACTCATTTAACACTGGCACAGTCAATACCTTATTACGCAATTGCAACTGCAACGATCGCGAGTGTTACTACTAATTCAATCACTTAAAAGGTTCCTCTCTGGAGCTCAACTCACTCGCTGCGTCGTCTTTTTATGGTTTTGGCGCTTCGAGAATATAACATATTAATGCAAAAGTAGTGAAGGGTCGCGGTGCCCACCCACGCTTCGTGATGTAAGAGCGGCGTGGACGGGTCAGAGCACAGGAACTGACGTAACCCACTGTACGCTCTCTCCCCAATGATGATATGTATCATTTATCCCTTTTGTTATTGTATATCAATTGTTCGGTCACATTCTAAAGCTGCAGATCATGCAGTCATTTCTATTGTCAGTGTTTTACTACTGCTACTCTGCATACGGAAATGGTATTCGGGGTGGGATGCTTGTAGAATTCAGAAAGTTCAAAACTTGTCCGTTAGGTGCAATCTAGTCTGAATCGGCAGGATCATGTATCCTCCTTTAGAGATAAAGTGGGATGGCCCTAAAAAGACGTATGCAGGGTCCTGACAAACTGCATGTCTCACAAATTCCTATGTCTTGGGGAGCTTTGGTATCCTGGACACAAACTGTCGTATCGGGAAGAGATCACTGAAAAGGAGGTCCCCCCAAAACTGAAAGCTTCACTTTCCTCAAGTGCGGCTTGAGGTCGGAAGGAGAAGTTTCATTTACTTTGGCCCAACCTTGTATAATGACCTTCTTTACACTATAAAGTCTTATGCTCCAGCATGTTTAAAAAGAAAATGAAAATATTATACAACATCAGCAAGTAATATGTTAATACAGGATTTGTATATTAAGTAGTGAAGTTGTTTAGTTAATTCAAATAAATACTATGCTTACAAATTGAAATACACGTGTCATATACAGTTAGAATAAATATTAAATCGCAAAAAGTAATTGCTGCCCCAGGATTCAAAACCGGATCTCTTACTTGCATCGTTGACGGGCTACCACTAAACCAAAGATCCTATATACATTCAGGTATTAGTTTTATAATTCAGGGAAGCGTAAGAGGCCTGTGATTTTCATGGTCTTGGTAATATGTTGTTATCGCAAAAGAATAATACGTTTACTAATATTTATAACGGAAGTTAACTAAGTAAAGAATCAATGAATGAATAACTTTTTCTTAAACATGACCTTACCTCTCGGTTGTGACTCCATAGCATTATGGGTGGAGGCTCAGGAGCGAACCTGACCAAACATGTCAAGTTGATCGTACTTCCTTTGTTGATGAATAATTCTGGTCCTCCCAGAATATCTGTTATTGGCTCTGGAAAAGAATATAAAGTTTTAGGTATGCTATGAATAATGCCACATAGTATTTCAAAACCTAATAAACATTTGGGATAAACAAATCTAAATGTTTTTTCTATTAGTATAATATATTATACATAAAACTATGTATATTTTCATAATGTAAATGTTTACATACATTAAAAACGGTATTCTGCGTACAAGAAAATCATTAATTTAAGTGTATTTTTTGTCACAAAATAACTGTTACGGACCAAATTAGAACATTTTGTATCGTACTCTAGAATAACAAACATTTTAAAACCTTTTCTTCTACCTAATTACTAGTATAACAGTACAGTAGTAGCTAATACTGATTTAAATCGCTATAATATCTACTTAATATTAAGTAACAGAATATATTAAATAGTAAATAGTTAGTTAGGTTCTGCACACATCATAGTAACTTAAACTAGCATTCCTACACGTGCTTCAAAAGTTTAATTATAATTTATTTATAAACGTTTTTAGGTTACTTTTATAATTTACTCAGAGATACTGAGTCATGATCAAGGAGCAATTTTAATATTATTCTGTTCAAAGCATCCAAGAAAAATACTGGAAAACATGGTTTATATTTACACGTAGTTAAATGTACTCACTTATTACGTAAAGCCGTGTGTTATAGCTTGTATGAAAGAAACTGGACTTGCCGGACATTTGCCATCGTTCAGTGATAGAGAAAACTAGTAACACAGTATAACCATTTTTACTGATTTTTGTTTCACTGAACGATGGCAAATGTCCGGAATAAACTATTTTTTTTTCAAAATCCTTCCATCGTCAAAAATAAACTTAAAATAAAAAATAGCTGGTATGTTTGATTATTTTTTCTGACTGCATTAATATGTGATATTGAAAATACATGACTTTATCACTCCATGAGCCTAGAGCCAATTTGCATAGTATAAGCATACAACTTGATTTTTCGTTAAATAAATTTAAAAATATCACTTAAGAAAAACATTGATTATCAGGCGTGTTAACATTTTCTAATTAATCATAAGAGAATATCTAAAGTTTTAAAATTATGAAATAAAAAAATTCTATAATGGTATTATTCTTACCTTTCCACATTTTTATCGAAAGGTACACCACGTCAATTAATGTTAAAAGACCACCAGTTGATTATGTTTACAGACTTTTAAAGTAATGATTTTCATTCTTTTTATCTAGGTGTTTCAATATGATAAGCACAGTAATTATAATGTGCGGCACGCTGAGTGTAATGTCTTCACTGTTACTTGTTTTAAAAAAGGTCGGTTTACTTTTCACTCTAGCTTATACTTACCAACAACATTGAGATATACAGGGTGGCCGATAGGTGGTGTGGTGCTGATCTGACACTCGTAAATGCCCGTGTCTTTCTTTTGTGGATATCGTATCCTGAGTGTCCAGTCCTCAGTGTGTGGCGAGTGTACGGCCTCGAACCTCTGGTCGCTGGTGTAGGTGTACCTGCCTACTGTCAACAGGTGGATGTCACGGTGTCTGACCCATGAGACCTGGACAGTAGTTACATCACTCTTAATAACATCAATTAGCAGTTTGTAATTGGTGTTACCATATCATTTTATAATAATAAATTGTAGTAATTGTAATGAAAAGTTGTAATTTATCTTCCTTAAGTTAACAAAAATTTTTAACTATACAATACTCAAATGAAGCGACTTCAAGCGTGACTAAATCTTGGATGACCAGTCCTGGAGATTACCTTGCAAACAGCCTGTCCCTGAATAAAGAATAATTGTTTATAAGTCTCTTTTAATCCCTAGGTTAAATTGGTATTCAGAGCCCCTATTTCTATACTGCATAAAATGTGTATAAATTTCAGAGTCAGAAACTTCAAAACCACTATTTTAACAAATATCAAACTTTTTATTGGCACATAATATAAATTAAGATCTCTGTCTCTTTTTACGATGCAATAAAATACATAAAGTGTATATTTTATTATTGTACTTTTATCATTAAATATAACATTTACCTAAATTTAATAAACTTAATGTTTAACAGACGTATGCGTTTGTTTTATTTTATCAAACATTGAAATGATTGAGTACTAAATGATTTCGTATTTCACTATAAATGTTTATTTTCTTGTGTGCATTTGAAATTTGTTAAATATAACTTTACTACTGACAAAATATATTAGTCTAAGGGGTTTTAAAACGTACAATAAAACAATTCAAAATGTTATAAATACATAACAACCATGTTTCTACGTCAAAGATAACTTGGTAATAATGTGTGAAGTTTAAATTTGTATAAGGACATATATTAAAGCTCGTTAACAATATAGTCGCTATAACCAACATTCCTAAAATATGTACAGCATAAAGAAAGTAGAAAACATACTAATTAGTGTAATAATAAGTTTATATGCCAATAATTATAGCAAACTTTACCGTCCTATTCCCCAGGTTCTTGACCCTACAGATGAGGTAAGCGGTCTTGCCCACGAGACCCGTGAGGTTGCTGGGGATGGAAGTGTCGAAGGAGGGCCCGGTGCCTGGAGTGGGGAAGTCCTGAAGAAAATCCGTACGAAATCTCCTGGATCCATCGGCACCTGTCCAGACACAAGAAATATTATTTTCCTCGTTATTTTGTGCGAAAACCCTAGAAAAAATAGATTGACAAATATTTCTAGATACATTTTATTTCAATAATTATTTTATCAAACATACGGTGTACTGAAACGTCATGAAGAGGTTGTTAAGTATGAATTGTAAAAATAAATGGAGAAATAATTGTAATTTAAAGTAAAAGGTTTGTAAAGACTGACCCAAAGTAAGGGGAGCAAACTTCGTATAGACTAAATTAAATTAATTTTTATTTTTTATTGTATGCTTAAGTCAGTTAAATAGCTTTTAATTGCACAGAACGAAATCATACTATAAAGTGTAAAAGACTCTACGAACAAGACTGAAGATAATAATTATAACAAGGCTGTTCATTGTGTTGGCCTGAGAGTTCAAAACTGTTGTAAGCACATAAACCTGTTCGCTCCCCTAATACATTTACAAGAATTGTTGATAGCATTTTACCATAGTTTTATACGTTTGAATGAACAATAACTTTTTTGTACTTGTAAAAATAATTTGTAATTAAGGAAGGATACGTTCTTTCAATATCCATTGTTATTTATGCTATGAATTGTTTTTAAATTAATATTATTTTATTATTAGCCATTACTAAGTAAAACAAATTAAGCCCCTGTATTTTTTAGCGTATTCCATTTAAAAAATAAGAGACTATTTGTACGTGGAAAATAATTTGTAATTAAGGAAGGATACGTTCTTTTAATATCCATTGTTATTTATGCTATGAAACGTTTTTAAATTAATATAATTTTTTTATTTTACATTACTAAGTCAAATAAATTAAGCCCCTGTGTTTTTTAGCATATTCCATTAAAAAATAAGAGGCATATTTGTAACTTACATAACTTTTCACTAAAACTCCTATATTTTATTACTAATTTTAGTAAGACTACTTCATATTTTTGTAAAAGACTTAGACAAGGCTACAGAAATGAAGTTTAAGATATTGACAATTAACATACATTTAAATACTATACATGATTTGAATTAGCCCTATTAATGTTACGTTTACAAAGTAGTGGAGGAAAAATATTCTTGTCATCGTAAAATCACAAATACAATCTGGAGTGGGAAGGTCCTTTATTACATCATACTTTAGTTATCTAATTTCTTTCAAAATTTTACTTAATTTAATTTATTTGTTATTTAATCTAGGGAGAACATTAGAAATAAATACCTTCTTAAAACAGATAATAAAGATTTGAAATAGAAAGTGTAGCTTTAAGATGATATTAAATCATCTCTCTGACACACTGTAGCCGCCCCCTCACCATCTCCAGGCTAAGGCACAAAGTCAGCAGGTCTCAGATGGGATGACGTCAGCCATTTGTCAATCTACAAGAGCACACGATCCTCTTCCAGCTGTGTCTTGATGGGTTATTTCCTTACCTGTTAACTTACTGTGTCGCAGTTTTGTCTTCTCCTGTATTTAAAACTTATCTCATGTTTTTAGGATCGGAGAATTTAGAGAAAAACTTTAAACTTTTCATAACGTCCCTGCTTTTGCTCTGTGCTGTAGAACTGTATCTTTACATAGAAATACATAAAAATTAAAGTATGTACTAAGGTCGCGTTACTTAAATGTAATACATTTTACGAAAAGTTTTATAGATATAAAAGTGTGCTACAAATAGCGTAGAGAGGTTAGAAGCATTATCATGAAAGATTTATTTTTCTATAGGCCTATACGTTTTACAGTTGTGATATTTTTAAGCTTTGAATGTGTGCAATAGTGAAATAAATAGCATAAAAAATTGGCCGTGAATTTAACTAATGTGGTGACTAAGTTAATTTTCTTAACGAGTTTAAACTTTTTAGGCCTTTTTAGACATTTAGCGTGTTCACAACTCTTATACTATAGTATTTTGGTGGATTTAGGCTCTGGGTGTCATATTCGGTTAATTTATGCATATATTTATGAGAGTTTTACGTTTTAGAAATTTGAAATAACCGGTTTTGGACTAAGAAATGTTCCTTTAAAAAAGTCTTTAATTAATATCTCGTACGAAAATTCGTAACCCTGTACCTGTATGTTAATGAAACTAAACAATTACATAACGGGTTATAGAATTTATTAAATCATTCTAAAGTGAACTGGATTTATAAAAATGTTTTTGCAAACATTAGGCCAATTAGAACAACTTTCATCAAAATTAACGTGTACTTTGCATTTAAAAACGTACAACAAATAAAACATTTTATTATTATTTTCCTTTCTACGTAATAAAATATCAGTAGTCTAATATGAAACTTTCTACAAATAGCATTCAAATAAAATTAAAACTTACCTTGATGTACGAGAAGTACAAGAAGTAAAGTCCAAGCCATGAAAAAGTTCTCGTTCATCTGAACTTTGTCCTTGAAAGTTTCATGTTTGGAAACATCAATGTGGCAGGGAAGAAATGCTATTCCAGAACTCAAAAGTAGAACTGCATTTCATTATAACTTTAAATTCCTGTTAGATATGTTTGTGGTCCATATGGTTCTGTTATATCTTACTAACTTTTATTTTAACTGAAAAGTAGTTTCTTCTCATTGTGGTATCTCAAAGTGAAGTAATCTTCAAAATCATCCATCCGTTCCCAAACATTGCTTAAGAACCTAAAACAACACATATATGTCTCAGTCGGCCTATGAAATTCTTACTAATATTTAAAATGCATTTTTGAATATAAATAGAACAATCTATAGACTATTTCTTACAATAGCTTGTCCTTTGTGAAGGTAGCTATAACATCGAAGCACTTTGGAGATAAGCTCTTCAAGGAGACATCTCTTTATCGGCTTTGATCGAGTATCGCACAAGGGAGAACCTAATGCATTATTTATCACAGACAATGGAAAGATAAACCTATCCTCTACTCTTTGGAAAATCTATATTTTGTCCCTCTGAATATTTGTGACACTGCAATGAATTCACTATTTGCTATTTAATAAGACATATTTCATGCATAATATTGAAGTTAGTTTGCTCAACTGCCTGTTTTATACAGTATGAAATAAAAAAAGTTTTTAACTATTTGAAAAAGGTATAGATATAGTAGGTTTTATTTATATCATTGATGAAAGACCATGCTATTTCTAAAAATAGTTCAGGGATTTCAAACAGGGCATATATCGATAGGCTTATTTAGTACTATGGATAATCTCGTACAATAAAACAGCCCTTTCATATTAGTGGAATCGTCGCGTTGACCGTCTGTATGAGTCGATATGAGCTCGATCATTATCCGGTAGTCCTCTCGTTTGTAGTACGAGTCTCGTCTTAGAACTGGACGCGCTATGAAGTAGCAGACGCGGGTTTCTTCCCGCTCTACCAAGGTGCTTGGGTATTGAACCCCTTGGTATACCTAGATGGCTGTAATAATACTGTACTTGGTCCTTATACCCTTTCTAAACGCGGTTACTGTAGTATTATCGATTTGAATTAGTCTCGTGTGCGATAGACGGATACATTCCCTCTAACTTTTATCCTACCTCGATGCCAATGTCTGTTTTTAGTGACAAAAGAGAGGTATCGTAAGTGGCTCGTTCGTCTATTAATCCTGCTACTGCCCTGGATACCTTAAACGAGCTGAAAATGCTCTCCTTGGATGAAGCGAAGCATAAACTAAGACAACGTCGGTAACTTGGCATCATTGCATAAACACTGCTCTGCTATCTATGTCCCTTCTATTCCGTCTTTTATCTTAATCTAAAATCTACAAAAGATCAATTTTGTTGGTTTTTAACGAGATTATATTATATAGACCTATGAACATTAATATAGTTTATTTTTAAATTTTAGTGTAAACGATGCTATTAAACTGGTTTTTGTTCCCTAGATGAAACTGGATATATATATAGTTTTGCTGATGTTTAATTTAAGTTAATTTAAATTGAACCACTGATTTAAACTTTGATATATATTGTTCTCGCCTATGCCAAGTATTCTTTACAATTTTGTTGTAAAGTGCGTAATTTCGTTTCATAATGGAATACCGTTTAGGCTGTAATGCATTGTTTTTTGCAGTACTATTTTTGATCTGGAAAACTCGTCAAATGTTTTCCCCCCTCGTCTACAAAGTGTAAATTATTGATTAGGTCAATAGTCGATAAAAGCAGTTTTTCCTTTGTGCAGTAAAATATTAAAACCTATTTTATTAGGTCATATTAAGTATTACTAATACCAATCCAAATCCTATTCGTAACAGTTATTCCTATTGGTTACTCAAGCCTTTTACTGAGGCGGACTAAACTCCCTGTTTTGATGCATAAATAGTCATGCTGAGCTGATCTCTAACTAAAAGTAAACTTGACTCTATTAAACCTATTAATTTTGCACATATCCCTCTATCTCGGACATCTTAGTATTGTTTACTTTTTATAATCTTAAAAGATTAAAGTTTAATCATTTTTTTAATATCTACCGACTCGCCTAGTACATTTTGAATATTTTTTGTTTTATATTTCTCTTCTGTGTAATTTTGTTAAAAAATTGTTCATCATACCTCGTTTATTGAATTTAAAAAATTTACAGTTTTCCATTCTGTAAATTAGTAATTGTTTTCTTGTCTGCATTGTAACTGCATTGTTTTTTCTTGACTTAAAACACTGCATTTTATATCTCTTCCTCCCAATTACATAATGAGAGTTAAATGATCAACACAAATAAATTATTGAGGACTTTACCTAAAACATTTAAAATAAAAATCTTTAACAAACGGTCAGTTTTTAAATTATATTGTTTTTAATTCTCTTTCCTTTCATATAAATTAGTGTCCAATAATAAAATCAATGCATTGAGAACATTTCTTTATCCGAAGTTTAAGATTTACTTCTTTTTATTGAGATATTCTTCAGAAAAAATTGTCACAGGAATAATAAGTAAATATTAGTATATGGCCATTAAATTACATTCTATGATTTTTACGTGTGTACATGTTCGAACAGTATTTGCAATTTACGCCAATGTCTTTTCCAATAATTTTAAAAGCATGGAACTTAATTTGAAATCATTTAAATGTTTTGTATAAACATTGTAGATTATAATTTATTTTCTTTATATTTATTATTTATAATGTTTTTCTTCATGGACCTTAACCATGAAAAACTAAGTCTAATAAATTTTGTTCTTAGTAACTTCTTTTATTTTTAATATTCCATTGGAAGGGAGTGTTTTACCATCGGGGAGTTTTGAGTCAGGAGGATTCTTTTGCTAGTTATAATACTATACAAATTGTACATAGACGTTAATATTCCTTGATTTTCTCTTTATATATGTTATCTTAAAAATGCAAGTCATTTCATATTTTAAAATAATCTTATTACAATAAACACTTAAAAGTATATTGTTTGTAACCACTTGATTTTAACGCTAATTATTAAAAAATATTTGACAATACTTTCCAAATTTTCTTATATAAATTTGTTATTACATGCAGCTGAAAGCCTTATCTTAGTATTAAAATATATTAGTATATTTTTAAAGTTCTAAAAGGTTTGCCTACTCTACAATTTCCTAATGAAATTTTCCTCTTCATGACAAGAAGTGGATAGTATTATATCATTTCTAAAACAAACAATAACTCACTTAAAAATGCCCATTACATATGAAACATACACGAAACAAGCAGCTCTAGGCTAAGTCACGTGTTGTTTATTGTTAAGGATGGTTTATTATTCAACACCCCTGTTTGTTACGTGAGTTCGCTGCGCTCTCCGTCCTTGTTTTTTAAACGAGGTTCAACTTGAAGTCGCACGAGTAGGTGTAAGTTTATTCGAGAGATTTTTCCAAGCTTTTATGTCGCTGTTATGTCCATTTTGTTGCCAGGAGCAACATTATTCGTAGACGCTTATGTATGTCACGATGTATAAAAGGTTTACGAACGGCATATACTGAATTATAGTTACATACAGCAGTTATAGTTATGAAATAATTTTATAAATGTATCTATAATTCCAATAAGATAAAGAAAATGTGTAACTTGACCTACTATGAGAGATTAAAACCTATTTATAAAGTTAAAAATTTGTGAGGTAAAATTTTTACTGTAGCTTTCCCCAACCTATGTTTTGTAATTTCTTGTAAATTATGTTTTAAATTAATTTTACTCGTTCAAATACTCCTTAAATTTTGCTTAGCTTTAAATAGATTTATGTACTTTCTTAAACTTTTTTAAATTTAATAAAATTTTGCTTGTATAATTAGTATAAATCACTTAATATTTCTTTGACAATCTATGATAATAAAGATATTTGCAAATTATAAATCATGGATTTTGTAATACTTTGAATAAAAACTACAAATGTTAGTATTATTTTATTTTCGAACGATTCCAACAGTTTTAAAAATTAAATATTGTTCAAATATTAAACCTACTTAGTTGCGGTTGTATAATAAATAGGTTTTTTTTCAACAGATATAATAGTTCTAGTTATCAAATTTATTTAGATTACATGCTTTTAGAATCTAGCTTAAACACAAAAATTATGAACAGTACCAAGAATATGAATAATTTTTTCCAAATTAAATAGAAAGGTTATCTGTAAAAGTTATAATATCATTATAAAAAGTCATTTTGCAATAGAAATAAAACAGTACTGTTTTAATATAGCACAAATTGTATACGTAAAGCACAGTACACTCTTGCAACGATTTAAAAATTATTCATCGTAAATAATATTATATTTCTCATCTAGATATTATTATTTTTTCAACAATTAGAAAGCATTCTCGGTCCTGTTAGCCGTTAAGTAGCTTTTGAAACTATTTACATGTTTCATACATGATATAGTTGTATATTGTTCTAACGGAGTACTGAGGTGACAGTTGTTTATAACACAAAAAATGACAGTATAATCTGCAAAGAGTCATAGCAGGTTTCATGCTACTCTTTCAATGGCTTTTAATAAAATCAGTTCCGTAATATAATGTATAAGAGGAAAATTATGGGTCCAGAGACAGATCACTGAGGAACTCCTGTATTGATAACATCCGAAATCCAAAAAGAATTCTAGAAATTATTGCGGATTTCAACAAATTGAACGCACCCTAGCAAGTGAGCATTAAACCATTGAAGTACCAATCCTCGAAATTCATAACTTTCAAGTTTATTAATATTAAGATGACGATCTACAACTCAAAATGCCCTATTGAGGTTACATCTATAGCCAAGGGTGTGCTCTTTAGAATTAAGAGTTGATATAATTCTATTTATACAGTTAGCTTCACCAATATGGATTTAGTTCAAATAAAAGTTACGAGTATGTACACGTTATTTGTGAATATCTTTAAAATTGTATGCTGTCTTCTTTTGGTAGCATGCAGAATAATGTAATATTTCCAGATTATCCAATGGAATTTTGCATTGATTAGTTACATAAGGATGGTTAAATTAATATCAAAGGGATGTCACTAGCAGTACAAGCAGATCGAACGTTACATTGATAGATTGGTAAGGGTATGGTGTGGTGGGGAAGGGGAGGTTGTCTTGTCCCTGAGCGATGTTTGCTGTTCACATAGATATCGGTTGAATAAACCAAATACTACGGATTTCATCCGTTCAAAGTAATAATGGTAACTTATTTTAAATAGTTCTTTTTCATAAAAATTCTGTATGATAAATATGGAAATTGTAACATTATTTTATCAAGATAAGTTTTATTAACTATTTTCAAATCTCTACTTAATTTGTTTTATAAGAATAGTTTATAAATATATCGTTGTCATTGCTAATTTTGGAAATAACTATTACCTAATTTAATGTACAGAGTGAGAAATCCAACCGGATATCTATGTTTGAAAGCACTTATTACAATCAATTATTCTTTAATTAAAGATTTAATAATCCATCATAACACAAACTACAGTATTTGAATTCAATTTCACCTCTTATTTTACATAATAATCCAATGCCATATAACATTGTGTTATAAATAAGGATATTTTCTTTTATCCTTTACGTTTAATATATATAATATATACTATAATGTTCAATAAATCTTATCCTCATTTACATTTTCCACAACGTAGTAAGTGTACCAAATTGTAAACCACTTTATAATATGGTGCAATTAATATAAGCTTTTATGAGTTATTGCTTGGGTACGTACAGATGAGACTGACAAATTTTCTAGGATCTGTAGCTAATGCAGTTCCCGGCTTATTGGTTTTTCATCAATTCAGATCTCAGGTAGATCCAACACAATCCAACTAATTCTGTTACTTTTGATGTTTGGGTGCATCTATAGATTTGTCACCACATTACATTCTAAAGGTACTACTTCAAATATCGTTTTTAACACTGAAAGTGTACTCATTATGCACATGGAGTGTACATATTTTTTACCACATTACGTACATTATGAATTAATACAAAGTTTAACAGGCAAAAGTACAGCTTATAAACAGATAGTGTGGGTAATTTTAACTAACAGGTTACCTACGGTTTCAGTGAAAACTACATAAATTTTAAAGGTTAATTCTAAACACTATTGGCATGTATTCTTTTATATACTTAATATGTTTAAATAATATATGTAGAAAACTAAAAGTGTACAGTCTTTGAATTTCAATAAGAATTAATTTTATTCTACGTCAATAATATGGTAATTTTTGAGAATAATTGTAGTCGATTGTACTATTATGTACGTTGAAAATTCATGAAAGTTTATAGGATTTGTGATGCAATCACAGTTACATCATTTTAACTATTTAGTATACCATACCGAGGCCACAAATAGGTATGTTTGCCTTTTAACTATCAGTTGAAGTACCGCTTTAATGTTGAATCCCTTGCAAAATACTCTAACAAATTCATTGCTAATTCATCAAAGCTGTAATCCCTACTAACCAAACAGGACCCAACTAGAAGTGTAACATAACTTCTTGTAATGTAAGACTGCACTTAATATTTGGAAATCTTTCTAGATTTAAATATACAATACATTGTCCTTTTAATTGTGTTCTAGAGCAAATTTATAGATAAATGTAATTGTTAAAATTTCGATTTAATGCTAACTTGTATGTATAAAGTGTTTTCACTACCACTTAACCATCAAGGGGATCCCTTTATAATCGTGTAAATCAATTTAAAATGTAAACTGTAAGCAACTATATTAGTATGTAATAAAAAATATTGCTAGGGCAAATATTAACTTGCAAAATGATTTGTATCTTAAATCAGTCTATCTTATTTTCATAAGGTGGTTTTCTTCGTCTATCACGTATTAAAATTTGTCGCATGGAAATGCACGGAGTTCGTTGCTGTTGAGCAACCTTTGGAAACAGAAAATTGGATCCACGTCTTTAGTTAGTTTCATGTCCTTTATGTAGTGAGTGCTTATTGTCGCAGCGATTAATGTATAAACCAATATAGCACCTTCCTCGTGGTCTAATGTTATCTTGATATCCTAACGGAACTATCTACGAAATAACAGAATAACTAGGATAAACTGATGACAGGAATAAATCCCCATTAGAAATTAGGAGAGGAAAATATAGATTCGATATTACCAATTACTAGTTATTCTAATAATTATATATAATATATATATAAAATATATATATATATATAGCACTAATTAGACTGTTCGTTGTGTTATTGTAGAATTAAGTTTTGTACAAACTGCACTAGTAATGGTAAAATTTAAGGTTAGAAATTAGAATGAATTCCGTATTTATAACTAAGCTATAGAAAATACTTTGAAAGGATTTGCAGTAGTCTTTTACCTTGTCCATTTTAATGATAAATAAGTGTCTCGGCTGGAGGAACAAAGTATTTGTAATCAGAAATGGATTTTGTTGGTAATTACAACAAGTACGGATCAATTAAGACAACATATTTTAAAGACACGCACTAGAATAATATATTGAACAAATATATACAAAGTCAATATTATCCAGAGATTTGTTTTGTTTTAAACCATCAGCTTTAGTATTATGACTAGGTAACTTACAAAATATCAATCTTTCAGTTATTATAAATTTTTATTTCAATTTATTGATCGAAAACCATCATTACACTAAGTGAGAGGTTTTGTTATAATAAATTGTATATTGTAAAAACTTTGGAATTATTAAATATTATGGTGTTTAATCATCCGTTAGGTTAAACAAAACAGTAGAACAATATACTTGTAGGAAGACCCATTGTAAAAATTATAATAGCGACTTTAACGCTAAATCCAACTTTTAGAAAGTAACAAATAAAGAACAGATAGTTTATCTCAAAATGTAAATCTCAGAACTATTAAACCTGTATTCCAACATTATCAACCATAGCATACCTAAGCAATTAGTTAAACAAAAATGTTTTTATAGAACTATAACATTTAAATGAAAAGTATAGAAATTCCCCTTCACATTAAATTCAAACGGCTAGGAGACTGAAAGTCGTATGGTCACCGTTTATAGTGTATGTTATAGATTGAACATAAACTTCGCTAATATAGTTACGTTGATAACCCATTATAATTATGTATGTCAGTCTCATTTTCAAGAAGCGTGTGAGGTAATGTTTCAAATTTATTAAAAAAATGTCTCTTTTAAATGTAAGTAAATTATTAGGCTATATAGTTTTACTGTTTATAAACAAAAAATAATACTGTGATTAATTTTAGACAGTTCAAAGGACTATAATATGGATTATTTAAAAAATGACTAAAGCAACTCTTGCATTTTAAGTCAGTTTACTATTGAGCAAGATATACAAAATATATGATTAGACATCACCTTCTATGTCAAAATTATATAGGACCTTCTTTGACAGCATTGGTATATGGTAGTGTAACTTATTACCATACTCTATACACTATATTAGTGCAATTACGCTTTATTATTTGAACATACTTCATTAATATAAAGCTTTTTGAGTTATTATAGCTTTATTAAAAGTACGTTGTCTGCATGAGTTAATTAAATCAATATTTAAATAAATATATATCCTCACGTAACTTACCTTAATATTCTTACACTTCTATTTCAATGGTTTATATCTGAAACAAATAAGTTAAATTCACAAAATTTTATCTAAGATAGTTTATGATATCCTACATTTACAATAAGAGCCTCCTTATAAAAGTTATTCACGAAATGATTACCCCTAACAGTTTTTTTATTTAGATTTTATAAACTTTGTGAGATGAAAACAAAATCAGTCCCAGGAATATTATCTAAATACAAGTGCTTGAAATTAAATACGGTAGCAAGTAGATTAACTTAAATACATCGCTACTAATAGTAATTATATTGTCTACACTTTAAATCATCTCGTATAAAAACGTTATAACTCGTTACCGTTCCAAAATGTCACCTGACCTCTCGTGGTACGGATAAAAGGTGAGAGCTCATTATTGCCGTACCTTACTTAATAGCATTTAATGAGTCACTTCATGTGTATCTTATATAAAGGTACAAGGTAAATATGTGACTAATATATTGAGAACCTCACTAGGCCAGTAAAGTCGTTGAACAGCGTTCAGATTAGTAACTACTTTCCCTTCACTAACGCACTTTATAGTACATTACAAACATTATTATAAATAATATGGGTGCAATATCTCTTTTTATACAAGTTTATACAAGTTGCTACTAATATTGAGATTTATCTTTTATAATAAATATTATGCTAATTACGCAAATCATTTAATATCACTTTACATGTTTTATAAGCAAATTTTAGAAACCAATATTTTGTTCACTATGGTACTGTCAACACCAACTTACTTTCAAAATAAATGGTTTTGTGAGATAATACAATTTACAATACATTTTATATGAAATTTTAACCATTTAACCACGTTTTATGTTTTGCGTAATAACGATTTTTATTAGTGTAATGGAATGAAACAAAACAAATGAATTAAATTTTACAGACGGAAGATTTATTTACGAGATATAAATTATTAATTTTATTCAGTAGCGAAACTGATGAAGGTTGCACAGTGTATAAAAGAAAATATTATATATTCAATTTATTTCTGCAATTCGAATCTTCTATATTACAATGAAACGCAGGTTGTGCCACCCACTCCACTCTGTTTCCTTTCAAACTCTGCGAGCTTTAAAATCGAGGACTGAAATGAATATAAAATCAAAAGAGAATGCTTTTCAGTAGAAACTATGATTGACTGCTTTATTGACGTCATCAGCTAAGCAATTTACGACTGATTACCATATGAAATAGGGAAAGAATATTACTAAAATGATATTATATTTTTATATTTATCATAACACCTTAAGAAATATAACCATTATAAGTAATAGTTTATAGAAAAGAATAACTTTTTTCAGTGCCCCTATTTAGTGATATTTGCAACATCAAAAGTGTAGGGTCCACAAAACTCTGATTTATTTCTGAATTTAAGAACTGAGAATTTACTGATTTAACTATAGACAATACAATTTTAAAATAAGTGTATAGATTTAGGCTATAAATTACTGCAGTATTCACTAAATAAAGTGTAAAAAATTTTTAAATTAAAGAAAGCCTTAGGAGTAAACCCGGTCACCCTCAATTCTTTTACACTGAACAAACTTTTACATCTTAATTGGCTTGAATATACTATAAAAATAACTGTTTTGAATTGCAATATATACAAAAATGCACTGTTTAGGCCGTAAATTACGCAATTCCTCACTGTTTATCGTATGTAGATACTAAACAAAAACAATTATTTATCTAAATAATGTTTTCTATTATGAAAAATAGCTTTCAGGAAAATTAAATGTAATACATAGATGGATTTCTTCTTGCTATAATACGCATTTTAGTAGAACCTGTAAAAGGTAACAAAAGATTTATGTTACTTAAATGTATAGATCTTGATAGCAGCGGTATAACTCTGACTGCATATGTCTAGATGATCAGGTAAAATGTATTGGTCGAAAGGTCTACTTGGAATTTGGCTCTGTTAATTTTAAAGTTTAGAAGCTTAAGCATGAAGGAGTATTTTTTTCGCTGCCTGCTTCGAATATACGAGGCTGGAAAAGAGCTAGTTTCTTTTTGCTCCGAGCTGAAATGACAAAAATAGACCCTGTGTCCTCAAGGGATCTGTAGATTATGCAATGCATACTTCGAACCTTGTCCACCTTGAAGATCCAGTAATTGTGGAAGTAGCTTTAAGGTCCTTTATTATCTCGTGGATTAATGTGTTATATAACATTCTTCTAGTATGTGTACATTACGAAAAACGTGTTTCGCAGTGACAAACTTTTGTGGGAATCTATTTTTATAGGATGACTTTTTGAACTTTGAAATCAAAGCATTGATCGAATTATTTACACTGAAATAAAGCTTATTTCTGTTCCAAATTTTTTACAGATATATAACTGGGGTTAGGGATTTCTTTCTTTTTTATTGCTATAGGAAAGAAAAAAACCATTCACAATCAAACATATCCTTAACAGGAGGGGTTCTAGAGGGATAATTTTAGCCATAGTATTACTTAAATAAAAGTGAAAAAGTATATTATATCGTAAGTGTTTACACCGTTTTTTTACGAATATATTGGTTTCGTTTTGAGTTTATTATTTGTTAAAATATCTTTTTTATTATAGATTTGCACTATGTTTTCTAAAATGAAAAACATTTCATATGCGTTTTGTTTTTTTTACAAATTTAGTATATTTTCCTTATTTCTGTTATTAAAATAATGTAATAGGAAAAATGTTACATATTTACCATAATCCCACGATTATTTTCTTAGGACCTCTTATATTGCATTTGTATAAGCTAGTATACGTTTATACTCAATAGAAAATTTTTAAAATATCAATTATTAACATTATAAAATTCTATATCTTCCTGTATTAAATTTAACTCTGATGTTAGTTTATGTTATTATAACAGTTTATAAGGTTAAAATACAAACATTTCATATACTTATTAATTTTCTTAGATGAATGAAAACAATATACGTTATTGTAACCACAACCTTTTATCAGTAGTAGTAAATATAATTGTAAATGTGCAATAATATTTACTAATACAGATAAAAGGTTTTGGTATATTTTGGCAGAATGCTGCAGTTCACTTTGATCACCAAATACCTCTAAGTACTGAAACCCTCTTAACTCAATCGGTCTTGAGCTTCTACTCGATCTACCTGATCAGCTGGTAGCTTGCCTTTGATGATTATTCTATTATGTACGTGTGTTAATCCTATTAAAGCTCGATTTTGATAAGCCATTATAAAAAATATAATTCAAGATCATCTTTCAAATATTTATTTTGCAATAAAGATAAGTTTAGGTTATACATACACACACACACATGTATGCAAATAAAGTATGGAAATAAATATCCTTGACAGAAAAGATATCCCTAGATGTTTACCTGGTAATATATGTCTTAATTGAATTATATATATATATATATATATATATATATATATATATATATATATATATACATTTGATTAATGTTACTCGTAATTATGTTTGAATGTTACCTATCAAACATTTTAATGATATCCCCTGTAAACTTTTCGTGTGACACATTATTTTCACTCTACTGATTTTATGGTTTATATCAATATTAGAATATATAATTTTAAAACCAGAGGGAGTAAAACTCTCACTTACTCGTAAAAGGATATTCATTGTATGTATAAACCTTTCTACCAAGTAAGTAGGTTAAATTTATTTCCAAGCAATAATCATTTCGTTAAAATATTTTTATCAGAAATCTTACTCTTCAAGAAGATAAAGTAGTTTTGTCTAGGTAATGAGCAGAACACATTTTATCTTATTGAGTCGAGAAATTAAATAGCTTTTTATACCAAGTGGGTCACCATAAAACTCATTCAGTTTGTTTTTCACAACATCCTACTAAAGAAAAAAATATCTAAGAAGTTTAGGGGTTTGCATGATACGTAAACTATAACAAATCATATAACCTATTATATAATGTGATGTATTAATATTTTTACAAATAAATTAATAACCGGTGTATTTTATCCACAGTTCATTAAAAGAAATTAAATTAACTGTATCTACAACCAAAATTGCACTATAATATTTCATAATGTCCAGCCATAATGGAATGGACCCAACTGTCCACTGTGGAAACTGAGCTAAATTGAGTTTGGAAGTGGGGCGGGACTGAAGAGTTAGGTAAATAAAAATAGAACTTTGCCACCGAGGCTAATGTTTACTTTACTTCGACGATGAAAATGATCGAATCAACGCATGTACCATGTATTTTTATTTATAAATACAACTTATACTTATTACCAGCCATTTCAATATGTAGCTTCCATTGCAAAATTTACCTGCCTTGAATAACTGCTTTGATGAAATAATTGTTATACGTTGTTATATAACATGTATACTTCCTCATGTAATAAAGATAAACAGTATATATTTGACAAAATAGCTACTCTGGTTTACTTTTTGATCATAAAATACGCATTAATCGATTCACGTGTAAGATTTTTATCACTATCAAATACCTTTTTGTGTCTATCTGGATAAAAACTAAAATTTAAATAATGTGTTGCTGTGAATAAAAAGAAGAATTTGCTGCAGCTACTACGAAGTAATAATATTTTATTAAAATCAGGTTAATAAACAACTGTTACCACTATGCGATTTATAATATAGTAGAATTTCTGATAGGCCTAATAGAGAGAACGCTGTTTTTGTTTTCTTTGGATAGAACACTGAGTGATAAAATTACAAACTCCAAATATAACAGGTTCAAAAACCCTTGGACTACAACACAGTCAACAACTATAACTTGAAATCCCAGTACATAAAATAATTTTTATTTTGTGTGTCAAAACTTACTTTGGTGTCTTATACTTTTTACGATAGTACTTCTAATATTTATTATATAATGTAAGCGTGACCATGAGCTGTTCGTTCCTTTTCGTGTAAAGAGGGTATTCTTTAAAAGACAAATACTGGAATGAGATATTAATTAAAAGTAAACAATTAAAGACTTAAGCTGTGGGAAAAACATTTCGTAAATAAAAAATAAATTTCAAAAAGGTTCTGAAAAATATTCAAGAAATAAACGTGCCAATAAATATTTTTAATTGCCGTAATAGTTTTATAACACTATACATGTTGTTACTACGCAAGCATGCTAAAAGTGGCATCAGTCTATTGCTTTGTTAAAACATTGCATTCCTCCAGCTCTCATATATTTTGAGATAAAGACTTATGCACAATATATAAATGAATATTGAATAAAAGCAAGGTAAGAATGTGCTAGACAACATCACGTAACAGACTTCGCTGAAGTGGCATACAAAATTAAATTATGTAAGTTTAGTTAATTATGTAGACGTCCTGTTAAAAAAAAAAAATAGATTAGAAATAAAAGTTTATGACGTAAATTATATATGAATTGAGTTCCATTTAGAAAAAAATAGTGAAGTACATAATAAATATGTTTCAAGATATATTGCGTATAGTAATATAAAAATCAGTACGGTATATATATATATATATATATATATATATATATATATATATATATATATATATATATATACCGTACTGTTTTTTCAATGGCACATCTTAATGACAATGATTCCTATATCTTTGCGTAAAGATACATGCAATTAATGTTACAGAAACAATGATAGACATAAACATTTAAAGCCAAGACAGAATTACGTCAAACCCCATATTATAATCTAAAGAAAACCTATAAAAGAATGTACATAGCTAAAATCATTTTTGAGATATGAAGCTGAGTTGTAAAGTTTCTAATTACATTGATTTTATATTCTCAGCCAAAGCCAACAGAGGGATATGCATCAAGATTGAACTCTTTTTTGCCTTTCCGTCTATTCAAATAAACCGTTACAACAGTTTATTGAGGGATGCAACAGAAAGTAAAGAATGTGTTATCTCCAACAAAGAAACTTCATTAAACGCGTTCCTGTGTTAAATGTTAAAATGTCAAACGACTTGACACAGTATTTTCAATCTAGGAGTTTTCGTTTCCAAAATTGTTATAAACCAGACTAATAGTAACAAATATGACGTTCTTGAAATATCGTCCATACAAACAGACAAGCAGGGTTTTCAACACCTAATTTTTACACGCACACAATTGTCAGATAGCAGCTAATGTATTGTGTGACAAAAAGACCTACCACCAGCATTTTACCAACTATTTTCTATAAGCCATGATTTTTTTTACCTATTTATGTGTTAATGTATTTATAAATGGACGCTTAATAAAAATAAGAATTCACATATAAATCACGATGGGTGTTATATGAAGAACTACTCAGGTATAAAATGCGGATTACTCAGGTTTACTAAAGATTAAACAATAATTTTTGTTACAAATCCGACTGCATTTTGTTAAGTAAGTCCAAAAGGATA
Source organism: Homalodisca vitripennis (assembly GCF_021130785.1). NCBI lineage: Eukaryota > Metazoa > Arthropoda > Insecta > Hemiptera > Cicadellidae > Homalodisca > Homalodisca vitripennis. The sequence continues at coordinate 41,914,309 of NC_060213.1, forward strand.
TTCTGGTTATTTTTACAAATCTACGTACAAAACAGGTTATTATAATCCATTTAATGTTTTTATTTATGTCTCTTACCCGAAAAAGTTTTACTTATGTGTGGTATCTTCTACAATATTGGTGCAGTAGCGAAAATTCTTAAAGATGTTTCAAGATATATCCTCAAAAATCATAGGAAATCACTACAGTTTTTATTGCTATATCCCTTTAAACTTAAAAATAAACATTACATTCAGTAAAAAATGCAATATTATTAATAAACTTTACTTACTCAAATGGAATAGACAGTGTATAAAATTAATATATGAACCCTGCGCAGCAGTATACAGACATAGCGGAAACAGTAACAACTAAACGACCTGATAACCCGGAAGTCCAGCCCACACTACACTTGTAAACATCGGCTTTTGTGTAGCTGAGTATTACACTACTTGACTCAATCATTTAGCTCTACATATAAGCCTTTCAGGACATTGTTTCTGCTATGTTTTAATGCACGCTCCCAAAGCTCGGCAGAGCCACTAAGGATATTATTTTCAGATGAAGGACTGAGCAGAGAAGTGAACTTACCTTAACAATAACATTGAATCATCCCTCACCAACTTAGCTTTTATGTTCATGAGAATGTTACGGATCTGTACAATATCACAGGATTGTGCTATATAAGCTGTTATCATAAAAATATCACGCGTAATAATTATTAGCGTATATGGTTAGATTTTCATTAACTAAGCACTTTGTTCTCAACTACAATCTAAAAACTATAAAATAAATTAGATATTTTCGTGAGGAAATTAAATTAAAAGTTATTAAGTTAGTAACATGTTAAAAAAATATTGTACAAAGTATAGTGTGTATTCTTTATATACACTTAGTTTTGACACTTGTGGTGTATTATAGACAACACAGAAATTGTTACAGAACCTGTGAATGATAAAAATATCTGGAATATACTGACAAATTCACTGGTTGATGTAGAGAGCTGACGTCAAAGTAGAACCAGTCTACTGTGCTCTACAAAGAAAGAATGATCGACAAAGGGTGAATTTTATTACAATATGAGAGACCGAGTCGGGTCAACAGAGTGTAGGAACTGTAACACTGAAAGCTTCCGTTACAGTTACCAGGAGTTGTGTCATTGTTGTTAGAGTTTCCCTTTACCGTAGCTTTATAGATTTATTATTTACGATTTAATAATTTGCTTTATTTGTTTTTTTTTTCAGTAGCATGTTACTTAAATGTGGACAAGGAATCTAGATTATTACGTATACTTGTGATGAAACATGCTTGGATTTTATATTTAAGTAATTAATTACAACATGATTTTTATTGTTTTGGCCTTGTAAGAAAAGCCATATTCAAGAAATTTTCTGTAATCATTAAGTTAAGAGTATGCTAAAAACTTCTGTCTCTCTTACTGCAAGTCTGCCTATCTGTATGTATGTGTACACAATAATCAGGAACGGTGTATGTCACTCTAACGTATCTATCTGAACTATGGTAAATATATTTGTTCGTTTACTATACTATCCATTATAGTAATGATATAGCTGCAGAATAAATAATACATTTTTTTAATAAACTAAATCATTTGAATTCTAGGACATGTTTGATTGTTACATAGGAACATGTACAGCTAAATTTAAAAATAATAATATCTAAGATTTTTTTCTCGAAATTTGTCATTCATAACAAGGGTTAATTTATACATTTAAAAGTTTGATAGCTTAAGTTTAAAGATTAAAAATATTACCGAAGCCTATATGTATTTAAATACCGTGTTGAAGTAAGAGTTTCTTGGATCAACTATAAACTTAGTAATCCAGTAAATTTGAGTAATAGTAATAAAATATGTGAACACATGTTTAAACTTTTGTTAATTAATCGACTGAATGATGGTTAATTTTTTTATGGTTTATTTTATTCTGTACTTCACTTTTCCTTGTAAAAAGCAAAATGTAAATAATAATAAAATAGTATACACTATAATGCATTAAATTGCAATAATGTATGCATTATAGTATAAATGATTTTTATGATAATTTTGATTTTATACTATAACACTTAATTTAAACTTATTTCCAATACCTATAAGTGAGGACTTAATTACGTTACTTTCAATGAGATAAACAATAAAAACATAAAATTATTGTACATGAACATTTACGTGTTTAGTAAATAACATGTTAAAGATTGAATTATTTTACTTAAAGTTTTAATTTTAAGTACAAGTCATATTTCCTTGTAAATCCCAGGAATTTATCATAATATTTAATTAAATGTACAATAAATTTTAAATAATTACCCTAATATTTTATCATTGTGATTTGATTACTGTGATATTATTTCTGTAATTTACTATATATCCCTTTCTGAATTTAATAACTGCAGTATTCGTTTGAGTTTAAAAGTCTAAAGATGCCTAGATACCCTAAAACCTTTCTGTGCATTGCAGTAAATTTCCTTATAATATACCGAATAATTTGCCATTTTTAATATATATTCGAACTATCGTTGTTTGAAAAATTACTTACACTTGCAATGCAATAATTTGCAAAAGGTATTTTGTTTAGTTTAATAATCGTAGATGCTGTGTATTCTACAGTATATATATATATATTTATCTAAAAACGATTCGTAAATCAAATCGGTACAAACAAGAGAGGGCGTTAAAATACTGCGTTGTAAAAAGACGGATATAAATTGCCCTCATCAGCAAATACTCCTGTCATAGTTCCAAACGCACTGTGATTAATTTCACACCTTCAGGCGGGCGTTTCTAATAATTGTTGCATTTATCATTCAACAATAACTCATCACGTAGCGCCAGTAGAAAAGAATTTTTAGAAATGATCATTTCGATTTGGATGTTCCATTCTTACGCACATGTTGTCTAGTCTGGTATCCATGGTAGAATTTCAACATTTTTAAATTTAAATTATGTTTAATAGAAAATAAATTTCAGAAATAAGAATGAAGAAAACAAAGACATCACAAACAATACAAATGCCTTCCGTGTTGTCTAATATAGAAAGAGTATTTATTATTTAAGTCATAAACGGTTACATATTTTCTACTTCAGAGTTTCAATCAATCTCCAAATAATCCGATAAACAGGTTTTTGTTTTGAATTATATATATATGTATATGTATATATAAAGAAACTGTTTGCGTACCTATAAATGTTTTTAAATTGTTGTACCGTGTTCATAAAATGTGTGTATGTGTCGAATTAAACTGGATTATATATTTAAAACAAACCATTGGTTGAAATAGAATACACAATTGTATCCCCACTTTGTGCACAGTTTCTTTATATACGTTTGGGATTGAACAGGGATTAAAATTTTTGTTCCTTGTAAACATGGCAATTCAATAATAAACCATATATTACAACACTAAGGGGTTTGTCATTTTTTACATTTTTATAAGTATCTGCAACATCGTATAGAAGAAACCGAACCAAGCCCTTTTGTTCACTATACTATATCAGGGTAATCAATTTCCGTTTTCATCTATATTTCTTCTCATATAGTCCATTTACTTATCCAGGATACCTTAACATTCCTAGAATTTTCTTAAACGAGAACATTTTTAATGGATTTACTGCATAATAAAATAAAAAACCCGTTTTGAATATTGAAAAAATAGAATATGTAAACTGATAAGTTCCGTTTACATGGTTTCATACCATAATATTTTTTGGGGTTGTTCTGATGATAGGTGTATATATATATATATATATATATATATATATAATACAGATCTAGAAAACGATAGATCAATGTTACTATGTAATAATTGACTCTAAGTTCTTTTTACTTCGGATTTCTAAAAAGATAAACTAAGTGTAAGTTTTGAAAATAGTTCATATAATTGTTTAGTAGCAGCGATTACTTGAATTAAAGAATAAATATTATTAGTATCAAATTAGTAAAATCCTATATATATATATATATACCTAATCGCTGCTACTAAACAACTATATGAAAAATTTTCAAAACTTACACTTAGTTTATCTTTTTAGAAATCCGAAGTAAAAGGAACTTAGAGTGAATTATTACATAGTACCATTGATCTATCGTTTTCTAGATCTGTATTAATGGTGATTGAAGGAAAATATATTCTAATTGTTTACCTATCTTAAATGCAATACTTAACTGTAAACTTAGAGTATAGAGTGTCGGCGTAACAATTGCGGGGATCTATAATTCACCTTCCCGCTGACTCGAGTTTTAGCTAATCCAATTCACAGTACTGTATAACTAGAGTTGAAAAACGCAATTCCTATTCCAATGGTTATAAATTCTTGTTTCTTAAAGTTTTTATTTTTGACTTTCCATACAGGAAGTATTATAACACACTTATTTCTATTCTTAATTACTACAAACAATAACTCTGTGAATATTATAGTGCTGCTTTAATCATTGATTTAAAATATTGAATTAGAGGTACATCATTTTAAAACAACACAGAAAAACTTTCATTTTAAAAGCATTCTGGTTTGGCACAATATATGAAATTTTCTGTACCCAAAGTTTGCTTGTGCGTAATGCGTTCTTGAACTAATGTAAATAATAAACTCTACGTAATCCCTGTGTTGACAGATTCAAAACTGCATGCAATATTGAATGTTTTGGGTGCAAACATATATCTCGTTACTTTCACATGAATCATACAAATATCTGTATTTAAAACTTCAACAAAATTCACTAAACAAACTTAGAGCACGGTTCAATCAATTGTTATTGTTGATTGTATATTACACATAATAGTCAAGTAATGTTTAGCAAGTTTTATATAACAAAAATTATTTCAAGTATTTCATGAAAACATTATTAACAGTTAGTCAATAAATTAATAATAATAAATATTTGAAAACCTAATGTAATTTATAAAATAAACGAAAAATATATAAAGATTCAAAACATTTACGAGCACAAAAACACGAAAAATTCCTAGGTATTAAATAGAGATATATAATCGTAATTCTGTAAAATTCTTAATTGAATATTTACCATATAATATATTTATTTTAATAACGGTTACATATTATTTTAATTACTAAGGAATTTAATTTTAATAATTGTGTAGTACAAAAATTATACAGTTTCTTTCAATTATATAAACTTAAAATGCCGATCCTACTAGTAACAATTATAAAGTTATACAAATTCATTATGGTCTAGAATAGAATATCCAATTAAAACATTCTTTAAATATTGTAAATATTATTCACCGGGATACAAATGTGCAACTTTACTACATGAAAACAAAGAGAAACTTACGGTAATAAATACGCTTGGTTTCTGGGAATATTTTTCAACGTCGTTTATTTGGCTAATGAAGTAAGACCATGATTCAATAAAAAGTTTCTCTCTACGATGATCACTAATTCTAAGGATTTTTTAATTACAACTAATAGTTCTATATATTTTATTGAGTTTCAATATACTAATAGTAAAATATAGGTTTTATTTACATATGTACCTTGCTATATATATATATATATTTAAATGTTTACTGACAGGTCTTTCCTTTCGTCACATCGGAGCGTAAAAAATGTCAAAGGCCTGGTTGGTTGACAGGAGATGTTCTCTTGGCTAGAGAACGTCTCAAGGACCTGTACATTCTGCAGCGTGACTTTCCTTCTGAACAGCATAGGATATTGTATAAGGTCAATAAGAGAAACTACAAGTTACTAATTTCATCTCTGAAAACATCTCAGATCGAAAGCCGTCTGAATAAGAGTAAGAATGATGCCAAAACTGTATGGAACATAGTGTCTGAGAACTCTGGAAAGCAAACGGCTAGACAAAGACATATTCAGGAGCTACAAGATAATGGAGCTGCAGTCTCTGACCCACGTCAAACGGAACAAATAGTTGCACTAACAACTCTTCTTAAACAAAAAACTGTCCATCAAGTTTCTTCATAGCCCCAACAACGCTCCTTAAAATGTACAATACTATTTCGCCTTTAAAAACCAGTTCAACACCTGACGTTTTGAAAAGAGTCCTTCAATAATTAGATGGGTCGCTTCACCCTTAAGCCCTCCTTTAACTCAATTGTTCAACAACTCAGTTCTTCAGGGCAAGATTTCGTCGGCTCTCTAAGGTCATTCCGGTTATCAAGGAAGGCAGTAGGTCTTCGCCTCAAAAGTATTGTCCCATATCAATTTTACCAACCATCGGCAAAGTCTTCGAACGTCTCATTCATGGTAGACTAACAGACTTTCCAATCAGAAATTTCATTCTGAGTATCACTCAATTTGGATTTGTTCCTTCTAAATCCACCACCGATGATATTGCCCAATTTTCCAAATATGTATTTACTTATCTTAACAATCAGAATCACGTAGCTGGTATCTTTTGCGACCTCAAGATAGCATTCGATACAGTTAACCATCTGAAACTCCTTATTAAGCTTGGACTCTATGGCATCAGAGGTTGTCCCATGCTGTGGTTCAGGTCCTACCATTTCAAATCGTTACAAGAGTGTTCAGGTTACCAACTCCTTTGATACGGCACAGTAAGATTTCGTTGAGGTCTCCATGGGTGTACCTCAAGGTCCTATCTTGGGACCTCTTCTCTTTGCCTTGTACTTAAACAACTTAATCTTTGGTGTCCCTGAAGCTCGCGTCACTCAATATGCTGATGACACCACGGTCATTGTTCGGGCAGACTCTTCAATAGCGTTAAATCTTCAATTAAACGCTACAATTGAAAAATTGAACTCTTGGTTCATTCACAACAATTTATTCCTCAATGTTGACAAAACATCCATTCTTCACTTTCAATCTCAGACAGTTTCTAAAGGTTTTTTTGCTTTAGACGAGGTTGACATCATTGAGGATGATTCAGTATGTTTCTTGGGCGTTCATCTGGATGCTTGTTTTTCTTGGCGTACGCATGTATGTTTGCTCTAAGTTCAACTCTGTATTGTTTTCCTTTAAGGCGTTTTTTCCAATTTCCTGAAAAGTAGTGCACTGAAAATGGTATATGATGGTTACTTTTCCTCTGTGATGTCATATGGCATAATTTCATAGGGAACTGCTTCATATTCTCTGTTACAAAGAGTATTAAAATTTCAAAAGAGGACTATTCGTTTAGTGTTTGGGTTGAGGGGCCTGGAGAGCTGTAGGCAAGTGTTTTACCATGGACGTATACTAACCCTCCCCTCCATTTTTATTTTTTCCGTTTCAATTTACACCTTTAAAACATTACCGATTTTCCTCCCCACAATCATATACATCCCACCAGAAATAAAAATAGTTTTACAGTACCCCACCATAGTAATAATATGTTCCGGAAATAATATAATATTTATAACCTACAATTTATAATAGATTTCTAGATTATTTACAAGCCAGCACTTCACTTACATCTGTCAAAAACAAGCTAAAAGACTATCTTGTAAAAAAACAGTTTTTAATAACTCTCTGAATTTTTGTGCCCCACCCAACCGTACAAGTAAAAATATCAGTAGTAATGTTTTTCAATATATTACTTAATTTGTAGTTTTACCAGATATAACAATAACTTTGTCAAGAATATTTTTAGTATTTAGTTATTTATACATATTGACCATTCTCGATACATGTTAATGTCAACGAGAAATAAATTATTTTGATTTGGTTGGTTGATTTGATTTGATTTTGATTTGACTGAAATTAAATTCGGCTATTGTCATTTATAAATTTAATTTATGTATATATATATACACACATTTACAGCATATATATAATGCGTCCATTAATATTAATTTACATATATATATATATATATACTGTGAAACTGTGTGTACACTCAACATTTCTTTAAGAACAGGAATAGACATTAAAGATAAAACATTATGTCAGTCATCCTTACCTTAAAACAATATAAATAGTATAAGTAAGTAAATCATTCTATTTAAACTATTATTAAATATATGGTGATAGTATAGGCCTTGCTAAAGGCTTTTTAATGGTAAAAACTAGAGAATAATATATATATATATATATATATATATATATATATATATATATATATCACAAGAAATATCGGGTAAGGTAAGTACATTCTGCTTTTTACGTTATGGTAGCTCCAATCCAGTTACAACTGATCATTGCTCTGAAGCAATGTTTGAAGCGTTCAATTTTATATTTATTCTTACAATGGAGTGTATAATTTGATTTAGAAATATATGTGTTTAATTAAAACAATCCATATTGTGTATTTTCACAGGCTTTAAAAAACAGTATCGAGCACACATAAATCACTACACAGCGCAAGTTTTATTTCTCTCAGTTCAAGCAGATGTTTAAACAGAGCAGAAAAATTCTAGAAATCATCACGTAAACATCAAGGACCGAAAGCTCTCTGTGCTACCACACTCTGAAACTTTATTTTTGCAGTGAATTGTTGATTTTTTGCAACGTGTATAGTCAGCTGTTTGTTTCAAATTGCTTTAGTCTTTTCTGAACTGAACTATTTACAGTTAAATATTTTATAAATCCTTATCGATTCAACAGCTATTGCCCATCATTTAAGATTTGTATTAATGTAGTGTTTGACATTAAACAATACAGTATTCGGAGAACTATGCTATAAGAAGGTTAATTACATTTGTTATTTTAAATACGTTTTAAGATTATGCAATAACAATGTTCTTGAAAGGAAAATGTTTAAATACATGCAATATATTATACTACGTTTTATGATATAATGAAATTGTGATAACCAGGAAAACAGATGTTAACAGTAAATAATGTTATAGATTAAAACATAATGCATTATTTTAGTTCAATAATTGAATTTTTAAAATTTTAACCACTATTTTTTCGTAATCCTTTTATGAATAATAATAATAATTCATTTAACTGATGTTATCGTTAAACAATAACGCCTTAAAGAACACTAAATAATGAAATATGGACTTTCTTCTTTAATCCTAAATGTCGTTTGAAGGTTTGTAAGAAAGTTTGCTTTGTCAACAAAGATTTTGTTTTGTGTAAATTGTACCGATTTGACTTGCTCTTGTAACGGAAAGATGTAAGTCTTACACAGTGTTAAAAATGTATCTCCCTCATTACACTTATCTGGTGATTGGAGTTAAGTAAGAGTCAAAGAAAAGAGTTTAAACAAAATGTACTCTATTTCCTCTTCAATGGATGTTTATTAAAACTGTATGGGGGTCTAAAGTATAAGATAAAATGGAAGGACTATCATTTAATTTATATTTTTTTAATAGAACTTATAGACAAAAATACCAGCCTTTGAATATCTCTATAGAATTCTACACAAGGAGCCTCCTATTATCTAGAACCTCCTATTTAGTTCCTCTATATAAATGATGATTTTCTCTTTTAAACCTTTTTCTATAAGAATAAAAATTCCTTTACATCCGTTTATGTTTACTATTTGTAAAGTCATATATATATATATATATATATATATATATATATAGTTTCCAGTTTGTTATCTAAGGAAGTTATATATATATGACTTAGAGCTAGTTGCAATCTAATTGGCCTCACTGTGCAATAAGAAGTGAAGGCCTTGCCTGTGTCAACACAACCACTAGAGTACAATATCTCAAGAAACATTTCGGAGGACAAATAGGTTTTGAGTTATAAGTTTTACGATAACAATATTGACAATATTGAGAACATTTGATTAGTAAATACGATAACAATAGAAAGTTATTGAGGTTGTGCCTATTTGCCTACACGAAATATCAGGAACCAAACTGGATATGGTTCTAAAATATCTCGGAAAGATTAATTTCTTTACAAGCAACATGACATTCCATTTAATTTGGCTGAGCCTAAGCTAAACATACTACTGTAATAAATATCCTTCACGGCACCGGTAAAACCGTAGTAAAGTAATTGGTTCGCTGCGTTCTTTTCACAAGGTTGTCTATATTTCCAAGAGCATTAAGTAATGATCCATATACTTTAATTTTTTCATGCACACTTACTGCCTATTTATTAATGTTATGTTAATGTTATCTACAGCCCGAGCGGCCTAGGATGTTTAAGGTTTTCTCATTTTATTCATGATGTTTTGCTAATGTTGTGTTTGGATAAGTAAGTGAATGCTTCTAAACGAATTTTAATATTCACATAGGGTTTATGCACTACATATACCGCTGGATATGTTTAAATTTTCTTCACTCATATATATTAATAAATATTAATGAATTTTAGAAATATTTCGAAACAAGGCTATGTAAAATGTAAAATTTTTATACAGTGATATACATAATATGACAGTATAACAGTGTAGAAACTTATTTGAATATAACAATCAACAAATATTTATGCTATTTTTCAAGCCACCTACGAAATATTTACTTTATTCAATCCACTCGGAATTCTTTTAGAACCAAACTACCTTTTAAATTTTTAAACTGACCCAAAATTTACCTAGAAAAAAAAGCGCTTTTCAAGTACGTGTATAATTGCTGTATTGGGTTCATAATTGTGTGCGGTTGGATATACGTTAAAGTGACTAATGATAGCAGGCACGCACTTTTAATAGTTTTGCTTCAAAGATTATAAGGGTAGAAGTATGTTTCTGTAAGTTTTGAAATATAATTAATTGTAATTGTATTAATTTTCATTTATTATTAATATTTATATGATATTTAAATGTTCTAAACACTAAGATAATATTAATATTATCTCTGAATTAATAGTTTTAAACAATTTCAAACGTAAAATTTATGGCAAAACTAATGTTAACAAGTCAGAACAAATGTTCATTTGAACTAGATAAACTATTCAAAATGAAATATATAACATGTTTTATATATATATATATATATATATATATATATATATATATATATATATATATATATATATATATATATATATTTACACAAATAATTCACTAAAACTAATACTGCTCGTTATTACTGCTACTGGTGGAATATTGCTCCGTAGTTCTACCTCTTATTACCTTATACAAAACATGAGATTTTAAGTTGGGTTGGTTCAGAATGGGATATAGATTTAGGGACATCCCTTGTCTGAAATAGCAGAAGTTGGTTTATATATCTTTGCTGGTGGTTTGGCACAATGTACAGGCTCTTTTCCACAATACAGTAAGCAATATTTCCATAACTTGCATACAGGGCAGAGTGCCTTCCTATCCTATTTAAGCCTAAAAACTCTTACAGGTTATTTGCCGCACTAGGCAATAGGAATATCCATCAAAGATTTTTAATGATTTAAGGGCTTCTGATATAGGAAAATTGATATATCAGTGCATCGTTTAACGCGGAACACTTAATTAGTAACTGTAGTTTACTTATACTCTTTTTGTGCATTTTTTATGTAATATATTATATTTTTATAATTATTTGGGCAAATTTTTATGCTACAGATAGCATTAGTTTTTTTTTACTGCACCTTCAAATATGCACACATTTATATTGTAAATAATAAATATATTTATTAATATGTCTAATAGTACCTAATATGGCTTTGTATGAAAAATATAATACTGTGCTGAACATAAAATGTAATTAGTGAATTTCTTTCAATTAGTTAAATATTATTCACCGAGGTGCAAAAGTGAAACAGTCCTGTAGGGAAACAAAGGGAGGCTTACTGAAATGAAAAATCAGGCTTTTGTGAGAATATTTTGCCACATCATTTATTAATCTAAGAAGTGAAACTGTAGATTTTAAACTCAATGAATATAATGTTTCTAAAATTATCTCAGATGCTAAAGCTCTTTTTGATATTAAAATAAATATTTTTAAATCTTTCAATTTGATTTATCATTTTTGTAAATAAACAAATTAGACAATTAGAGGTAAACAATAGGTTATTTGTTCAAAATCATAGTTATTTGCATTAGTTACCTTACTATTTAGAAACTGTAGACGCAGTAATATAGATGCAAAATTAGTCATTGTAGTCTAATCTTATGTTTAGTCTACTGCGTATATAATGGATAAAGGTTTTGTTTCTCATTATAGATGCGGCATTAGACAAACATCTAGTTTAAAATTTCATTGGTATCAGTGAAGTCTAAAATGTTTTAACTGATATAATAAATCACATTAATGGAAAAAATAAAAGGAAATTGTTCTAGTCATGCGATTTTATTTGAAAATACTCATAAAAAAGCAGCCCTTTACAGTTTACAATATTTCAATAAAGTATTTTATTTGTAAATTTCTTACAAAAATGTATTATTATCACGACAGTGTTAAATATCATTTATAATTATGCGTGACATTATTGTATCTAAAGAGTAATGAAAGAATTTTAACTTAATCTGTTTTAGACACATATTATTTTCACTATAATATTGTCGAGGGAAGAGGCAGGAATACATACAAAATGAAATTGTTCCATCACCTTAACTTATCTAACTAATGCTGATAATAACAAATTATTTAACTAAATGATATCTCATGATATTTACCATTGTGTTTTGCATTTACTGGAATGTTATGGTTATATACAATTTTGGTATATAAAATGTAGCCTTTGTAATGCTTTTATCCATATGTTTAAGGAGCAGTAGTGTTATAATTAATATTGTAGCAGTCTTATGTTTAGATAACTTTTGATAATTCATTCAATATAATACAAAGTAGGAAGTATCTTTTTTCTTTTCTTCTTAACTTTCTTATCTTTGATATATCAAAAGTATAGGATTATATAATTCATTCAGACCTTAACAAAATTTAATTTTTTTTAAATATTGTTTAGTATAATTTTTCTGAATAAAAAAGCAATATTATTTATATGCCATTTATTTACACACATAACAAGTTATTTTGGAAACAATTATGAGTTATTTTCCTCTATGTTAATTTACTAAATTATTTTTAGCTGAAGATATCAAGATCGTAAAGTGGTATAAATGGATTATGAAGAACTGTTAAATTAAATTATAACTATTGTTTGTGATAGGTATTAAGAGTATATAATCAAAATTTGTAACAGTTGGCTGTATCAAAGATAATAATTATTTATATTTAAATTGAATTTATGTAAATGCTAATAAGCAATATAATTTAGACACCAAACTTTCGGGAAGTTTGACAGTTAAATCAAGTTCCTGGAAATGATTCCTGGCAAAAGACCAAGCCCAAGCATTTTATACGGTTATACGCCTTATTCAAGTAGTTTTTAACTTCTAGTCGTTTTAGTAGACAAATTGAGTTTCGTTCCATGAAGTTATGTATGCAAATCCTTTTCTATATGGTGGCGTAAATATTTAGAAAATTTCCAAACTGCGTTATTGATGAACCTACAGAAAAAGTGTCTTAAAATGCCTGCAAAACTTACCAACATGTTTTTATAAGCAAGATTGCTATAGTATCTTGGACGGTTTTTTAGATATTTCTTACATGTAAATCCTATAAGAAAATTTCAAAAAGTGGTAAGCGGAATTAATTATGACACAAATTAAAATTTAATAAGTATATTTAACTTACAAATAATTTAAGTAGATTCGCTGTCCAGCATAGTGAGCTAATCCTTTCCATAATGACGGCCATTTAAACTTTTTTTTTAATTAACAACTATGCTATTTATTAACCCACAGAAATTAATTCCTGTTATAATTCTTACAACATTTCCTAGACGTTGTGTAGTATGCAATTTTTTAACTCTAACAGTTTTTAAGATATCAGTAGAAGTAAATTCAATGATAATAAATAATAATATTCTATTTTGACAAAATATGCAAATTCTTTTCCACTTAGGTGTAAAGTGTATTTAACATCGTGTTGAATGTACAAATAGAAATGTTTTATTGCAGGTTGGCGTTCATTGAAATAATCTTCTACCTATAGAAGTATTTTTTAAAGGTTACTCCTTATTTATATATCTTTTAGTTTTTAAAAATTAAGTTAAATAAACAAATCATATAAAACAAGCCATTTTGAGGTAAAAAGTTGCCTTAATCAAAACTTTGAGTTAAACACCACAGGACCTTTTCCTGAGCCCTACACTTTTTACTATGCTTATGTTTGTTATTAGAAACCTATTCTACCTACATCTAAGGCTTCACTAAATCATATTCAGTCACCACCATGTTTACATTTTCTATTGTACAATCTTTTTAAAATATTTACGTATTGTCTAATATTTTAGGAAAGTACCTACCACCAAAAGGAATATTGCAACATTCTGATTTTGTATTCACAATTTATACAAAACTATTTTTGGTAAGTCGGTCAAATATCTAGAGGATCATTGGAGTATTATTATTATTAATGAATAGGATTTTCTTTTCTAAAATAACTATTAAAATTTATTCGTTAATTGTCTTACACATAGTCCTATACATTTATATTACTAAATCTTTACATATAAGTTATATTGTGTATTACTACTTAGCATATATATCTTTCAAAGAAATAATATTTTTTTGTAATCTGAGTATTCCTTGGAATTCTTACATAAATTTTCATGCATATTTAGATTTTGAAATATTATATTTTTGAAAATTACTGTTCACGCATGATCTCTAAAGATCCAAAAAACTGTATCATAATGAAACGTTTAGAAACATTAGATCATTCTTTTTATTGTACATTGTCTTACTTAAAAATAACTTTAGGAGTTAATTAAATCTATAATGAATAAATTTTATGCTTTATCCCACTAAAATATAAGTTTTATTCATATTACCTGGAGAAGTATTTGCTTTCATATCATTTGTTTAATAAGAAGTAGTTGATTTTATAGTATAGTTTATATTATTTGAGTATTAAATAAGACCAGAATCCTCCATGAAGGTAAGAAGTAATAGTATATTTTTATATACTGTTTATAGTTCTAGTGATTTTATTAGGCATGATAAGATCTCCAACAACTCCGTTTTAAAAACGCAATGAAAAGTTGCTCTAAGGTGTAAATGGCGCCAACAGAATTGTCGTTGATTTATTTTATACTTACTTAGGATCATCGTTCCTATTTTTAAATCGATTTTGATTAACAATTGTTCAGTAATTTCTAAAAATGTACAACAATAAAAGTACCTACATAAAATGTGTTACGTTTTGCATAAAAAATTAAATTAGAATACTTTTACTAAAAGCATTTTTCTAATATTAACTGTAAAAATATAACCATCAATTTTATGATTTTTAAATATAATTAACATCATACTAACATCAGCTTCTGAGTTCTTTGAATAGTATGATAAACTGTTATCATATTATTATTTTATAATTTAAAGATAAAGTGAGTTTCCCTTAATTATCCTTCTTTTTTGTAATTATTTGCTAAAGCCCGGGGCCGGTTTTGATATAGAAAAATCATTTGTTGTACAAACAATTAAATTAATAATTTATGGTAAAGACGAAAATTCTATTAAATTAAAGTTTAAATAATAGAAAATACTACATGTATTCTATCTGTTTATCGTCTTCTGTACGTACAAGCTTACAAAGTCAAGCATAAGTCATAATATTACCTCAATCCATATTTATATTCAAACATAAAACATTTGAACGTAGTTAAACTACAGGTACTAAATATGTAAATAATACTAAACATTTCTAGAAGAGATGAGGGAATTTTCTAAAATGTTAACAAAAGTGTGTCAAGTGGATGCTGTATACAATGTATTGAAAGAAGAGAGAAAGGATGAGAAAGCGATTCGACCATAAAGCTGAAGCCACTTCAGTATGGAGTTTTTACACTAAACACCCGTGAGTTTTAAAATATTCCTTTCCTGATAAACTGAAAGTAATGAGAGGAGTTGAAAACACAACTTTGCTATGCTATTATTTTCCGCGAAATAGGAACATTTTTTATGTCAGAATAATTTGTGATTGAATAAAAACTCTGTAATTGTTATAAAGTTATAAATACTAACTACTTTCAGTAATTTTTCCTATTACTGTTCATATGAAAGTTTATTTTTTCTGGTTTATGCAAGCAGATAAAAAGTTACGTCAGAACTCTTAAATGAATGCTGATATATTAATATAAACTTACAATGATTAACACTTAACGACTTTCAATACGTCTAATTAGTAGTGAAAAGTTATAACTTTCTCAATATGGAGCAAAATTTTCTAATCCTAAAACTAATGTTATGTTAGTAATACTTACATAACATATTATACAAAAATTAGACCAGGAAAAGATTCTTTATTTCTAATACATTGCGTTCAGTTTTATATTATTATAAATGTACATAGCATATTTTGAACGACATTTTATTAAATAACCAAAATGTTGCTACAATATATATTTTCTTAGAAAGTCCATCAATTAATAAGTAAACGAGCAGGTTTTATAATAAATAAGGAATCTAATTATTTAACTTATCTCTAAATATAGTATAAAATAACCAAATAACACTTCACATCACTTAAATATAAATGAAAATAACTTCAAAGAAAATACACACGCAATAGCATAAGACAGCGTCGGATCACATTACTAAACAGTACGACCCTGATTGTCTTGCAGGAGAACCACTAAAGCAATGCTTTACGAATCAATAATATCTGAGATTATTTTATATTAGGAAAATGCATGTTTAGTTTGACAATTATTTTTTCATTGCGCCGGTTTGTCAAGGAATGTATTTATGTTACATTATCTGAATAGGCCTATATTTATTTTCAAAGAAAACACGGGTTAATTGCTTGTTCCTCAAACATTATATGTTTAACGTAACATGTATTACTTATATTATTCGTTTAGTATTACTTTTTTATTTAAAGTATAATAATTTTAATATATATAAATATATATGTATGTATATATATATTAAAAAAATATATATTATTTCAACATGTACCGTTGGAATTTAAATACATTTTTCAAATAGGCCATTTTTTCTAGTAAATATTTTGTAACTGTACTGCTGTTTGGTTATTTTCCGAATAAGTGTTCTTCATAGACCTTGATCTTTAGAAAAATCTGCATGCATGATCTTTGTTCGATGGACGTTTAAATGTTGTATTCTTCACCCGCATCTAATATTAAATAAATATCATTTTACAGAAGTTATGAGCTCTCCTAACTCGGAGCTAGTTTCGTGTTTGATATCTGAGGAAGTATTTCTCTGAATATTCAAACAGACTTTCTTGAATAATCCATGAGACAGCGGTTATCTAACTCGCGATACTCTTAAGGTACAGCGAGGAAACATTCTGTGTCAATACATTCCTGTATAATATGCCTGGATTTAATACTAACGGAAGTTGTACCGCAGTTTTAAAAAATTATATAAATTCTGTAAACATAATATGCAAGCCTTCTGCGGCTGCAGCGCATCTCTTTATTGTAAAAAAAATACTATTAACATATTACTTCAAATTACATAAATATGATTATCTACCAAAAATCAGTATTTACCAAATATATTTTTGCTTTAAATTCCACGAATAAGCAAGATATAATTTTGGTGCGTGAAATATTAATGATCACCTTCATTTAATTCTAAAATGATAATGTATTATGTAATTTAAAAGTATACTTTAGTATTTATGCTCTGACGAAGAACTACTTTCACATAATAATGGAAAACTTAATTGCTAATTCTTCTTCAAAACAATTCATTAACAGTGGAATTAATAACGTGAAGCATCCAAATATCACCTCATATCATTTTAAATTTTCCCAATAAAAAACAATATTACCTTTATCCTGAATTTGGTAGGTCTATATATATTAACAATTCTCCAAGGACAACCATTAAAGTTCTACACTTGGAACGCAATAGCTTAAATTGTCAGTGTAGCTTCTATAAGTTTCAGGATTGTGACGTATTTGCATGATTTTAGCGTTTACGACTTGTGTGTGGAATTCCTCGATTTTATATTAAACCATTTCTTCTTCATTATAAATTTTACTATAGGATTATCTTACTCAAGAATTTGATCACCGTTTAAGACTTTCCGCCTTGATCTTAATACATTCTTTTTGTGGGTCCTTCATTGGTTGTGATAAGGAATTGTGGAAAATGTCCCTTTGAGCATTCTTAACAAAGCAGTAGGCCACGTATTCCAAGAAAAATGTCCTTGTTTGATGCAATACGTTTCTAAGGAATGTTACCATTTTAGTAAATTGATTAAATAAGGTCCAATAGATGCCTAAAATCATGTTTTACGGTCCCTCTCCTGTGGCGGAAAAGCCATTTAAAGGCTGGAGTTTCTGTTCCCGTATATACTATTCTAGAACGATAGTTAATATTTTTCTGAATAATTTTATCCAATGTAATTTATCGAAAAGTGGATATCTGTCATGTTTCTATGATCTGATGTTGTACTATCTTCAGCGGTGCACTTTGGATCTCTGGATACATCGTTGATTTTTGAATCTCGATATCAATCAGGGATTCTCAAAAACCGTTACGTCTCTTGTGTGTAATTGAAATTCGTTTGAAATAAATTAGGATGGTTAGATGTATGTAGTTTTTTAGATATAAAATAAAGGTTTTAACTTAATACAGTCAAATATAAATAGTATATCAAAGTACTATGCTAATTTATAAGTGTGCATACATGTCTAACATTGTATAACTTATATAATGGCTTATGTTTTATGTATAAATATATTCACGCGTATATAATTTTTACGTACTAAATAATTAAGTTAGTAAAATAATACGAATATATTAAAATATATAACAAGTTATTCAACAAGCTTATAAAATACAAGATTATAATCGTTTTTAAATTGATATTTAAAGAGTATATTTCAACGTCGACATTAACTACTTAAAGAATTCAGGTTAGGAGTTAACTATAAATTTAGCTATTTTGTAACACTATATAAACAATGTCCTGAAAGGCTTATATGTAAAGCTAAATCGATGAGTCAAGTATTGTAATACTCAGCTACACAAAAGTCGGTGTTTTCAAGTGTTGTGTGGGCTGGACTTCCGGGTTATCTGGTCGTTTAGCTGTTACTGTTCTGCTGGTTTTCCGCTATATCTGTATGGTGTTTTTTTAATGATTTTAGAAGATATTTTGAAACAACTTTAAGAATGATCGCTACTTTACCAAAATTGTAGAATATAATACATATAAGTAGAACGTTTTCAGAAAAGAGACATGAATAAAAACAATAAATGGATTATAATAACCTGTATTGTACGTATATTTGTAAAAATACACTGAATATCCTTTTGGCTTTACTTAACGTAATTCAGGCAGATTTATAACAAACTTTATTGTTTAATCCTTAGTAAACCAGAGTAATCCGTATTTACACATGAGTAATTCTTCTCATAACACCCATCGTAATTTACATATGAATTGTTATTTTTAATAAGCGTCCATTTATAAATACATTAACATGAAAATATTTTTTTTAATAAAATGGCTTATAGCGCAGTTTGTAAAGTGCTAGTGGTAGATCTATTTGTCACAAAAAACATTAGCTATAATGTAACAATGGTGTGCGTGTGAAATTTGTGTGTTCAAAAATGTTTAAACTCTGCCTGTCTGTTTTTATGGACGATATTTCAAAAACGGAATCGGCATATAAACTTCGAACTGTACTTAACTCCTAATTTATACAAATGAAAAATCAAAATTTATAATGGTACGTATCACTCAATGAGACCTTTCTGAGTGTTAGTTTATACTATTAGTCTTGTATATAACAATTTTGGAATCGAGAAAAACCTAGATCCATTAAATAAAAAAAAAATATATGTCCCGTCGTTTAACATTTAAACATTTAACACAGCAACGCGTTTAATGAAGTTTCTTTGTTGGAAATAACACTTTCTTTACTTTTCGTTGCGTTCTCGATATCCTGTTGTAACGGTTTATTTGAATGGACGGAAAGGCACAAAAGAGTTTAATCTTGACGCATTTCCCTCTTTTGGCTTTAGCAGAGAATATAAAATCAATACGAGTATATTTGGAAACTGTACAACTCGGTTTTATATTACAAAAATGACTTTAGATATATATTTTCTTTTTTAAGTTTTGCTTAGACATTAATATAGGTTTTGATGAAATACTCTGTCACTCATTTTTTTTATTCCATTTATTATTTCTGAAAACATGTTGCATGTAACTCCACATTAAGATATATGAATCGTGTTTATGATGATTAATTCTGTATATAGGATGCAATATGATTTTTGATATAACTATAGTTAATGTATTTTGAAACACATTTATAATGCACTTTACTATTTATTTCTAAATATAACTCAATTAATATACATTTTCCGCCATAAAATTTTTATTATAATCTCATTTTCATTTTTCAACACGACATCTACATAATTAATAAAGCTTACTTAATTGATTAAGTGATTAAGCGACTTCAGCCAAGTCTATTAAGCGATGTTGTCTAGCATGTTCTTACCTTGTTTTTATTTTATCTCATCTATATATTGTTGTATAAGTCTTTATCTCAACATATAAGAAGGATGGATGGATGCAATTTTTTACAAATCAATAGACTTATGCTACTTTTATCATGCTTCCGTGGTAACAGCATTCGTATCGTTATAAATTAATGACGGCAATGGAAAATATTTATTGGCACGTGTATTTTTTCACATAATATGCTTTTTTCTAAACCTTTTTTAAATTTATTAAATTACTTTGGTAACATATTTATTTCCAAAGCTTTAAAGTCTTTAATTGTTGATTATTAATTAATCTCTCACTCCAGTGGTTATCATATAAAGAATGCCCTCTTATACACGAATAGGAACGAACAGGTCTTGGTCACACTTACGGTAATTAATAAATATTAGAATTACTTTCTAAGTACTTAAAAGTATAAGACACCAAAATAAGTTTTGACACACAACATAACAATTATTTTATTCGCTGAGGTTAATCCAGGATTTGAGGTTGTTGAGGATTTTGGAGTCAAAGGGTTTTTTGAACTTGTTATATTTGGATTTTTTACTTTTATCACTCATTTATCTATCAAAAGACAAAAATCTGTGTTCTGTCTATTATCAGAACTCCAGCTCAAATATTGTATACAACTACCATCAGTTCTGGACGGACTGTAGTGGTAAGCAATGATATTACTGCAGGTGCTATATTAGAAAACGCATAGTGATAACAGTAGTAGCTGCACTGAATTCTTTTTTTTTATTCATTTCACGCAATTCTTTTTAATACCAGGTTTTATCTAGATAGAGAAAATAAGGCATTTGATAGTGATGAAAATCTTTTATGGCAATCGATTATTGCGTTTTTAATGACCGAAAAGAGAACTGTAGTAGTTATTTTGTCAAATATATACTCTTTATATTTTATTGCATGAGGAAGTATTATTATATTATATAACAACGTATAACAATTATTACGTCAAAAGATCTATAACCAAGTAAATTTGATTAGGTAAGTGTCACGTTCATTCTTATTACATGAAAAACTCAATGTGAAAAGATAGTGTTTATGTTCATTTTTAAAGAGCAATACAATAAGATAATTTATGCTATTAGTTAATGTCTTACTATTTTGTATTGTATGAGGAAATTCCTAGTTAAAAGGAGTGTTTTTTTTTTACTAATGCTTT
Source organism: Homalodisca vitripennis (assembly GCF_021130785.1). NCBI lineage: Eukaryota > Metazoa > Arthropoda > Insecta > Hemiptera > Cicadellidae > Homalodisca > Homalodisca vitripennis. Next base: position 41,935,797 of record NC_060213.1, read on the forward strand.
CCCCAAAGACTTTCAACCCAAATGAATTCATTTAATAAATTGGTATATAATTTTGTTTTGTATAAGAAAATTGAGAAAGAAATAGGATTGTTTTATTATCATGCTTTCCAAGACATTTACAACCAAGTAAATGCGATTGGGGTGGGTGGTGGTGAGGCGGGTGGTAAAGGATTGTTAGTGATAATGCGGATTGCGGGTTGGACTGTTGTGTTGCGAGTGTTTTTATTTCCTGTGGTAGGATCCCCTGTCCCTGAATAACACAATTTACTTTAACGAACAATTATAAATATTGCATAGTAACAAACATTTTAATCCTAAAAAAACGTTGGCTTTATATACTAAATTATTGTACACAGGTTGAAAAAAGGGCCATCACACAAAGCTATAATGTTATAGTTAACTACATATTGCTAATTTAAGTACAATTATTTTTTGCTAAAATTTGTATAGTCCTATACAGCTTACCAATAAAACGCTGTTATAAAATCAATGTTATAAAATGAAACAGCCTCTAACACACGTATCTATTTGATAAGCTTGTAAAGAGCTGGTAAGATATGTGAATGCAGGAAGACAAACCTTGAACAGAGTGCTAGCGATGTTACACACTAAGTGGTGAATAAATTGCTGGGCTTTTTGAATAATGACAGCGCCATTTTCTCACGCAGGCAATTTGTCTTTGCTTTTCATTGCGGCTTGTTTGCTTATACCGAAGCATTCCTAAAAACACTTTGCGTTTTTGGAAAGTTTAGTTAATATATTTCCTTCAATAATTTAACGAAGAAAATATTGATCCTTGCATCGTAACTGAGTAACAGTTTTACTTATAAAAATCTTGTAATAGTATAAAAGGGAGTGGAATAATACGAAATGTATGCATAACTAAACAATCCATATATTTGTTGCAGTGTTTCCATATATTTAACATTGTTAGATGAGCCTAAGGAAACTTATAGCTATAGTAGATCAAAAATTTATCATATCTGTCTTGTATCTTCTACACACTTACGGACGTAAGTCATTTGGTATAACGATGGTAAATGATCAAATTCCTATTTTTCTTTCTAATATCCATCATCAATAACTTACATTACAAAACAAAAATATATGGATTTATAATATAAAATCAATGATTATTATTGTATCCATATAACTAATATTAAACCGAATTTAGCAAAAACTTTAAATAAGACCGAAATATAAATATTTTAATGCGATTTTAGCTCTCCGAGGAAATATATGGACTTTTTGGCCTAGATCCTAATGCTATATACAGGTTAAATATTAAAACATAGCAGATGAATTAAAATAATGACTTACAGTCTTATTAAAGTATTTTTTTATATCAAAATAATCAATTTAGTATTTAAATTGTTGTGCTGTCACTTACAGCTGTAAACAATTTTCATATTGACAGTTGCTTTGGAGAGTATGTATGAAGCTTTACCGCTGTGATTTCATAATGGAGATTGATAACTATTTAACATTACCAGATCCAGTCTTTAAAAAAGATACACAAATTTTCGGATATGATTACATTAAATTTACATAAACTTGATTTTTTTAGTTTTTATAGATGTAATAAATTTAAAACTGAATAACTCAACTCCCGTGTTTAGAGTTTTTTTTGGTCAGTAAATATTAAGAAAAAATATATATAATATGGGTTTTATCTAATTATAATTTTCTAGAACAGCTATTTTACCGTAATATATATATATATATAATTTCTGTTTAATATTATAATACTTATCTAGACTTTAGGCAAATGTTCACGTGCACGAGAAGAAACGAAAATCCACATGTCTCTACCGCGATCCCAAATGTGCTTATTTATGGATGTTGGAGAGACACTACAACAACGTGGGACAGATCGTTAACCTTAACCCCTTTGAGTGTATTAAAAATCTTACGTATAGCATAAAGTGTACTTTTCTCCAAAATAAAATAAAGAACGTCTTTGATGTTTTCTAATGTAATATGTTAATACAAAACAGGAGAATAATAATAGACAAATTTATTTCTATTATAACAATTTGCAGTAGTAGTAGTCTAGCGGTTGTCATACACAGTTGTTTAGTAACAATTGTAAAAAATAACTATTTCATAATAAATTTATTAGTTTAATCTAAAGTTAATGTCTAGCAGTTAGTCTAATTGGCTAGCAGTCGTAAAACGTATTAATCAATGAAAGGAGGTTGCGGAAAAATGTTAAACTGTCTCCTTCCTCACGATATTATGAAATAATAATAATAAATAATATAAATTGCTTATTAATCTTTATTTACATATAGCTAACTTCCAAATCGATTATGGTAAATGTCCCTCTAACAGACGTGCATAAATTTTTGTGCTACAAACTCGAAATTTATATGTCAAAAGTGGGTGAATTATATATTTGGAACATTGAATATCGTCCTATAATCAGTAGTTAATAAAACGCTTTGTGTGTCTTTTATGTTCTGCGGTTTAGTTAAATAACTAAACCTGCTATAAACTCAAATGTACACTTCATAAATAAACTTAAATATAAATTGCAATATGTCATATCTTGCTAGACTCAGTAGTTAGTAAAGCACTTCATTTGTTTGTATGAGTTCTGCAAAGTTGTTGGAGAAGTAAACGTGCAATAAAATCAATGGATATATCGCAAAAACTTATGAAATAATTTATGTTACATTACGCAATGTTTATTATTATTGTAAATTTTTCCAATTTTAAAGCGTCTTACAAAAAAATTGGCAAGTTTTTACAGTAATTTTCAGTTCAAAATTTGTGGACAAGGTATAATCCAATGCACAGAATATAAATGATATTAGTTTTTGATGGAGGAGGCAAATCATAAAGGAATTAAGAAGAGATTGTAGACAATATTAGACTTATATATATATATATATATATATATATATATATCTTACTGGAATCAAACTCTTAAGCCTAATATTGTCTACAATATTATATATTGTAAGACATGACTTATTGGTCCACTACCTTTGAGATTCCTATGAGTACACAATAAATCCCTTTTTTCTTATTTAGTTTGTTCTTCACCCTTCTATGTTTATCTACTAAATCTCGAAAACCTACTAAATCAAGTATTCACACCTGTGTATACTGGTTACAGGTCTTTTATTTACTTATGGAAATAATTTAAAAAACTTAATCTTCGATTTTGAGCAGCCAAAGTATTGTATACAAAAACGCTTAAACCATTTCTTAGGGTGTAAATTAATAACAGTTTGTGATGGAGGAGGCAAAATGTAAAGAATCTAAAGCATTGTTTACAGATAACAGGAGACTCAAGTTTTTTGAATGAAGAACGATACAGAGATATTCTAAGACTGGGATTGTTTATCGACAAGCTTATGTGTGAAAGGAGAATCCTTTCATTCTGGTTTTATTCTTTAGATGTTCAAAACAGTTTCCACAAACAGCCACTGATGCAGGATTGCATTCTCTTTAAACTCTTTCCTTTGACTCGTCCTCATCCCTAGTCACCAGGTAAGTGTGATGTGTGAGTTACACATTGTCTGACTTACTTCTTTCTGTTACAAGAGCAAGTTGCATCGGTGCAATTAATACCAAAACAAAACGTTTTGTGAGAAAGCAAACCCTTATCAAACCGTGGAACGATATTTTGGATTCTGGGAAGATAATTCAATATTTCAACAATTTAGTATGCTTTAAGGCACCGATTGTTAAGTAGTAACAGGTGTGAGATTATTTATTATGAGCAGATTACCGAAAAACTGATAAAGTATTATTAACTCAGTTACATATCCAAAAAACACATTTTGATTTATATTATAACAACTTTTACTGTTAACAAACGATTTCCTTTGTAATTACAGTGTTTATTATGTTATCAAATTAATTATTATAACACGTTGTATATTGTATACATCGTCACTCCACTTGCATTAATCACTGCCGTCGCTTGTTTCCTTAACTTCTGGTCACGGTTTGTTGAAGTATACTAATATCCAGTCCCTCCATTTTAGGTTCTTCAGCTAGTTTAAATATCCCATCCCACAACATCTAAAAACACCAATTCCAATACTTTACATGTTACCATTCCCACTTTAGTCTTAAATAAAAATGTAGAATACAGTAATTGTTTGTATAGTTGCCATAATGTAGAAAAAATACTTTTTGCTGCAATAGAGACCAGTACGGAAAGCTCAAAGGGATTTTTGAAATAAGAATGGTCCGATATTCATCCCAGAGGTCCTAAGAACATCCATGGCAAAATTCAGTGCAATCTGGTATATAGTTTGTGCTTGAAAACAGAGAAACAAACAAAGGTACTTTTGCATTTATAATTTATTTAGATAACAAAGAGTTAATTTATCAAATCGTTACTATAAAGAAACATTCATAGTTGTAATAAAACTAATCATAATCCGTAAATGATATAAAATTACTGTAATTAATAAAAAGTCATATTATAATTAATATATACCTACGTATATTACAATTTATTCTTCTAACACGCATATTGTGAAAAAGTGAAAAATGGATCATACACAGGTTTGTATGCGAAGACCTCAAACTTGTCGGAGAAAAGTAATAAACATTCTTTACAAACACTAGTGTAATGCAAACGAACTCTTGCTTCGCTAGCTGCGGTAAAACTTTTCCAGCTGACTGATTTATACGCGAAGTAACATTTGTTTTCTGACAGTTCTCTTTGAACGCTCTAAAAAATATCTTATCTCTAACGTACTATTATATTATTTCTAAACTGCGTACCTTGCGGAGCAAAAACTTTTAATATAATACAAACAATTAAAGTACATTTTGCTTATTATAGACAGGCTACTGCTACGTAGATGGCATAGATGGCAATTTTTTAAATTTGATAAGGGCAACTGAAATATTGCTACTATATTCTGGAAGAGGGCACCTTCTCTTCTATTTTACTTTTTAGGACTGGCGTCCATTATCTCTTATACAAATAAATCAACTAGTGAATAAAAAAGAGGGTATTTTAACTATTACCAAACACAATTTACCACCAAAATAAATTTGCACATGCCTGATTATTAAAAAATGAATTATAGAACTGAAACCTTGTTTGTTCAAAATGTGTGAATCATACGACACTTTACAATAGGAAGCTTATTCTTTTATAAATCCTTTAAAAAAGGATCTAACGGTAGCAAGCCTATTATAAAAAATTGTTTGAGAACGTTTTATTTCTGAGCTCTCTTGCATTGCAATACCTTCCATACCTTAACAGAAGTTTTATTATTTGCAATGAAAGAAAAATTTATCAATAATAGCGTAAAATTGTCTTGTGTGGAGATATATTGTAGTTGTAATGTGTAAACTAAAATTATTTCACAGCATTTAATATCGACGTAGACAATCCCCCCCCCCACCCCCCCCCCCCCCCACCCCCCCCCCCCCCCACCCCCCCCCCCCCCCACCCCCCCCCCCCCCCACCCCCCCCCCCCCCCACCCCCCCCATATTGACATAAATATTAAATATAGGACTAATTAATTAAATAATTTAGGAAATTTTACTTTCCTAAGAACCATAATTTTTTTAATTTGATACTTTTATTATAAATAAATTGTTTAAACTAAATAGTGATTTATCCAAATTTTATTTATTGATAAATTAATGTTATTATAACTGAATTAATAATTCAAAAATAATTTATTTACTAGAAACACTAAATGTAAATGTAAGTTTTATCTTAGAATTTTTATTATATGATAAAATATTTTTATTAGATTTATTTCTAGGAATACATAGTTTATATTAGTAATGAATTTAAAATGAATAATTAATTTCGTAATATTAGTTTGCTGAATCATAAATGTTTTTTAATTACAATATTGTTAATTGAAAATTTAAAGTTTAGAATTACTATTATTTCTAGATTTAAAAGTTTTATATTTAGAATAGTGATGCTAATAATAAAATAATTCAAAATAATTTACTGTTTTAAATTAATTACTATGTTATTTGATTTTTTTATCATGCTTATATAAATTAATATTATAAAACAAATGTTTGTTAGTTCGATATTTTAAATTTATAATTATATGTGTTACTCTTAGGTAGCTGAGATTTAGTAGAAGTCGTTTTTATGTATTCATAAAATTAGTACATTTGTCTAAAGTGAGTTAAATATTAATTTTTCAAAAATAATTTACGTTTCTAGGAGGAACCATTAATGTTTTGATAGTTTCGATATCTTTTGATTTGTATTAAACTATAGGGTGTTACTATTAGTTTGCTGAGATTTAGTAGAAGGCGTTATAATATATACTTTAATAGTTACAATGTGACTAAAACTGAAATTATAAATAATTTTCCAAAGAATAATTTACTTTTTTAGGGAAAACCACTTAATGTTTTCGTTTAGTTTCGAATATTCGTTTGATTTGTATTTAAAATCTAGTGTGTTACTATTAGGTACGCTGAGAGATTTAAAAGAAGGCGTTTAATTGCAACGTCTTAATTTATAGTGTACAATGTGGCCTTAATTGTATAAAATAATTTTTCCAAAGAAAGAAGTTACGTAGTCCTAGGTTAAACCACATGTTTTAGTAGTTTCGATCATCTTTTGATTTGTTATTAACAATAGTGTGTTAACTATTACGGTAGCTGAGATTTAGTAGAAGTTCGTTTTAAGTAATTACTAATAGGTACAAATGTGCTAAAGAAGGAGTAAAATATTTTCAAAAATATATTTACGTTTCTAGGAAAACACTGATAATGTTTTGTTTGGTTTCGTTATACTTTTGATTTGTATTATATATAGTGTGTTACTATTAGTTTGTGAAATGTTGTTAGAAGGCGTTTAAAATTACCATAAATAGTACATCGTGACTAAAACTAAATAAAATAATTTTTTCCAAAGTATAATTTAAGTTTCTTAAGGATACCACATAAAGTTTTGTTTAGTTATCACGATATTTTTTTAATTGGGATTAACCTATAGTGTGTTTACTATTAGGTACTGACGGATTTAGTAGATAGGCGTTTAATACTTATTATAAATAGTACTATGTGACTAAAAACTGAATAAAATAATTTTCAAAGAATAATTAACGTTACTAGGAAACCACTTACAATGTTTTGTTTTGTTTCGATATCTTTTGATTTGTATTAAAAATAGGCTTGTGTTTACTATTAGGTCAGCTGAGATTTAAAAGAAGGCGTTAATGTTTCGTATAGTGTAACTATGTGGCTCTTTAAAAATGAATAAAATATTTTTCCAAAGAATAATTTACGTTCCTAGGAAACCACATAATGGTTTTTGGTAGTTTACGGATATTTTTTGATTTGTATTACAACAATAGGGTGTGTTACTCTTAGGTAGTGAGGATTTAGTAGAAGTCGTTTTATGTATTTTACATAGTACAATGTGACTCTAAAGTTGCGTAAAATAATTTTTCATAATAATAAGTTTACGTTTCCTAGGAAATCCAATTAATGTTTTGTTCGGTTTCGTTATCTTTTGATATGTATTATACTATAGTGTGTAGATGTGTTACTTTAGTTTGCTGAAATTTTAGTAGAAGGCGTTTAAAATACATAAATAGTACAATGTGACTAAAACTAAATAAAAATAATTTTCCAAAGAAATATTTTTAGTTTATTAAGATACCCACATTAATGTTTTGTTAGTTAGATATCTTTTGAATAGTATTAATTATAGTGTGTTACTATTAGTTGGGCTGATTTTTGTAGATAGGCCGTTAGAAGATATATTAAACATAGTATAATGAGACTAAAAACGGATTAAAATAATTTTATTCCAAAGAATAATTTACTTTTCATACGTAAACCACTTAATGTTTTGTCTAGTTTTCGATATCTTGTTTCATTTCGCATAATTATACTGCGTTACTTTTAGTTTTACTGAGTTTTAGAATTAGGCGTTTAATATAGCATAAATTGTCACTATGTTTTTTTTTTTTTTATTTGACTAAAACGGAATAAATCAATTTTATAAAGAATAATTTACGTTTCCTAGATGATAACCACTTAATGTTTTCGTTAAGTTTCGATATCTTTTGACTTTGTTTTTAAATATAGTGTGTTAACTATTAGTAAGACTTGCTGAATTTAGTAGAAGGCGGTTTATATATACATAAATTAGTACAATGTGACTATAAATGAGTAGAATAATTTTCCAAAGAATAATTTACGTTTTTCTCGGAAACCACTTTAATGTTTTTGGTTGTTAGTTTCGATATCTTTTGATTTGTATTAAATAATAGTGTGTTACTCTTTAGGTAGCTGAGACTTTAGTAGAATGGACGTGTTAATTGTATATAGTGTTAATGGTACAATTGTGGCTTAAAACTGAATAAAATAAATTGTCCAAAGAATATGCTTTAAGTTTTCCTAGGTAACCTTCTTAATGTTTTTAGTAGTTTTGGTTATCTTTTGATTGATATTAACAATAGTGTGTTACTCTTATGGTAGAACTTCGAGATTTAGTAGAAGGAGTTTATATATAACATAAATAGTACAATGAGACTAAATGTGAGTAAAATAATTTTCCAAAGAATATAGTTACGTTTTCTAGGTAACCACTCAATGTTTTGTTAGTTGCGATATCTTTTGATTTGGCCTAACTATACTGCGTTACGATTAGTTTACTGAGATTTATAGAAGGTTTAGAATACATAAATAACAATGGAAATAAAAAATTTCAAAGAATAATTACTTCTAGAAACAATGTTTAGTTCGATATCTTTTGATTTGTAAATGGTTACATGTCTGATTTTAAATATAGCATATATGTGTACCAATGTGACTCAAACGGAAAATAAAACAATTTTCTAAAGACTCAAATTTACGTTTCCTAGGAATCTACTTTATGTTTTCTTATTTTCGATATCTTTTGATTTGGTTATAACAATAGTCAGTTTTACAATTAGGTAGCTGAGATTTTTAGTTGAAGGCGTTTATTATATCTAATATTGTAATGTGTGGCTTAAACTGAAATAAAATTTTTTCCAAAGAATAAATTTACGTTTCCTAGGAAACCCACTATATTGTTTTTGCTTAGTTTCGATATCCTTTGATTTGTATTTTAACTTTATTATTTCTGCTACTTTAGTTTGATGAGATGTAGTACAAGGCGTTTTAAGTATGACTTAAATAGTACAATGTGGCCTAAAACTAATATAAAATAATTTTTTAAAAAATAATTTATGTTTCCTAGGAAACCACTTAATGTTTTGTTCAGTTTCGATATATTTTGATTTGTATTAAATATAGTGTGTTTACTATTTAGTTTTGCTGAGATTTTGTAGAAGGCGTTTAAATACATAACTTTATAATACAATGTGACTAAAACTGAATAAACATATTTTTTCGAAGAATAATTTACGTTTCCTAAGAAACCACTATAATGTTTTGGTTGTTTCGTTATCTTTTGATTGGTTTTAAAATATATGTGTTAATATTAGGTAGCTGAGATTTAGTTTTAGAAGGCGTTTAATGTATTCATTACAATAGGATCTATGTGACCTTAAAACTGATTAAAAATAATTTCTCAAAGAATAATACACGTTTCCTAGGAAACCACGTACTGTTTTGTTAGTTTCAAAATCTTTGGATTTGTAATTAACTATAGTAGAGTTACTATTAGTTTGCTGAGATTTAGTATAAGGCGTTTATATATTATAAATAGTGCATTATATGAATAAAACTGAATAAAATATTTTTCCAAAACAATAATTTACTGTTTCCGAGGATACCACATAATGTTTTGGTTTGTTTTGATATATTTTGATTTGTATTAAACCAATTGTGTGTTAACTCTTTGGTTGCTGAGATTTAGTAGAAGGCGTTTTACATGAATCATTTATAGTAACAATGTGGATTAAACTGCATAAAATAATTTTCCAATGAATAATATACATTTCGTAGGAAAACCACTTAATGTTTTGATAGTTTTTGATATCTTTTGATTTGCTATTTCAATATATAGTGTGAAGGAAACAGGATTTTTCCGGACATTTGCCATCGTTAAGTGAAACAAGAAAAACAGTAACACTACGTTTCGTGATCTGCAATCTGATTCTCTTCTTCAGGTAAAGAACTAACCTAATACATAATTACAGACTATGGTTAAAAATAAACAAATCCCCCCCCTTACTAAAGCGTTGTCCCCCCCCTTTTTTTTTTTCTGGCACAGCCTAGAGTCAGGAATCACAACCTTACATGTTGTATGATCCAACTTCACTAACTCACTAAAGAACATGCACTTAATAAAAAAATAACTATACAAAACACCAATCATTAAACTAAACTACGGAATACCAGGTCCACAATATGTCTTCACTCGTCTACTAACCATTTTACGACTGACCAGACGGGGGTAGCCCAACTGGTATATCTGTGACGGCCGGCTTAAAAACAAGATGGCGGAAATACAAGGGAAACCGGGGAACAGGAATGGGCCGCTTTCACGTTATTATTGGTTCATTGCGAGATGAACTTCCTATAAAAACCATAATTGGTGGGACTCCGCTATTGGTTTAATTGCAAATATCCGATCCGTTTGATACTTTTGGTATTCTCTTTTAAGTTTACTTATAAAAAAAAAAACATTTTTTAGAATTGGCAAACCAAAGCGGCCTAATCTCGACTGATGGTTGACTGAAAATTGGTTGGTCTGCCAAATTTAATGTATGTTGCCTCAATTAATTTCCTTTTGAAGAAATGTGGTTCCCGATGTAATTATGTGGGTCACTTTCATACCCAATTCATATGGTATGGTCTTCGGAACCAAACAATGGTTGTGCAATTTTTGACTTTTCTGTGAAACCCTTTATCTCGTGTTTTTCTTTGTGTTCCTTTATCCTTATGTTTAGTGGTCTTTTTGTCTCCGCCTATGTATTTCCCAATTGCAGGCTTACATTTTTATACTGTAAACACAAGTTTTTGGAAATCTTTTCGTTGTGCCATTTATTTTGGTTTTGTTTTTTACGGAGACTTTGTCTAAGAAGTGTGTTTGTGTGTTTTTTAAACGCGTGGGTTTCTAATGTTGTACTTTTCCTACCTACTCTTCTAATTTCTCTCCGATTAATCCCGGCACATAAGGGATTGACACTAAACGCAAATTTATCCACAATCTGTTTTATCTGACTCAGGAATGATTCTTTCTGGTTTCGTTTGCACTTATTTAATTAACTAATTGAGGGTATCCAGTGCTTCTGAGATCCCGATTCAATTTTCTGTAAAATTCTTCTTTTAGTCGCATCTTTATCTGAGCACAAGCTCTTTGCTTCTATCATAATCAACGAGTCAGGCTACTTCCTTCCTTTGACAGGATTTTTGATGGTTTTGGATTGATAATTTAAATATTTTTCCCTGTGTGTGTTATCTTTCGAAAAAACAGTTGTCTTAAGGACATCCCTCATCTCTTAATACAACACACATCCCAAAAGGGAAGCTTGTTTTAGGAACTTTCCACTTCCATTGTGAGGCGGATGGAAGGTAGAAAATACTCATTAATGTGAATTCATATAAAAATTATTTAATTCAATCGGTCTCCATGAGAAAAAATAACAAAGGTTATCATCCACATACCTCCACCAAATCCTTCGGTTTGAACTGAAGCTGAAGGCACAAAGGCTTTTTCGCTCGGAATTCCTCCATAAAGATATTGGCGGAAAATAGGAGACAAGTGGACAGAACCCATTGCCATCCCTCTCATCTTGACGGTAAATTTTACCCTCTAACCTCAAAATAATTGCATTGGAGTGCATAGTTCTCAACAGTTCCATATATTACTGGCACGGGAAGTTTTAGTTCTATCCTTTAATGTTTCTGGTCTTCTTTGGAGACGTGATTTAATACATTCCGAGAGTTTCTGGAACTGGTACATTTGTTAATAATAAGGACTTTCGGACATCAAAAACTTACCAGCTTTGTAAGTTTCAAAGTCAACTTTTAGGGGATTTTGACCTTCTCTACACGAAATCCCTGGAATTTTTGATGAAAGAGTCAGTATTTTCCTTACCAATGGTGTTTTAAGAATGTCCAAGAGGACTTTAGACAATTCCCTTGCAAGGTGGATAATCACGGAGAACTAATGATGGGCCGGAGAGGGATGGTAGGTTTGTGGATTTTTGGGAAGGGTCCCATTTTTCATACATATGGGGGATTTTGCGTAGGTGGTGAGGAGTTAACTTTAGATCTAAATTTATCTGAAAAATAATTCCTTTATGTTTTCTTTAAGGTAGTTTGGCTTACTTTGCGTTCCAAATGAATATCAGTCGGGTCTTATATTTAAAAACTGTATATTTTGCCAGTATTTAAAGTTTTTCCCGCACAATCTTTTTACTTTATACGCTACTGAGTCAAGTACCACAGTAGTGAATACGACGTTAGCCTTTTGTTCGGCAGGTTAAGATTTCTTGACCGGTGTCCATCTTTCCCAAGGATCGACCTGGCCTTCCTTTTTCTCCTCTATTTGTTAAAATTGGGTTTTGTGGGAGGAATTTTATCTGAGTAAAATAGACCTGGCCTCTGCAGTCGGGAGGAAAGCGGCTCACCCTGTTCCTCAGGTAACTGTTGAAAACAGCCGCACATCAATTCCAGTTACGAAGATTCCAGTGGCCTTTACCGATTTTTTTGTGCCACAGACAAAGTTTAAAACCCTTGGATAATACTGATTATTTCCGCTTCATTCAGGATTTTCGAAGAGAGATTGATTACGTTTTTTATTATTTGCATCCGTATTCACGTTGCCATCCTTAGGCAAAATCACTTTTTTTTTAGGTCCATAATTTTTTTTCCCAGTTTGGAGATTTTCTTTTTCCTTATACTGTTTCAGAAAACTTTTATCCATTCTTATTTTGGATTTGCTTTTCTCGGAGATTGTTTGTTAGAATTTCTGTACCGATCAGTTGTTTTTAATTCAGTTTTTTTAACACTCAATACATGATTTTGGAGGAGGTATTTTTTTCACGATTGAATTGATATGCAATTCTTTTCTTTAAGTAAAAGATTTATGAAGCAAGAAGACAACAATTTTACTGGCTTTCACTACTATGAAAAGGAGTTTTTAGAGTTTAACCCCTATAGGCCATTAAGGTCTTCAACCTTACATTTATAGCAAAGAAAGTTAAATGATTAATGTGTTTTAGTTAATTTATAGATGCAAAGCTCTCAAGCCAGTCTCTTTATGATTTTGTTTACTGGTTTCCGGGGTCCGTACCCGAGATTCAATTCTTTGTTTGAAGGTTATTTTTGACGATGGAAGGATTGTGAAGGAAAACAGGATTTTTTTTGGACATTTGCCATCGTTAAGTGAAACAAGAAAAACAGTAACACTACGTTTCGAGATCTGCAATCTGATCTCTTCTTCAGGTAAAGAACTAACCTAATACATAATTACAGACTAGGTTAAAATAAACAAATCTTACTAAAGCGTTGTGGCACGCCTGAGTCAGGAATCACAACCTACATGTTGTATGTCAACTTCACTAACACTAAAGACATGCACTTAATAAAAAAACTATACAAAACACCAATCATTAAACTAAACTACGGAATACAGGTCACAATATGTCTTCACTCGTCTACTAACCATTTACGACTGACCAGAGGGGGTAGCCAATGGTAATCGTGACGGCCGGCTAAAGTTTAGTTTAAGTTTAGTTTAGTTAGCTAAAGTTTAGTTAGTTAGTTCCGTAGTTTAGTTTAATGATTGGTGTTTTGTATAGTTTTTTTATTAAGTGCATGTCTTTAGTGTTAGTGAAGTTGACATACAACATGTAGGTTGTGATTCCTGACTCAGGCGTGCCACAACGCTTTAGTAAGATTTGTTTATTTTAAACCTAGTCTGTAATTATGTATTAGGTTAGTTCTTTACCTGAAGAAGAGATCAGATTGCAGATCTCGAAACGTAGTGTTACTGTTTTCTTGTTTCACTTAAACGATGGCAAATGTCCGGAAAAATCCTGTTTCCTTCACAATCCTTCCATCGTCAAAAATAACCTTCAAACAAACAATATAGTGTGTTACTATTAGATTGCTGAGATTTAGTAGAAAGGCGTTTAATGTATAAATAAATAGTGCAAATGTGACTAAACCTAAATAAAATAATTTTGCAAAGAATAATTTACGTTTCCTAGGAAACCACATAATGTTTTGTTAGTTTCGATATCTTTTGATTTGTATTAACAATAGTGTGTTACTATTAGGTAGCTGAGATTTTGTAGAAGGCGTTTAATATACATAAATAGTACAATGTGACTAAAACTGAATAAAATAATTTTCCAAAAAATAATTTACGTTTCCTAGGAAACCACTTAATGTTTTGTTAGTTTCGATATCTTTGGATTTGTATTAACTATAGTGTGTTACTATTTGGTAACTGGGATTTAGTAGAAGGCGTTTAATGTATCATTATATAGTACAATGTGGCTTAAACTGAATAAAATAATTTTCCAAAGAATAATTTACATTTCCTAGGAAAACCACTTAATGTTTTAGTAGTTTTGATATCTTTTGATTTGTATTCAATATAGTGTGTTACTATTAGATTGCTGAGATTTTAAGTAGAAGGCGTTTAATGTATCATATATAGTACAATGAGTCTCTTAAAACTGTATAAAATAATTTTCCAAAGAATTATTTACGTTTTCTAGGAAACCACTTAATGTTGTGTTAGTTTTCAAAATATTTTGATTTGTATTAACTATAGTGTGTTACTATTAGTTTGCTGAGATTTAGTAGAAGGCTTTTAATATGACATAAATAGTACAATGTGACTAAAACCTAAATAAAATAATTTTCCAAAAAATAATTTAACGTTTTCTAGGAAACCACATAATGTTTTGTTAGTTTTGATATCTTTTGATTTGTATTAACAAAAAAAATTGATTAAATTGAAATAAATAAAATACTGTAACACTCCTTTTAAAATAAAAGAGTCGGTTTCAATGGCTTATTCTTGCTATCAGGTCAAAAGGGCCCAGATCACTCAGATCTCCTTAGGAATTAAGTACTATGATAAATAGTTTTGTTTTTGTTTTGACTTGTGAAATTAAAAAAAGGAAATTCTTTTATAACGACAAAACTTGATGTAACTTAAAACAACTCACCTAGGTAGTTAACTGAATTTCGGGGAAGTGGGGATTTTCTTAAATATTTATTGAACACTGCAAACGACTTGTGATCTTTTGTAATTTAAAGACGTGGTTTTTAAATTAGATTTTTGTCACAATGGGACTTGATAATTTTGATTGTCACATTTTCTTTTTGAAAATCCGACAACGTCCAGATTTAGGTGTGTGAACTCCCAAGGAACGCAGTGATAATTATTTGGGAATTATAAATTCATATTTTAATTTTATTGGTGAAAACATTGAAAATATACCTAGTTTTGAAAATTTGAAAAAATATTTCACATTGATTGGTCAGTTTAGTTAGTTGTTCTTTTTCGCTTTAGAATTTAGTATCGGCCATCAATATGAATCCCTACTTTCTGATCAAAGAGGAAAACCAATATGAATAAAAAATCCGCTGGCAACTTACGACCGGTAGCGCAGAGGACCTACGGAAACGGCTGACCAAAATGTGTCAAGGCCAACATGCCTGTAGACCCGGCTGTTTTGGCATCTTTGGACGTAGAAGTGGAATTAGAGGCCTGTGAGGATAAGCTAAATCGGTTATCGGCATCCATTGACGAATACGAGGGAGAATATACGGATACGGAAGGCCAGCGGCTTCAGGCCCGGTTATGGCACAACTACCTCAGGATTCAACGTATCCCAGTAGTGACCGAGGCGGACGAGGGACGCCAGCGAAAGTTGTCGAGTGAGGCTAAACGCCTTTGTGATGCGGCTAGTGAACGGAAGGGGCCGCATTGGAAATGGGGAGTGAGGATGGTAAGGAGATCGTAGATAGTGAGCCTATAACCAACAAAAACGGCAACCGCTCCGTGCAACCGCGCCCGTGGCGGCGATCATCAAGCTAATGTAGGGGATTCGACACCAAGCCCGGCTGACCAACGCACACAGCTGGTCAGTTCAAGCGCCATACCACCGGCGCCACATGACTCGTACCATCGCACACGAGCCGTGCCCGTCTACAAATGGGGGTTGATGTTTGACGGTAGATCACAAAGCGTAGGGGCGTTCCTCCAACGCGTTGAAGAACTCCGAAGAGCTAGGGGCGTGACCCCTACCGAACTTTTTGAGTCTGCTGTAGACCTATTCTCGGGACCAGCCCTAGTGTGGTATCGATCCACAATATGCCGGATAAATACCTGGGGACAGCTGTGTCAGGATTTGGAAGTAGTCTTCCCAGCCACCCGATCATGACATCCGGTTACAGCAGGAGATTTTTAACAGAATGCAAGGAGAGGGACCGAGTCAATCGACCTCTTCATCGCGGCGATGGAGGGTTTGTACGGGCGACTAGCTACCAACGTGCCCGAAGAAGCTAGGCTGCGGGCAAATGTATCATAATCTGAATCCCCAACTTCGAGATAGGCTAGCTCTATTTGATGTTACATCGATCGAACAGCTGCGGAACTAGGCCGCAAGGCAGAAGCGGGACGCTTCCGGTCCAGTAGAACAGCGCAATGTGCATAGGACCATGACGTGATGGAGCCGGACCTAGCTTATACACCCGTAAGACTTAGGCCAACGCGTGACGCTGCACACCCTCAGCCGGATAGGAAAATATTCCAAACAGCTCGGCAGGCTGACGTAACGTGTTACAACTGCAATGAAAAAGGGCATATGTCTAGGGAATGTAAAAACAGTAAAAGATCTTCCTCTGATAAGCTAGTATGCTGGCGTTGCAACAAAGTAGGCCATATACAGCGAGATTGTCGTGTTAGGCTGAACACAAATGGCCCTCGTTCGGGAAACGAGGCCGGGGTAAGTGGAAGCGCCGCCATGTCACCACGCAAGTAGAGGATCATGCTTCCAAGCAACCTGAGAAGGCGACATTAACGATAAGGTCCAATACAGAGAAAGATGTTACAGCTCGAAAGGAGATAAGGGACAGTGCTCATAGTTCGTGAACTTGTTGATGAGTTAGTGGCAATTGGCCAGATTGAAAACGCGGAGGGTAAAGTTTTAATTGATACAGGAGCGCAGGTGTCCCTATTGAAGCGGGGGAGCCTCCTCCTCTGACCTTTTAAAATCAGACGTGGTATTAAGAGGAATTTCAGGAAAAGTACTTAAAACATATGGACGCCAGCGAGTAACCTTGAACCTAAAACCGGGAGTTCCAGTACCAGGAGATTTTGTCGTAGGGAATCTTCCAAAGGGGTATTTAGCGGTGCTAGGCTGCGATATCTTGGGTCAGGGAAATGGAGAGATTAGCGTAGGACGCGGCGTGCTCAGGTTGCTGGGCAAGGGACATTTGGCTGAACCGTTTAAGAAAGGGAGAAACCGTGCCAGACCCTAATCGCAGTGATGAGAGAAGGTACGGAGCCAAAGACACAGCGCTATGTGTACTGTTGCAACGAGGTCAAAATCCCACCACTTTGTGAAAAGATCATTCGTGTAAAAACTACTCGTATCGCCACAAAACCAGACGAGTTAGAAGGCGCAGAAGTAATGATTGAGCCCGGTGAATTTTTAATGCATGGCGTCTACATAGCCCGGACTTTAACAAAAAATAGAACAAAATTGTTGTTGGGTCAAAACCGTGAATGTAAGTGTTGAGGAAGTCACGTTGGCGAAAAATCAAAAATTAGGGACTCTTGTTAGCGATATTGCCCCCGAGGAGGATCAACAGTCTGCTCGGTGTAAATTGGTAATAATACAGGGGCCTGCAGAGTATTATATCAGAGAGACTGCTGCGGAATGTTGATGTTGAAGTTTTCTTCCTGCCTAAACGGTAAATTGAAACACGTAAACATCAAGACTAGGCAATTTGCTCAACAAATTGACTGCCAATGACACGGTAGTTGTAATAGGTGGGACAAACGATGTAGATAAGTCAAAGCCTTATCCGTTGACCTTGCAGCAGGCTTTTGTAGCTTTGCCGACGAAATGGGAAGCGACTGTCAAAGTGCTCTCCATATTTGATCGCTATGATAAGGAACTTAAGACTGAACTGAGTGACGCGAATGGCCTCCTCAAAGCCATTGTCCAAAATTTAACGAAAAACAATGTCGAGGGAAAATTAATTTCTTGGATCTAAAAGGGGAAATGAACCGACGTTGGTATACGAGGCACGGACTACACTTAAATGAGGAGGGGAAGCTAAATTTAGCACGGAATTATTAAAGACAGGGTTCTATTCAGTCATAAAGTAGCGGAGGCAAGGGTCAGAAGGGTTGAACGGTGGGATGAGGCAGAGTTTGAGACGTGCATAGATGCGAAGCTGACTCATCTCCCACCAAAAGAACGGGCTCTGGTGAAATCCACTCTCATGGAGTATGGACATGTTTTGGCTTTCAGGGGACAACCAACCCCTTGGTTGTACGTCTGCTGTCGAATATGTCATCCGAACTGGGACGCGGCACCCATTTATAAGCCTACCGCGTGCCACACCACCAGAAGGCCGTGCTCGATGATCTTATCCGAGACCAGCTGGATAAGGGCATCATTGTCCCTAGCCAAAGTGCGTGGGCCTCGCCAGTTGTACTAGTGCCTAAAAAGTCCCCAGACGGTACCCCTAAGATGAGGTTTTGTGTTGAATACCGGGGGTTAAACGCCGTAACTACCCCAGACGTGTACCCTCTCCCTAATATCACGGAGACTTTGGATTCGTTGGGTGGTTGCACAGTTTTCACCACTTTAGACCTTCGGTCGGGGTACCATCAGATACAAGTTGACAAAGAAAGTAGGCCCAAGACCGCCTTCAATGTGCCGGGAGGGCACTATAAGTACCAGCGCATGCCGTTCGGATTTAAGCACCGCCCCCGCCACCTTTCAAAGATTAATGGACTCGGTTTTGATGGGGCTGAAGTGTGACAAATGCCTGGTCTATTTGGATGATATAGTTTTATTCTCAAAGGACCTGCCTTCTCACCTGGAAGCAATAAAAGAAGTATTTTCCAAATTAGAAGGAGTAAATCTGACAGTTCAGTTAAGTAAATACAATTTTGTGGTTGACGAGGTGAACTACCTTGGCCATGTTATAACAAAGAGAGGGGTAGAACCAGACCCGGGTAAGGTTAACGCCCGTGCGCGATTTCCCTGTGCCAAAGACCGTAACGGACGTAAGGCCATTCCTCGGCCTGTCTGGTTCTTATCGCCGTTTTATCGATGGGTACGCCACGATCGCTCAATCACTTTTTGAATTGACAAAACAGGGACGCGAATTTGTATGGGCACCCGAATGTCAGGAGGCCTTCGATCGATTGAAACAAAAACTGACCTCGGCACCCGTGCTAGTGTACCCGGACTTTAGTAAACCTTTCGTGTTGGCCACGGATGCGAGTATGTTTGCCTTGGGAGCCGTCCTATCGCAGGAGGTAGATGGAGAAGAACACCCTGTAGCCTATTATTCTAGGCCGTTGTTTCCGGCTGAAAAGAAATTACTCGACCACTGAGCGTGAATTGGTTAGCTTGGTCTGGAGTACCAAGTATTTCAGATGCTACCTATTAGGCCGCCCTTTTAAAGTCATTACCGATCATGCTGCTCTAAAGTGGATGCTTTCCCTTAAAGATCCTAGCAGTAGATTGATGAGGTGGTCGTTAAGGCTAGCAGAGTTTGATTTCACCGTGGAAACACAAAGCCGGGAAAATGCACAGTAACGCAGATGGGCTCAGCCGATCGGTACACGCGATGAGGAAGGATGTGCTCCCCATAGTCGGACCTTTGAAGTTACTAAGGACGCGACAGCGAGAAGACCCTGTAGTGCAAGGCTTACGACAGGCCAAGAGTTTTCGCATGAGTCCGAGAAAATCTTGTACCTGTAAGCAAAAGATTGTAGTACCGGCATCTCTAGTACCGGAAGTTATTCGGTTGAATCATGACTTGCCTACTGCCGGACATGCCGGAGTAGCAAAAACATTGGAACGGGTACGACAGAAATTTTGGTGGAAAAAGATGGACAAAGACGTGCTAGACTACGTTAGGGACGTGTCGTACCTGTAATCAGTGGACTAATGTGGACAAGCTAAAGCGCCTCTAGGGAAAATCTTCAACGAACCCCGAGAGCCCTTTGAAGTGATTGCGGCTGACCTAGTGGGACCACTACCTCTCAGTGAGTCTCGTCACGTTTACATTTTAAGTGTAATGGACCATTTCTCGCGGTATTGCGAATTCATCCCGTTGCCCGATCAAACAGCAGAAAGTGTCGCGCGAGCACACGTACAGCGTGTAATAACAAAGTTTGGCGTACCAAAGGCTCTTATTACCGACCAGGGTGCGAACTTTACCTCTGGACCTAATTAGTCAGCTCTGTAAGTTCTTACATGTCCGTAAGATACAAACTACAGGATTCCACCCTCAGTCGAACGGCCGTTTAGAGAGAGTGCATTCGACTATTGCGCGCATGCTGAAGCCATTTTGTGAATCGACATAAGACCGATTGGGACGAGTACCTTCCCTACGTCACGATGGCGTACAACTCCCAGAGTCATGAGTCGACAGGGTTTTCTCCATTTGAAATGGTTTTTGGCCGGAAGATGGAAATGCGCATGGAGGCTGATCTGGCCATCAACGAGAGCGATGATATTTACAATGATCATGTAGAAACCCTGCGAAGTATAGCTCAGGGAGACGTTTGAAATCGCTGAAAACGGAAAATAGCAGCTCGCGGCCGTTATGAGAAGCAATACAATAAGAAGGCTCGAGAATTGAAATAGGAAGAAGGGCAGATGGTCTTTCTACACGTGCCTAGTGTAGGTCGGCACCGAGTTAAGAAGTTATCTAAAATTGTGGAACGGGCCGTACAAAATAGTTAAAGTACTATCCCCGTTGAGCGTTGTATTGAAAATCCGTAAAAGAGAGGTGACCGTCCATGTAAACAGGATCAAGCCCTGCATGAGGAGAGCTCCCGTGCCTCCCCAACAGGCAGTGTATCCACGTGGCCCTAGGCCTCAAGATGCGAGTGATAGGGTGGAAGATTACAGTGATGAGGTAGAAGATCGTGCAGGTGTTCCGGGGAACCCAGTAGCAGTCGCCGGACCCTCCGATAGGTTGCAACGCCCCAAAGAGAAATAGTACCCGGAAGGTGGGGAGATTTTGTTAGACTCATAAATCTATTTTGATAGATAAGCGGTAGTTTAGTCGCTACTTAGCCCGGGATTTAGGCGAGATGTCAACTTTTTTTTTGCTGTTTAAAATACCATTGCCTCTGTTATAGGCCTAATTGGCATGTTTATTTACGCTTGGAGTCGCCTGGGGTTTTCACCGAGGTGTCGTCTTCGAAAAGGAGGGAGATGTGCTCCTCACCGACAGCCATTGGACCATAGTGATGCAGTACAACTTGACGGAGGTAGAAGAGGAAAACCAGAACCTAAGTATATTGCTATTCAAGGTAAAAGGTCAGTACGATGAGTTCTTTCAGGACCTCTTTGCGAAGAATGTAAGCATGCACTCTCCGGTACGAGGATTAGAAGCAGGATTCAGGTACGAGTATGTAGGTTGTGCAGCAGCTGGTAGCAGACTATGTCGGCCAAACCAGTGACTTGACTACCTTAGTATCTAGTACTCGGCAAAAACGAGGCTTAATCGATGTGGGAGGCCAGGTACTAAAATTTCTGTTTGGTACTGCAACGGATAGTGACCTGGAATTAACCAATAGTAGGATAAATGAAATAGAAAATCTAAGTGATGACCTTTCCCATAACACTAAAGACCAAATAACCGTTTTAGGCAATATGCAATCGGAAATTTCCAACCATTCTAGAGCAATAAACAAAATTATCTCTACCATAAAAGAATATCACGAGGTGATGCACATAACTATGGCCCGTAATTATATCAGAGAACTTATTATATGCCAACCAGTTGAGAACCCTTTTTCAATACTTTGAAGTTGAACTCAGCCCTTTCGGAGGTTAAAGACGCTATTAATCTAGCTGTCCAGAGGATGGCCAGGCTTCACTTGTCCATTGAGGATCTAGCTGCCGGAAAAATGACCAGTAACCTGTTGCCTCTCCATCAGTTCTTGAAGGTCCTGACTTCCGTGGAAAACGTAATACCACCCCCAGTAAAATTGTTTTTAGATGTAAAATTAGAGAATTTGCATAATTTCTACAAATTTGCCACAATACAATCATATTTAACGGAATTCTCAATTGAGGGTATTAATTAAGCTACCCCTGAAAAATGATAATCAGTTGTTTGAAACTTTCAATGTGATAGTTTATTATCCCGTTTACGACCCTTCACTCGCAAAGTGGGTGAAATGGGAAGTGGCAGATCAAAAACTTGTGATTAGTAAAGACAGGCAGACTTATTCGGTTTATTCACCAGAAATCTTTGCAAGGGAATTTAAATTTGGCAAACTCACGGTGTGTCCGTTGTCAGACGCCTTATTAAGCGTCTACAAACGACCCAACTGTGTAGTAGATTTATTAATGAAAGAGCACGTAACGTTATGTAGTAGAAAAGTTGATATCTGGCTTACAGTCCCCCGTTCTAATTAGAACACCTACCCGCTGGCTCTACGCCACATCAAAAGAAACACGAGTTATATTAAATTGTTTTGGGCGTGATGCGAACCTGAATGTAAGTGCGATCACCCTGAGGTGAGGGTGAAATACCGAAGCAAGACAGATGTGATCTGATCTGATACGGCAGCTCCTCGTATTCGAGTGAATTTGGAAAGATTGTTTTCCCAGAAGTTGATGGAATGTACAGTAGTGAAGAACGCAGCTTACTGGTACATGATGTAAATGAAACTTTGAAAGTCTTGCAGGGACTAGATGATCAGCTGGGCACCCTAAGTGTTAAAGAATATTCCCTAGAGGGTACAGTTCAATTACTTAGGTCCCACTATCACAGACGGATGGTTATTAAATATGAAACGTTTAGTGGTACGTCTCTTGTAAACTCTTTAAATAATATATTTATAATTTTATTTTACCAAGAATAAAAATAAAACTCCACAAACTGAGACAGAGGAACCAATGAATTTTGTAGATTCTTTATGATTATACCAATGTTTAAAGGCGAATAGAATATTACAGTTTGTTGAATTTATTAAGAATGTTTCATCGTCGGAAAGCAGTTTGACGCAGTACTTGCCCCTCCGTGTGCTTAACAATTTAGCTGCGATCCTTTCAACACCTAACTCAGCTTTGAGCTTTAATTTTTTCAGCAAAGGGTTCTTTATATTACATCACATCTCCTTTATACATTGTTGGACTCTTTGATATTTTTTAGCACTCTATATTTTATACGTAAACATCCTATTCGCGTTATAAAGATAATAATGGGAATAATTCTTTATACCAGATAATGCTTTAGCACAACTAACTTTTAACAATATTATAGCCCTGTTTACACGAGGTATAGTGTATATTGTTAAATAATTATATTAATTCTCTATCAATCAAACTTTCCTTTTTATGCATATTACATAAAAGGGATCAATACATAAATACTGTATTTTTATTTACTGTAATAATTCTGGGGAAACAAATAACACACGTTGAATTATTAATATCCTTAATTAATCCTCCGAAAGCAATCGCAAAAGTCCTTTAAGTCCTAAGGGCATTCAGAGGTTTCTCAGCATTTTTACTAAGTAAACTTAAAAACCTCCTTAACAACATATAAATATTTTAGCCAATAAATAAGTATATTATTTTGAAAACAACCCAAAAAGAATAGTACCAATTATAGTAATAATATTACCCGTATGTAAAATAGCAGGAACATATAAATAGCCCATTCCCTTATTTTGGCACTAAGCGATAGGATACAAACTTATAACTGCAGCTTGACAAATGGGCAAGCATTAGACATGACTTGTACAGGAAATGGATCAAAGTGTTTAATAAGTGCAGTAATGGCTAGTTTCCACCAGTGCCAACTGAGATCACAATAAATTTGGCGATTCTTGCCAACATAAAATGTGGGAGTCACTTAAAAATATCTCAGGAAGGAAATTGCCCATAATTGATCTTCCCTTGATAAATTATACTATTTTAGCTTTTGAATAGATTACACATTACAATATTGAGTTACCGAGCTTACAAATTTATCTTAACATAATACTGAGGTTCAATAAATTACAACTAACAGAAACTTTTAACTTATTACTCAGAATTAAAGGCATTTATACTTATGCATTTATATAATACTACTAGTATTATTTTCCAGTTTAAATATACATTCTCAATGTTTATAATCATCAACTCTGACATAATATTATTTTACTTGGCTGACTGTGAATAAATTATTTCTCTCTTGAGATTTTGAATTCTAGAAGATAATACATATTTTATAACTTCACGCCACTACACTGCACTATAATTTAGAAGAAGTGTATTAATTTTATTTAATACCTTACTGTTTATTTATCATGCAAAACTTATACACTCTAATGAGAATTGATGGCTATACTAAATGTGAATATATATTGGGTTTGATTTTTAGACATTAGTATACCGTTAAAACTATTTGAGGTTAAAGTTTAATTTTTTATGAACAGCCACATAACATTTTTTAATCTATAAGATGTGAGTAACTTATATTGTACTTGACAAGCATTTAGGTGATTTACTATTGAATTAAGTATTACAGAAAAGGTACTTTTTTAGCATTATAAGAAAATATGGCATGCACGTTCAATATACTGCTACGTCATATGTAACATTAAACATTATATAATACATACGAGTAGTTTACTGTTATACGTGAATTAGTAAAATGTTGTGTTATGCGAAGATTTGATGATATTCATTTACAAAATCCAGGAGAAAATCCAACTTCCTGGAAAATTTTGACGTTGATATTTTATATACAGATATTTTCCATTATCGATTTAAACAGATAATTTTCAGTTCATCAGGAATAAGTGTGTTTGGAATTTCGTATGGTTCATAAAAACTTTATTTTTCCTAATCTTTTATAAAGAGATGTGTGAAATTTCCTAGGTCTTTATAATTATGTTATATAAGTGGCAAGACTCGTATAAATATAAGTAGATACAGATTTGCAATAAAATTTCCTCAAAAACTTATTCTTTGAAGTGCAATAAACTAACAAACAGTATTACTTGTATCAATAATTATTTAACCCTGTACATCCAAAAGAGAAATACGATAGCAAAATGGTGTATCATCCAAGTCTATAAGGAATACATTGTTATTTATTTCGTATCGTATTTATTTCATTCATAAATTAATGCTGCCAATTCTGGAAAATTATAAATTCTTGATCGACGTAACCTGTACTAATTGTGTTCATGTTTATTTTTATCTGAAAATTACAATTAAGTTCTATTATTGCAATTAATATATTTTAATTGTGAACCATGCGTTTTTTAGAGCTTAGCGGGTTCATAAAATAAGAAAAGAGTAAAAAGTTTATAGAGATTGCAATTTAACTTTTGGACGTAAGAACCTCCAAGAATGTCCTTGACATTAACCTTCTATGGTTTGCAGTGTTCAGTTCAGGCCACAATGGACTGTACGTTAAAATATGTATGGCACGAACTGTATAAACAAAGATAGTAAACTTTACATAGGCCAGATTTTGTCCTGCTTTACGCTCCCTGGCATGGGAGTCTGGATAAATGCTCTACGTAACTTCCAATATAAATGTAATACAAAATACTCGTTAATTAAACCTTTTGAAATCGTTTGGTTAGTACAAAACTCTATGTATTTTTATTGTTATGCAAGTATGTAATATACATGCACGATTTCTAGTAAAAATTAAATATTTTAATGATGAGATGAATAATAGTTCATATACTGGTTTTCAAATGCTATAGTCCTAGAAAAAATTGCTTTCTACACAAAACTCTTTGCTTTATGCAGATGTTCCAATCATAATTTAAAACTATAAACAAACTGGGATGGTGACAACTATGGCCATATAATAATAGAATAAGAATTTGTAGGATTTTATATTATTTTATTTCTTTTTATCTCTGACTAATACACTTTAAATAAAAAGGAGTAAATAGTCTTCCTCATTATATTAAAGCTACAAAAGTTTGGAAGACCTCGTGAATGTATAAGGTCATAAAACATAAAGATACGTCTTCCAGATTGCAGAAGATTCCTGAAGTACATTTAAGAGCCTAAGAGAAGTTAGACTATTTTATATTTCGGTATGGTTTCAATAATTCTGCTGCTTACTTACGACAATATGGAGAGCTTTTAGAAGCAGAAATATTCCAAATCTCAAATACTTGAAAACTTTTGTGTAGCTAAAAGCTCCCAGAATTAATGACCTTCAAGACGTTGAGAGATCTAAAAGGCTGATAATTTCAAAAAAACCATATTGTAATGTTTGATACTAAACCTATTATTCGCCTTTTCCAAACAAATTGGTTGTTTTGTTTTATACATATGTTTTTAAAACACTTTACATTTATCATTAAAAATTTCAAACATGTTTTTTATATAAACCAGAAATATATGTTTTTATATTTAACATATTACAATTTTAAAGAAAATACATTGGTTCTTATAACTAATTTCAATGATAAACTGAAAAAATCTTAAAATTCCATTAAATGAAGTATCATCAATTTACAAAGTTTTAAATCGTTTTTAAAGACAACTCTGAGTGCGGGAACAAAAAAGTATCCAGTATAATTTTAAATATAATATTCTTCAGATTTAAAAGCTGTTACGTCATTCAAATTTGAACTAAGAATCCTCACTATTCCTCTAAACACTTAAATTTTAACTTGTAAGCTTATCTTTTTAATCTCAAATCTTCAATATGATTTAGTGTTTTTATTTATATAACTCCGTAATTATCGATGTTAGAAAGTTAGATGCAAAAAATATCCTTAACACGCAATAGACTCTGGTATATTTCAAAGAAAGTTCCGATAATTATTAGGTTTTTATTACGTTTTAAATACACATTTAAGCTATACAAAAAACTATTAACTGGTCCACTATTGGGAACTTAAACATTTTTAGAGTACTGGAAATGTTTATACTGGCGTACTGGAACTTTCTATATATTTAAAAATGTATACATAAAATAATTCAAACTATTATATTTATAGAAAATTAATTTACTTATTAACTGTTTTAGTTCCCATATTCCCGAAAATGACAGTAACATACTTTCGTCATTTATGAAATAAAATCCATTAAGATCTTGGAGCAAGAAAATATTTATTGTAAAATTTAGTCGAATATTCTGAATTTAATAGAGTGCGGTTATTTCACAGGATTACTGGAAATGTTGGTAGTACATTAAATAAAGGAATCGTTTCCATTGTTCAGGATGTATATAAAATTAAAGGCTGCTGAGATCGTTGACAGGAGAAACGCTGTAATTTAGATTGAAGCAATCCATGAAAGCCTAAATGTATTTCTAGTCCTTCGTTTTTCTTTCCTTGGTAAGTTTATATATATGAAATATTATTAAATTTCATATATGTATAAAATGAAGCACGATTGCAACTGTTAATCGGAATAAATTAATTTTCATTGTTATAAAAGTGTAAATACGAATCGTTTAATACAAATAAACTAAGAATATTCACGCAATAAAACACTGATTATATTACAACACAAATCAAATGTGGTTTACACCTTATCGGCTAAGCAGTGAAAATTGTAATTAAATTTGCTAGAACAATTTATTTTAGCCTGTCTGTCTCTTCGCATGATATTTAAAATAAAAAGACCTGTTGACTAAAAATATTGCACGAAGTTTCGTTATCATAAAAAGTAACACTGCGTTTGATGATGGTCCATTCCATTTCACATTTTTCTTATGGGTAACTATGATGGGGAAAATAAACTTCACTGTAACAAAATTTCTAAAGAAACCAAGTTCAAATTCTATGACATTTTAACTAAAAAGTGAACTCAAGTAGCTATCGATTTTAAATGTAGCAATACAGGCTGACGAAAACCAGACACTATTGTAGCGTACATCTACCTTGTTTAGTTTAAGATGTGATTTATTGTGATATTTAAAGTATTAGAAATTAATTTATGACAGAAAAACTAAGGAATTTAATCAGGAGGGCTTTTACATTTAATAAAATCGGAAAATAAATCTACTCAAATGATAAATTACTTTGCTTACAGTTTTGATGTTTTATGATATTAGTTATTACATTTCTTCAACTTCCACAGGCATCATTACACTAAATTCACTATTTCAATGTATTACAACAAACAAAACGAAAACACAGCACATATCGCAATATATGATAGCGGTTATCAAATAGTTCTATAAAAACATATTCATTGTAACTCCCTAGCATACTTCACGTACAATTACAGTTTACTGTTTAAAAAATAGATTGAGATCAAATATACAAAAAAAAAGGTAAAAACTTTTATCAACAATGTAAAATTGGCAGTAAGGGTAATATATAACTTTCATTATCCCAAAATATCTCTTACCCGCGGTTTCGCACGCTTTTCGTAAGCTTTGCCAGTGTTTTTAGCACTTATCCATTAAGGGAAAACGTTCAGAAAATTTGAGTAGAATATACATTTTAAACTTATCTTTAACATTTAAACTGACGTAATTGTATGAAGTGTGTTTATTACAGATATAATGTAATGGACGTAAATATAATAAGTATCCTGCAGTAATAGTAGCTAAATGTTAATTATTATACATGAAATTTCTAATAAAATAAGTTTGGACATAATTATAGTTTAAAATTATCGAATTATATTTTACTAAATCAATAGTATGTAATGCTAAATATATTTTTACACACTAAGACTTATTTAAATTTTTGTGCTAATTTAAAGTAACTCTATAGAAACGCTGCTTAATTGACATCATTTATATTCTGTATATGTTCTTCTCTGTTTCAGTAAGAACAAAAAACCCGAGTAAACATCTTATTGCATTAAGTCACAAAAAGATCTTTGCGCTGATTCCGCAGTCACAGGATGTTTAGGACGGGTATATTCTCGGGTGGAGGCCGCTTCCTGTAAAGATCGCATGAGAAAGATAACAGGCACTATATCAGTCACGTCTCTCTTTAAGAATAGGGGGCTATCACTGTTCCAGCCTTCACCATTCAACACGGCTTGGGAAGTTACACATCCTCATGTTTTGGATTTAGGAGCGTTTAACATTACATGATGAAAAGCAACCAGAAATGAAATCTGCCGTAAGAACCTACACTGCACACAACTATATTACATAAATAGATTATTTTATAGGTAATTGCTGTACAGTTTTCTTTACCATGCATTAAAAAAACTGTTAAATTTTAATTTGGATTTTTGGAGAAAAGTGTAAGGGATATTTCAATAGATCGAAACGTAAGAATACTATCTATGTGCATGAGTACGCGGTTAGGCATCTTTTGGACCAATCGGTGTATAGTTGGTAAGCATTGCAACAAATGAAAATTTAAAATGTTGCTTCTCCCACTCTATGGTCTTGACATGATTCATTATTGACCTTTTGGATTACTTATTTCAATTTACAGTTGTAAACACACTTACGTCGAAAAATACATTTTATCTTTCATTTAGAAAGCACATTGAATTAATATACCTCACCTACAATTTCCAAGGACATCCACCTATAGGATGTAGGTTAAAATGTAAATTTGAGGCATGTTTTGAAAAATTATTTATGTTACTGGGCGCTATTTTAACGTTACCTTATGACTGTTTTAGTTGGCTATAAAACCGGTATTGGTTTAGTAATGAATTATAACCTATGATCAAAACTGTTGGTAAGTTAAGAAATTATAACCTAAATGTTAATAATTGTAGGTGGGTAGCAACTTTAACGAGTTCTTCTGTTTGTCTTTAAACACTACAACACATTTTTGTTCAGCACAATTTGGAAAGTGTCTGTAACAAAATAATATTTACAATGCCTTGGTCTTCTCAGATTTGAAGTAGTACTATGTAACTCCGAGATATGGAAAATATTTTTATATTCACAATAAATAAGAAATTTTGAAAAATTAAAATTAACATTTATATTATGAATATCGAGTCCAACACGAAATAAATACGACACCTGACGTAACTTAGATATAGGGGGTCAATGGTCACAATATTTTCTAATATACATCAGGTATTTCGCAATGTATAAATAATGTAATTCAAAAATTATATATTACAAGAATATTAAAGTAATATATAAATGTGAAAAAAGTAGTTTTCGGACTAAAGTCTGCGTAAACTGAAAAACATTTAGGCTCTTGAGTACTATGCATAAACTATAATATGTGCATAAGAATTTAATTCGACGTTTTGTACCATTTAATGTGTTAAACGCCAATAAATCTGACAACAGTAAATACTATGTACAAAAACTTAGTACGGTTTGTTCTAACACATACATTAGTAATGAAAAAATGTATAAAACAATTTTTTTTATATAATGAAGTAATTTAGTAATATGTGTTCAAATACATTACGATAAATAACTATTTACATATTAGGCTTAATATGGAAAATATTTTTATTACGAAGTTTGAACAAAATTTCAGAACATTTATCTAATTTTTAATCAGTAACACTACTTTTTATATATGTCGTATGATTTATTTCTTTGTTTGAAAACTAACTAAAATCTAGATTAAATCAAGTATCATACCAAAGTGCTGTGATAAGCATATCAGGAATTACAATGGACAATTTGATGGGTCAATTCAATGCACCCTATCGTAAAAACATACACCCTAAAACACAAAAACACAAATTAATAAAACTGGACTAACGATACATGTCACACCATGTCTACACCCAATTATCACGCAATTACAAAACACCTAAAGCCACGAGTGGAGTACATTCTACAGATATTCTTACCTGATATTCTTACCTATATTCGAGATTTGGTATCATAGAAAGATTATCTATATTGATGACATACATTGCAATGTAAGTACTCTAAATTTAGTATTAGATATATTTCGTATTCATAAAACGATATTAAACGTTTTTATAAATTAATTTACAATCAAAAACTTTTCTAGCTTGTGTTACCAAGAACTATACACAAAGCAATTGGTAATAATAGTACATTTATTATATTAAATCTGTTTCTTAAGCCGATGGAAAAATTTTAATGAGTTGTGTGTGCCTGACAATGAAAGAGAGATAAATAGAATGTTTAGTAGAAGAATTTAAACTTTGTCCAATCATCAAAAAAGCATTTTTATATTTACTATTAGGAACTAACAATAAAGGTGATGTTTTGTTCAAAGGAAATACAGTATGTGAGCGATTTTTGGCTTTGATGGGGAAATCATAAAACATTGCCCAGCAGGAATAAATCTCTGAGCAGGATAACTGTTGTTTGTCAGAGTTAAACAGATGTTACGGACGAGGGTAAACTGTTCAACAAAACAAGTGGTAAAATTGTTAAAATCATGTTGTGCAACCACACATTCGGCGGTAATGTACTTTTGGCAAAAATTGTAGTTATAAATATATCGTTATTCTTAAAGTAGTAATGCTACTAGACAATTTATATTTGGACTCTTTCTAAGTCTCTCTTATTTAATACCCTGAGTGAAACACCCCGTCTTTCTTTATAGATAATAAAACCTCTCTTACAGCTTTAATTATATGAGGTTGGTGCATCCTTAACGAACGATTAGGATGAACGTTATTATATTTTGAACAATTTAGTACTAATGGCAATATAAAATTCGAGTTATGAGGCTTCTGAATTTTTTTATATTAAATGAGTGAAATAGTTAAAAGACAGTGGGAATCTTTCATTTATGAAGCAAAAAATGCATGATAAATTGTACTTTTTTTTTTAACTGATGTAAGACTGCATTTAAAATAGACTTTTTTCTATTTAGAATATTAGATCTACTATACCCAAAGGATACTGTAAACAGTATTTTTCAATTAATGTTTATAACTTTCAAAAGCGTGTGGATTTTGAATGCAATATATTGTTGAATTCTGTTGTTCTTTTAAAACTATCCAATAACAATAAACTGCTATAAGCTGTTTAATTTCTAAATAATTAAATATTTACTTCACCAAGGGAAACCCAATATGTTCTTAAATGAGTCTGCATTTACGTATTTTTCTATACACTTTATTGCTTGTATCCAGTCATATTATAATCGTTTTCTTTAAAAACTCCATAAAAATTTTTCACCATATTTATCTCTTAATATTTATTAATATATTTGGTACATTAGTCCGTTTTTATACGTCTAAAAGTTATTATTCCCATACAATATATAAAAAAATAATGTAAAGTACTTTGGGTTTTTCGTCAAATGTTTTCACACAAAAAACAAAAGCTATAATTTTTTGAACGGTTTCATATCGTGATATAAAAAATGACCTAATTCAAATTATTTATACCTGAAGTTACAATAATGTACATTAAACCATATTGAAAGTAATTTATTTAAAAACATAACATGAAATTAATTATAACTCAGAATAAACATAAAGGAATTTTATAAATTAAACTGGTTCTTGTTATTGTTAATATTGTTGTTAGAGAACTTGTATTAGACAATATTTGTAACTTCATAAATGTC
Organism: Homalodisca vitripennis; assembly: GCF_021130785.1. Classification (NCBI taxonomy): domain Eukaryota; kingdom Metazoa; phylum Arthropoda; class Insecta; order Hemiptera; family Cicadellidae; genus Homalodisca; species Homalodisca vitripennis. The sequence goes on from NC_060213.1 coordinate 41,968,376, forward strand.
CATTAGAGGTCTACAGGTAATATACATTTGAAAAAATACACACTGCTTAAAGTAACGATTTAAAATAGTACGTGCTTTAGAGAGAGCTCACATTGAACATGTGGTAACGTGATGACGTTAATGGTATCATATTATCGATGTGTAATGTATTTAACTAAAGGAATGAGGGCTCATACCTAAGTACAGAAGGTGTACTATCATGAGTAATTCTTATCCAGAACTGACAATAATCTATTTGTGTAACACTCTGATGATATTATAAACTTATAATCTTTGACTCATCGCTAACATCCTTCTTAATTACACATACATTAACAAAAACCTACTCCTATAACACTGAACCAATTTCTTAATAATCAATTTTGTAATAAATATTTACAGACTCAAAATTTTGGAATTTGGTTTCCCGCAATGGCTTATGTCTGAGGCAGGAATAATATAACGAATATCACCGAAATTATACGAAAGTATGGGGTTTAAACTCAGTCACTTAAAAGGTAGTTTTTCCGGATAATAAATTATTTATCATGCTATCCTTTAGCATAATATATTTCCTAACACCAGTTCCTTTTTTTAAGGGATGGTTTGGGCAATTTTTTCTTCTCTGAGATAGACCTCCTCAGAAACTGGTACTGGTGTAGTCATAGTCCACAATTCAGCTGATAAATTAGTCAGTCCATAAATGCACTTTGATCTTAAGTATATCATCCTATGTTTTATAGATAAGAGAGAAATAATACACAATGCAGTTTTGTCACACATTAACTTCCTGATCTGCGAACAGTTAATTATTAATATTACAAACAGACGCCAACACACCGACAGACAAATATAGCTTAGAACCCTTAAATACTTTCCTTCCTAATTAATGGAGTAAAAAAATAGACAATGAGAAAAAATACTGATAAGAAAAAATCTAAATGCCCAAATCGTAAATGATTACAGTTTGTCCCAAGAATGCCGGGACTGTGTAGAAGCGGTGGTTGTCCAAGTCGTCTAATGAGGGCCTTTAGTATAGTATACACTTATATTATAAATTACATGAATGCGGCTTTACCATTTTAAAATATAGAATATATTTTTTAATCAACAATACTTTATTTTTTCTGCTTTGAACTTAATTAAATCTTTTAAAGTCGCTCGACCTACGAGTTGCATAATAAACTCTATACAATATTTTAATGTATGCTAACCTAATTAAAATTCATTGTATATTTTAAATTATATGTAAATCTGTACATAAATATAGAATATTGCTTTATCATGTTTTAATATAACTATAAACGAGGTCTTTTTACAATAGAGGAAGAATAAAGATTTATTTTTATTGTAACCTCATTACGACGTTAAATAAATTCTTCTACTTTTAAAAATGTTAAACCCTCTTTCTACACAGATTCAAAAGGGAATAAAACTGGATATTAAAGTGGCTTGAAGTACAATTAGGTAATTAAACGAGCAAACATTCCGTTTTCTGAGTTGTGTGTTAAATGATTCGCAATTTGAATATAACTAATGAATTGAATGTAATTAATACACTCGGAAATTTCGTTTAATGTCACTCACAAACAACGTGAATTCGGGATGTTTTTTCCACACACTTTCTCGGGTTGCCGTTAGTAAAATCTTGTTTATTTTTATATGGGTAACTACAAGCTGATAATAAAATAAGTCACTTTTTTAGGTTTAAAACGAAAATGTATATTCTGAAAATAGTTTGTTGCACTAAAATAAAACTTCATTCCTAGTTAAAATGTCATCGCCTTAAAAAGACATCAAGTTATAGTTTTGATTGCTTACGATTTTAAGGACATTTCGATAGGCAAGGCCAACTTACCCAATGAATTGTTATGATGTAGTAAACTTTTGGTTGTCACAGCCTAAAATTATCGACCTGCAAACCCTTACTCGAAAACGTTTATCGTTTGTATTTTTTAAAAAATAAAAGTGACAATATAACTAAAGTATATATACAAACTACTTTTGATTTTTATCTAATCAAATATATAAATGGCTGGAGCTTGTAACAACTTCATCGTGTAACAGGGTTCGGTGGGGTTTAATGTGATATGTAAAGTCTTATAGCTCATTTCATTAACTACCTACATGTGTAACTAACTAATATATTAAATGCTGTATTATTGTTTGTAGTAATTTTTTAGTAATATTTTTGCTTTTTTTTGTCATAATGAGTAAATATTGTGTAAAGATGTTAGCTAATGCTCAACCGAATTAATCGTTCTTCTATGGAAGCTCGTATAGAAAGGAAACTCCATGCAAAATTTTGATGTTTTGATTTTGACATACCGGTAACCGTGTTGACATACAGACGTAGATTAATTTTTTTTCCAGCTCCTCAATTATTAGACTTCACACATTCAACAAATAACTCATATTTTTAAAAGTAATGATTTTTTTTTTCAAAATTTATACCATTATAGACTAATTAATGCATTACTTCCCTAAGAAATGTTAGAACACAATGAAATCTTGATACACTATTGTAACAAAGTTCCATATAAAATAAGCCTTTTTTTTAATACCAATATAGCACAATAATCTTACTTGTGTTACTCCTTATTCTAATTGTACATATTACATATATTTTTAACATTAAACATTGGCTATACTAAAAAATCCTTAAATGGATCAGTCTAAAACACGTCTTTTAACCTTCCCGTTAGAGTTTATATGAGAGGCTTAAAATATTGTTCTATTTAGAACTATTAATGCAATTTTTAATTTAGGTTACTGAACACAGTAAATTTACAGTTGTTTAAAAAAACTTTAATTCGTACCACGTAATGTATTTAAAAACTAGTCCCAGTGAATTTTTATTCATCTTTCACGGCAAATATTCTCACACCAAAACAGAAAAAAAAACGACAAAAAAACAAATTTTTATTGTATATAAATACGTAATCTTTTTACGTAAAAGACCGCTTTGAATATCTATCAGCAGAGGAACAAAAACCTTCCATAGTGTGCTGCATTGAGTTATAGCTCAACAATGGACTAGACGATAAAATATTTATACCCCATGGAACAACAGAGATGTGAACTTTATGTCGGCTAGATTGTGTGCTGAGCTGGATAAATGCTCTTAGAAGAGTCTATCCACTCGTGTGTATAAACAGATAATTTTCCTACCTTGCTGCCAACAAGTAGAAGGTACTTGTTATATTCGTCCAAACTGGAATTTAATTATTTGGATCAGGAACTAGTTTTATATTTAAACAGAACAATATAAATCGTTCTAATTTATAAATATGTTGTATTTGAAGTTCTACTGAAGTAGGAAAGTACTGTAAACAAAAGAAGTTTTAAAGCATGTAAAATGGTTCTGTGGTTATTATAACTATTCAAGTTAGCTTTGATTATGTATGACTTATCTATCAGCTAGAAGTAGGAGCCAAGAAGGATTTTTTGCTTGCAATCTCCTGTTTTGTTAGTTTTTGAAGTTTATAGAGAATGATTCTAATAAATCAATGATTTATCAGCCATACTGGGTTTCCTAGGGGACATCATTTAAGGGTAATCTGATGAGTTTAAACATTTTAACGGTAATTTTTGTCACACAAACTTTTTTTTTCGAATTCAATGAACAAACCGATCAAGTGACATGTATATTAGTTATATCACTGCAATGATAAGGAGAGAAATACTCTAAATAACGTTTATATAAGATAATAGTTATATAATTGGTTTCTCTTCCAACTAGCTTGGAAATATAATGGAGAAAAAAACTTCATTTCATAGTTTTTGTTTCTACAGTTTTAACGTTCTACAAAATTAGCAAGGCTTAGGTTTTATAACTGGTATGTTTACCAAGAATAATTTCCACTGTCAATTTAAAAGAAAACCCCTACTTATTATGTTTGTACAACGCAGATAGGGATTATTTACGTCCTAAACATAAATATGTGCTCTATTCCTCATTTTTTAATAAAGACATTTTAGTAGGCATATTTCATATTAAATATTAAAAAATAATAACTTGTTACAATGCAGGAGGACCGACCCACTACGTATCGTGTAACAGGCCGAGATTCATTTAAACAATTTTGAAAGAAAGAAAATCATATTGAACGGGAAATTATACGTCTTTTCCAGCAGACAAAGAATAAATTGTGTCAGTCTACTGGAGTTTTTAGGCTAAGTTTACATATTATAGTGTTAAACGTGCAGCCATCTTTACTCTTTCCCCCCCCCCCCCCACCCCCCCATTTTATGAAGATGTGACACCTCGGTGTGTTAACGCCTCCCCAAAATTTTAACAAATAAATTAGTTTAACCTAATACTACGAAAATGTCTTATTGTAACTTTAGTGATTATTTTAACCACCTTTATACTGGTAAGACCTCCCCAATAATGTCACAATGCTGCCGTACACATTAAGTGCCATCCGGATTAATATAGGAAAATATAGGCGTTAAGGCAACTTCAGAAGAAAGGGACAGGAGTTCTGCCACAGCCTGTATATGCATTAAATTGAAGCCCGGTCGGCGGTGATGCGACGACACCGGGGTTGTCGCAGCCACGTGGTGTACGGAATGCGCTGAAATCAGCAATAGTTGTGTTGTGTACGCTGGCCTTGAGCAGTCTAAAAGCACCATTGTACTGTTTCGGTAATTAACAATAAATGAATCGCCTAGGCGGCAGCACCTCTCAGAGTACCATCCCAAGACGATACGCGCTCTGATTGGTCTGGAGCCTTGGCAGCGGGAGGATCGGGCGATATTGAAGTGATGCTCGGGGAGTCGGCTAACTTGTGCGGAACGCGACAGACGTTAACTTAGGTCCTCTCCCCCCTCTCTCTCTCTCTATCCATATTTTAACTTTTTGGTAGCCAAATTCTAAATTCTTAATTATGTATTAATCAAACCTAATTATTTTTATTAATATAATCCAAAAGAGTGTGCGAATTTCAATAAATCATATATTTAGTTCGAGCTCCGTTGTTTTATTTTGAAAAGGTTTATACAACCTTCCTCGCCACGAACCCAAGTGAAGATCTTTCACCTCCCACTGGGCAAACGAAGGCAACCTACCACAACTGGTGTCAGGTGTGGGGTTGGTACTGACTGCAAGAAACGTCACACAAAGAATGCGAGGCCTAATTGGCATGTTTTATTTACGCTTGGAGTCGCCTGGGGTTTTCACCGAGTTGTTCGTACTTCGAAAAGAAGGGAGATGTGCTCCTCCACTGACAGCCATTGGACCATAGTGATGCAGTACAACTTGACGGAAGTAGAAGAGGAAAACCAGAACCTAAGTATATTGCTGTTCAAGGTAAAAGGTCAGTACGATGAGTTCTTTCAGGACCTCTTAGCGAGGAATGTAAAGCATGCACTCTCCGGTACGAGGATTAGAAGCAGGATTCAGGTACGAGTATGTAGGTTTGCAGTAGCTGGTAGCGGACTATGTCAGCCAAACCAGTGACTTGACTACCTTAGTATCTAGTACTCGGAAAAAACGAGGCTTAATAGATGTGGGAGGCCAGATACTAAAATTTTCTGTTTGGTACTGCAACGGATAGTGATCTGGAATTTACCAATAGTAGGATAAAATGAAATAGAAAAATCTAAGTGATGACCTTTCCCATATCACTAAAGACCAAATAACCGTTTTTAGGCAATATGCAATCGGAAAATTTCCAACCATTCTAGAGCAATAAACAAAATTATCTCTACAATAAAGGAATATCACGAGGTGATGCACATAACTATGGCCTGTAATTATATCAGAAAACTTATATATGCCAACCAGTTGAGAACCCTTTTTCAGTACTTGAAGTTTCAGCTCTTTCGGAGGTTAAAGATGCTATTAATCTAGCTGTCCCAGAGGATGGCCAGACTCCACCTGGCCATTGAGGATCTAGCTGCCGGAAAAATTACCAGTAACCTGTTGCCTCCCCATTAGTTCTTGAAGGTCTTTGCTTCCGTGGAAAACGTAATACCACCGCCCAGTAATTGTTTTTAGGTGTAAAATTAGAGAATTTGCATAATTTCTAAAAATTTGCCACAAATCCAATCATATGTAACGAATTTTCAATTGAGGGTATTAATTAAGCTACCCCTGAAAAATGATAATCAATTGTTTGAAATTTTCAATGTGATAGTTTATCCTGTTTTACGACTCTCTTCACTCGCAAAGTGGGTGAAATGGGGAGTAGTGACAGATCAAAAGCTTGTGATTATTAAAAACAGGCAGACTTATTCGGTTTATTCACCAGATATCTTTGCAAGGGAATGTAAATTTGGCAAACTCACGGTGTGTCCGTTGTCAGACGCCTTATTAAGCGTCTACAAACGACCCAACTGTGTAGTAGATTTATTAATGAAAGAGCACGTAACGTTATGTAGTAGAAAGTTGATATCTGGCTTACAGTCCCCCGTTCTAAATAGAACACCTACCCGCTGGCTCTACGCCACATCAAAAGAAACACGAGTTATATTAAATTGTTTTGGGCGTGATGCGAACCTAAATGTAAGTGCGATCACCCTGAAAGGTGAGGGTGAAATATCGAAGCAAGACAGATGTGATCTGATTGCTGATGGGGTTACAGGGTGCCTGCCCGATTTATCGGCAGCTCCTCGTATTTGAGTGAATTTGGAAAGATTCTTTTCCCAGAAGTTGATAGGATGTACAGTAGTGAAGAAACACAGCTTACTGGTACATGATGTAAATGAAACTTTGAAAGTCTTGAAGGGACTAGATGATCAGCTGGGCACCCTAAGTGTTAACGAATATTCCCTAGAGGGTACAGTTCAATTACTTAGGTCCCACTATCACAGACGGATGGTTATCAAGTATGTAACTTTTAGTGGTACGTCTCTTGTTGTGGTGTTTAACTGTTGTTGTTCTGTTGCTGAGATGGAGGGTGCGAGTTGCCGCCCTGCTCCATGCCGCCCTGGGAGATAGCACACAGCATCCGCAGGCCGCCCAGACAGAGTCGCCTCTCCAGACCCTCAAGGAGGCTGTACGCACTGTTCCCTGTTAGCTCTTTTTTTTCAGATTTTTCATATTTAACAACCTGATTCCCATTCTTTTTTTTCTACATGGCCTATACACTCTAACTTGCTTACCTCTCCTTCTTCTGCGTGAATCTTTTTCTCATTTACAGCTGCAAAGCCTTTGGAGTCCCCATCCCCTAAGTATTCCAGGTACCGTACATCTTACATTTGCTGAGACCTACTGAAAAAACCTCAACAGCACCGCGCACTTCCATTCCCCCACTTTTTCCTCGATAGTTTGCCGTAAAACTAATGTTATGAATGTTTTATTTTTTTCTGAACAAACACATAAATTAGACGTTACAGATACATCCAGTTCCTTTCCAGTATCAACTGACGTCACTAATAAAACTCCGTTCAATGGTACGTGTCCCCGTCTTTTCCCCCGAACCGTTCAACCGCCACGCACAAATCACTACTGTTTGTTCATAGCAACAACTTCTTCCACAGCTTTCTTCATACTTTCACGACTAAGGTCCTAAATAGTCCTAAGAAGTTTATCTTCATGTTTTCTGAAATGTTCATGAAATGTTCATGTTTTATAATAATTCACAGTGTCAGGTGGGCTATGAGCCAAGTAGAGAGGCCGCCATTAAATTTAGAGTGGAACAATATAAATTATGTTGTTACAAAAGCTTTAAAATATTATGTTATACTACTATAAGTGTTATTAGAAAATTATCAGTTACCCTCCACTTCCCTGGAAACAATTTTACAATAAAGGTATGTTTATTAGTGTTGACTTTTGTATCACAGCACACAGTCGTTATTATCCATCGGTATTTGGATGAATTTTAAACACGATATTAATCCCACTTGTTTCATTCTTACATAATGCACCTAAAGATAACAAGTCTTTACAGTAATTAATTAATGCTAGAATTCTAAAGAAAGCTTCTAATATTCCATATACATTTTATTTTAGGTAATCATGTTTGTTTCAATCATTTTCTCTGTGTTACTCAGGGCACTATATACTTTTGTTTCCGTATTCCTTCACACTGCTTATCTTACATTATTTCTCGTTATATAAATGCGTATGTACTTGCAATAATTCTTTTATCCTACTATTTCATGTTTTTTTTTTTTACTTTCATTTGTTTTTTTTCCCACTATTTATTTAAGTAATTCCAAATTATGTTTAAATCAACTTTTTTTCATATTTTATAGTTTTACAAACACATATTTAGTGATTTAGTTTCACTACACTAAACCAATAACACACTCTAGTATTTATAGACGTCAAGGATTTTATTCTAAATTAAAAAATAAACATTTAAGAACATATTTCTTTATATGTCTCTATATTTTTTCTTTTACAAAGCAAACCATTTTATACGAATTGTGCACTGCAGCACTTTCTATTACAAAACAGTAATGCATGTAACCCCCTCCCCTCTTCTACTGATGCAATCACCGTGATCTACCCCCAAAATACAAACCAATCATAATATCAAACAGACATGAAGGATAATGAACCACTGCGTCGCTCTGCGTTGCCACCTCACTACGGGAATTAATCACAAAGCCATTTCGTCACAGTGCAGGCGGCTATAGACCTTCTCGTCTACTAACAAAAGGACCACATCTGAATGATTCCACGATTGGTGCACACACCATACAGAATCATTATAAAAAAACATAACTAACAGCATTTCATTTCAAATTACTTTGTACAGTACTGCGTTTATTAATTATTCAAAATTGTAAGTTTAAACTACTCTCATATATGGTCTATAAAAGGATACAAACATTCATTTACTATACACTGCTATAAAATTTACACCAGTAGGACTTTTTATATATAGTCATATATCATACAAGCAGAAAGATTAATACAATTACTGTCCATAAACCATTTGACAACATAAAATAAATAATTTGTGAACCAATAGGGACTAATCATACTAAGCCTCAAGTCTTTGGTACTTTACCATCAAGAGTTATTTGAGAATTGATCAGATCTGCTGTTACTTGAAATTTTGCCTTTAAAATGAAAAGGTGCATACCTAAAACCAAGAAGAAACTTTGTACCGTGTTAAAATTCTCTAGACTATTTTATTAGGAACTAAGAAACAAAGAGATAATTTAAACAGAGGGATGTAATTAAATTTGTTCACAAATAAATAGGGTTCTTTATTGAACCAAGAAGAAATTACTTACAATATTTTAGACTCTGAAACATTTCCATTAGAAGTTATAGCAACATATCCCCAACAATTGGGCAGACAAATATTTTCTACAATGTCGTTTAGAAAAAACTTATACAATATTTATCTGTTTTATGGATAAAAATTAACTGTGGAAAAAAACTATTATTATGGTTTAATAACAAGGTATTGGATTAACAAAGAAGTTATGAACAGATTGGCGTAAATATTTCACATTCTTAAGATGATATAAGATAAGAGCCTGACTATGCAATCATTACGGCAATAAAACAATAGCTCTGCTCGTAACTTTGATTATGATTCTCAGCATCAGGTGGGCTACGAGTCAAATACTGGGACTGCCATTTGTTGTTGAGTGGACCGATGTCAATTCTTTAGGCAAATTTTGTATTGACAAACCAATAACTTTGAAAATAATATGTTATACGTATATAAGTGCTATTTGAACTTTTAGAGTGACCTTCCACCCCCCTGTCTAGTGAGGGCCAAACATTTTAGAGAGCCAGTGAGGGTGCTCTCCTGTCTCTCTCTCTCTCTCTCTCTCTCTCTCTCTCTCTCTCTCTCTCTCTCTCTCTCTCTCTCTCTCTTCTCTCTCTCTCTCTCTCTCTCTCTCTCTCTCTCTCTCTCTCTCTCTCTCTCTCTCTCTCTCTCTCTCTCTCTCTCTCTCTCTCTCTCTCTCTCTCTCTCTCTCTCTCTTCTCTCTCTCTCTCTCTCTCTCTCTCTCTCTCTCTCTCTCTCTCTCTCTCTTCTCTCTCTCTCTCTCTCTCTCTCTCTCTCTCTCTCTCTCTCTCTCTCTCTCTCTCTCTCTCTCTCTCTCTCTCTCTCTCTCTCTCTCTCTCTCTCTCTCTCTCTCTCTCTCTCTCTCTCTCTCTCTCTCTCTCTCTCTTCTCTCTCTCTCTCTCTCTCTCTCTCTCTCTCTCTCTCTCTCTCTCTCTCTCTCTCTCTCTCTCTCTCTCTCTCTCTCTCTCTCTCTCTCTCTCTCTCTCTCTCTCTGTGTGTGTGTGTGTGTGTGTGTGTGTGTGTGTGTGGTATAGTTTGTATTTGTTTTTGAAAACTCCCTTAAAACCCCAAAATTTCGTAACTAGAAACATACCTTAACGACTATAATAAACTTATTGGTTATTTTGCGTAACTATATTTCATTTTGAATATATTTTTAGCAAAAATTCACCGAAAGAATCTGTCATCTCAAAGACGTTTTATAGGGATGTACATCACTAGACGAAATGCCTATTCATGTGTTTGATAACTCATACTCTCGTAATGTACTTGGAAAATGATAGGGATTGGGCCGAAAGTAAACTGAGCGAGAAGTGATAACTGCAAATTTGGAATTTAACCAGGAAATACATTTGGAGTTAGAGCTTCTTTGTTCTTGGTTTCGCCTCTTGTTTTAAGATCAGCAATATGCGAAGTTATTTATACCTCAAGAATTACATAAATACAATCTTTTTATGGACAAGCAAAGGTTATTTATAATTTGTAATATAAAATATATTTGTATTGTATATAATTTAGTTTTTACTGTTTATAAAATGATAAATTACATACTCTATGCAGTTTATTGTAATTAAATAAATGCATTTTAATCAGTAGTGTAGATATTTACCTACCTGTTACTCATTGGTAAGAAGTTTACCATCCTTTTAAAGTACTTCAATTATTCTTATATTATAGTTAGCTTTATGGTTAGCTGTAAAATAACGTTTTTATATTTGTGTCGGATAACTTACGTTACCTTCTAGGGAAATAGGTATTTAAATGAGTTACATTGAAATTTGCTCCATAACAATAATTGAAACGGTTAATTGATTAAAAAAATATGACTCTATTATGTGATTTTTTTGCTGCCCATATAAAAATATACTTCTTACTTTATTTAGATGTGTATGTAGATCTCACTGCGTAACATGATTCACTGCATGTGAGGAGTTTCTATTCGGTCACTAGACACTTTACATTTGCAGGTGAGAACTGCTTTATTCGATACTTGTCGTAAAATAAATTTACAAGTTGACAGAGTTTTATAAAGACTTGATAATTAAGTCAATGAATGGGATGCAAAAGCTCTAAGATTTTGTTTATTATTCATTATTTTAGTACTTAATATCGTATTGTTCAATATTGTTAAATATATTCAAGAAAATTCATATTTTTGTACCAAAGTAAGTAATACGAACGAAAATATAACGATATAAACTAGTTATTAAAATTACTTTTGGTTCAATAATATATTGATAGCATAAAATAATTTTTTGTGATAATACAATACAAAATATATATTATACATGTATTTGTATAAAATAATATTAGAAAATAACGTCGATTATTTGCAATCAGGCAGACTAAGCAAGTCAATGTTATATTCGGGGAAGATGTAAGGAAGTAGGGACACGAGAATATAGGTCATGTCAGGACATCTCAAAAGGTTTGAATAGGTCACCACACAGCTCTGATGGTTTGGATTTTTATCGTCTATTCAAATCTTTCCTGGAACCCCTTTACTCAAAGTTCACCCAAGTATGCTACATCTCACGATGTGATAAATATTTAATATATACTTGGTATTAATAAAAAATAAATAAATATATATATATAAAATATAAAAGTTTTAATTTAAACATTAAGGTTACTGATAGCAACAATATGGATTGGGATTGGTAAACTTCTATAACCTAGGTATAAAGCTTTTTTCTTATCACAAATTTAAACAATTTGCAAGAACTTGTAAGAAAAGTCCCAACTTAATAATAAATATAAGTTAAATAATAAAATATAAAATTAACATAAAAAAATTACTGTTCATTTCCAGAATTCCTGTTCAATTTTATTACTCAATACTATGATTTATCTCACTATTCAAGTGTAATGTTAAATATTAAACTTTCAAATCTTAATTTATTTATATTAACTTAATATAATTTAAAACTTTGGTACGTATTTTACTATGATAAATCAACTTTTAAGTAATAGGAACTATTTCACACGCAGCTCGTTCTGTGAAATTTGCATTACTGAGGCTTAGAGACAAAATTCAAATGCCCACCGGCCAAGATAGATGACAAAGCCACATCCTTTTCTATAGCTATTGTGGAACATTCTAGTTATCGATATTAACCACTTGGTTTACTGCCTAAGGTATAATAAAGCTCCACTAAAATAAGAATAATTTTATGAGAAAAACGTAATATTTGATGAACTTCTTCTATGATGGATATTTATGGACCAAATATAGGAATTTTGTTGTTTGTAAAAAGTCAGTTGCTGAGCAACGAACCTTGAGTCTTACAGTACAGAAAATTTTATACTTGCGCCTAAACAGAATCTTCAGTATTCTTCAGTGCAGTTCTGCTTAATAATACTCGTTTCAAAGACTATAAAGAATGGTATCAGAATAATATACTGTCAACTGTCTAAAATAATTTAGAATTTCTATCGATGTTGAAGATCGGATATCTGTTAGATAGAATCTACAGTCTTTCGACACAATCGATGATTACTAGAGTTATAAGTTTATATTTTGAATAAAAAGCTATTAAACGTGTAAGAATGAGCTATTTAGATTTTTAGCGACTAAAGGAAATTATAGTAGTTACTTAGGTGATACAATAATTTTATCCGCAACAATAAAAGGTAAGGAATAAATTTAATTTCAATTAAAATGGCATTTTACTACAAGTCTTTGCTAAGATATATTCTGATTTAAAAATCATCTAGCATTTACAGCTAATATTATCAGGAAGGGCTAATGTATAATCAATTTTATTTCAATCTGTGATCAGGATGTAAAATAAGAGGTATGTGGGAAAATAGAAGTAAAATTAACAAAAACGCGTTTACAATTTACCAAATGATATTAATTAAATTTTTGATACTGTTATTTCAGAATCATACTTGCGCCCAATATCTTGCGAGTCGAACATTTAATTAATAATATATACAAATAGTTGAATTAAATGTCTTAGGTAACGAAAGTATTGTTTTTTTTAAATAAAAAACATGTTAATGGAATTATTCGGAGCCATAATGTAGATATTTGATTCATGTATAATTATACTCTATCGTAATTAATTTTATACTTTTTACATACTTGCAAACAAAATTCAAATTTTCTTTGATACATATGATATAACATTAACTTTACCAGCTAAACCTTATTTTTCTTAATATTGTTAATTAATGTATGCTCTTCTTTATCTAAAATATTCAATAGTAATAATACACAGCAACATACCATGCACTTAATTCATATAACTATATGTTTCAAATTGATTGCAGTTAATAATGGTAGACCTAAAAAATCTAAACGTAATGTATGTCAAATAATTGCAGGTAATTTTGGAATGATAAAATAAAGGTATACGACATTTAGTTTAACTGTAATAAAACAATATTTTACTATTACTTTATCAAAACAATCAAAAAACCTAATTGCCTAGAGTACTTCCTCCCAAATGTCGATTTATCAATAACGTACAGTGAATAATATATGGCAGGCGTGTCGTTATTTTATAAAACAACGCTAAAAGGCGATTAAGTATAAAAACTGCTCCGCATCCCCCGGGCTCGATATATCGGCTTTCACAGGAAAATTTATATTGAGAGTAAATCTGTTTGATGAATATTGTTTACTATAACATCACTGTATTGAATTAGCTTTATCTAATGCAAAAAGCGCTTCTGATGCCTCTTTAAAAGCTTTTCCGATCTTGTTCATATTTAGTAGTAATTTTTTTAAGTGCATATACTTAGTTTAAGGCTTTTAAAGTCGAAAAACTATCGCACCGGATGTTGAAGTAATGGTAATTTCCTTATACGCAACTTAACTGTATTAGGACTTTTTTGTAAATATATTTCAGTAGGTATAATATAGGATAAAAAATGCCGAAGCAGAAGCACTAGTTTATGATACACTACTCTAAACAAGCTTTTATGTCTTGCATCCGTGTTACAGGAATTGTATTTTTACATTCATAATAGTTAAAATAATATGGTTTGGCAAAAAATTCATGGACCACCAATTTAAGGAACAGGTGAAATTCAAACGTATCATCCGTATATCCTACTCTGTGATTCCTTCACAAAAGAAAAACTAGAAAATAAATAAAATTCCTTACATCTTGATCCAAAATGGGCAATGCTTGAACCTAGGTTAACGTGTAGTCTCCTTTTAATACTATGGTAAATAAAGACAACATGACACTTTATATTATCACCGTTTACTTTCGTTAATAAAGTCCTTAACTTCGTTTATATAAAGATGGGACTCTTTGTTATAAATCCTTTCTTACCTACATAATCCACATTCTTTTTATTAGCTTTATAGTGTTGCATCTACTTTGAATCCTCTTTTGTGTGCTCAATCAAACATAACCTTTAAATGTAATAGAATTGATTATGATAAAATAGATTATTATGACTTAAAATGCGATACTGATTCAAGTAATTTTTTTATTATTTGCAATATAAAATTAAATAAATACCAAGGCCGTTTTATTCTAATGGGAACATTTTAGTGCAAAACTTCCTTAAGTAAGTTTTGTTGTAATTAAAGTTGTAAATATAATAGTTACCAAAACGTGTTATTAAAATAATATCCTTCCTGTAAATATATATATATATATATATATATATATATATATATCACACACACGCACACACGAACACACACACACACAAATATATATATATATATATATATATATATATATATATTTTTATATTACTATGTCAATATATATGAACCAAAAAATATTTATTTTACGATCAGAAATAAAAACTCGTTTTTTCTATTTAAACCAATAAAAAGTTTTTTCTTATTATATATATATATATATATATATATACATATGCAATCAAAATGAAATAATATGTAATATCTTTATCTATATTGCCTTTTATGTCAATTAATTATTGATTAACAGTAGTAAATAAATTTTTAGCTATACCAAAATGTTTTCTTACAAATTTAAAGAGAAGAAGCAAAATTAACTTTACATTTTATGTGACTTAAATTTTAATAGCAGTGACAACAGATTTTAGCAAAATAGCAAAATAATTAGCAATATTAGTTGTAAAAAACATATTTTTTTCAACAATGCAGGTTTATTTCACCGTAAGCATATATTAACACGTACATACACAAAATTATTGTACTATTTCTGTAATGTTTCTTGTAAGAATCTATTACATAACTTTCATTAAAGAATTACTCTACCGAAAGCAACGGCAAGTACTACAGTGAGATTAGAACAGTCAACATCAAACCCTAGGGACTATTGTACGCATACATGCGAATCGTGATGTGATGTTCAGGTAGCTAAATATTGACTTTGCTATACAAACGTCTATACCTTCTAAATTACATTCTACAACACTCCATGCATGGTCATTGTAAAATATTGTCTCTGAATATTATGTAATATTGCAAAAGTGACTGGTATATAAATTTAACGTTTATGAAAGTTCATCATTTTATCGACTTAAATTGTACCTATACATAAAGCAGTTAGCTAAATATTTACTTTGCTGTCCACAAATTTATAAATTCTACATAGCTTGAGTCGAAAATTTGATATTTTTTTATTCAAAGTATTATCATTTCAAGTAGTGTACAATTCGTTATATTTTAGTAAAGAACTGTATTTATATATCATGCCTATGGTAGTTCATTATTTTATCGACTGACGTTAAAACTATATCTAAATAAAGAGCAAAATAAAATATTGCAGAGAAACTAGAATATTAAACAACACACTAGAGAGACACTGGTGCATACAATGGATGTAGGTCGTGTTGTGACGTCATTGTAGATTAATATTGACAGCACTCTGCAAGCGTGTATCTATACTTTCACAAGACATTTGATTACAGCTTGAAGGTGAGAACAACAATATTATATCATTTCAGTACCAAAATAATGATCAAACCCACGTTTCATTATTAATAAATATTATAACTACATGATATAACGGTGTTTAAGAGAAAATATTTCAATCTTCTTAAGATACCATATAATCTAAAAAAATTTAGACAGGTTTAACCCTCACGTTATATAATAATATATGAGGTGTAAAATAATTTCTGTTTCCGCCTGGATAATTTCCAAATAGAATAGAGATATCGAAGTTACAATGTTCACTATCTTTATAAAAAAATATTGTTACGGATAGTTTGGAGTATTAAAAAATATTAATCTTTCTTAAAGAGAGTAAAAAAGAGGGTAATTATAAAGTTTACGATTTTCTCACAAATATCTTGTAATATATATTTTAAAGGTATATTTAATACAAACCAATGATGCGAATAAAACCATTCGGCGACATTCTTAGCAAAAGTTATGGGGGTGTATTTCCATCTCAGGGTGTAATTAAATTATGATACGCCTGGATATTCCAAGCAGATTGATATATTATTGTAAAATATTTACAAAACTTAATATAATTCTTTTGAGTTTTGTGATGGATAAAAAATTCCCCCCCCCCCCGCTTTTTCAAAGTGGGGTAGAAGAGAGTATCGTTATTACTCTCTTAAATTTGTGACATGTGATTTTTACAACCACTCTATTGTATTATCGAATGTTATATATTGCATCATTTAAAACCTTCTTTAAACAATTATAACCTTATAGCACAGCTGTTATGTATCATGTTGCATTTTATCTACTCTTATTACGTAAGAGCACAGCTCTTTATTTTCGTCACAATGCTACACACCTTTTGGGCTACAAACCTACATTGTATTTACTGTAATATTTTGTACAATAATCTGCATCACTTTAACATTCATGTTCCAGGTGCCTTAAAGATTCTGCTTTATAAAAATCATTTAACAGCTAACAAACTACAAAATAGCTCCAATATAAAAAATACCACAATCTTGTGTTTAACCCGCAGGTAAAACCATTTTCAATAGTATAGCAACATGGGGAAAAATTTTAAAAAATTTACATTTATATATGTTGGCATATTTTTTAAAATTTTTATTTTGCAATTTGATACTTTTCTGTATCGTTTGAAGGAAAATGCAAACAGTAATAATCATTTGAATGGTAAAATTTATAATAACTGGTATGAAAGGTACCAAAAATACTTGTAATTAAGAGTTTGAAGGACATAAGTTACGTAATTTATAGCTAACAAAGTTTGAAATAGTGTTATTACTGAGTTGGTATATAGTCGTTTTGAAGATATTAGATTCAATTCTTTTAAAAAACAGATATTTTTACTGATTACTCTTTAATATATTATACACATAAAAGTACAGGTTTTGAAATAAACAAAATTCTAATAGTCTCAGTATAAAAGCCTCAGTGGTGTAAAATCTGAAGAACTAAAATGAAACTAATAACATTCGTTCCCAACTTTTCTTTAAGGATGCGAGTGCACTGTCTCAAATTTGTTTAATTATGAGCTAATACCTACCTTCATCTTTTAGCTATATATTATTTGTATACTATATTTATGAAGGAACCCTTTTTAAATTAATTATGCATAGGAAAAGAAAAGAAAGCTCAAAATGGCTCGTGAATTAAAGTATTTTTTTTTAATTAAATTAAGTGTCTTTACACAAATTGTTAGCTTAACTATATTATAGCGTTGCTTACCCACGACATGTAGGGTTGTAGTTTTGTTCCATTTTTTCATGTGTAGAATTAAGTTTGCCAGTCTTATCTGAAGGAAAAGAAAAGTCCAAAATTAAATCCAGGAGCATTTGTAATTAGAATTCAAATGATTAAGATAAAATTTGTATGAAGCATTTAAGATGGTCAAAAAGTGCTGTTTAAATAAAATATCTACTTTTTGTAATAGAGATACTTGCAATAACATATGTGTTTTTTTATAATCAGAAAAAGCGCATGTGACGCTTGTCAAATAAACCTCAATGGTAAGGCAGATTGTTTGATAAATGTATACAATAAAATGGTGTTTCGAAAGGCCTCACAAAAATAAGAACTTTATATTATTGGAGAGTTGGTTTTTAAAATTAATAATTTCATTTCAAATAGACAAGAGCTTCAAGAATGTAATTAAAATGGTGTTTACAGATTTTATGCATGTAGAAAATCCCTTTTATTCATTATTAACACTCACGCCAGACTTAATTTTCAGCCGTCGATATCGTATACACGGGTTTCTGTCTTTTGACAAGGCTCCCAATCCAGGGTATTAGCTTGTAAACTTTGTTATAATTTTATTGACCACCACAGACATATTATTTGAAAAAATAAAGCAACACTTTGCTTTATATTCCGAAATTTTGTTGTTGTTTTAGAGGCTGCAACTGTTTAGATACGTTACTTTTATATTAGTGTATTTAAATGTTGCCTTACGTAATTTTTAAATATAAAATATTTTTATATTAATATAACATCATAAAAACTAGCACATAACGCACTGTGTGTTATTTAGTATAAACGTTGAAAAGCGAATATGTTATTGTTTGATAAACTGTATATACTTTACGATGTGGCCGTTAAGTCCACTCAAGTTTTCTTATAAATTTTCAATTCTAATTTGTACTAGGGTCTGTCTGTAGTAACATTGTATAAGTAATATTTTACTTTACATTTCTATAGTACTACAACAGCTCAAAATAAATATAACGTTTAAAAATTATTTTGTTTTTATAATAGCTAATGCATGTAATATTATTATGGACTTGACTATTGTGACAGATGCCTTTACTTTCTTGCACCTAAAGACTTGCTTTACAATATCATACACGTATGAAAACTATAACATTTCGCAGAAAGTTTTGAACAAAACAGAGTTATGGAACCAAATTTAGATAAATCTAAAATAAAAGACTTGCATTTGCCTTGTATATTAAGGATCTCTGTACCTTTTACCTAATGACGTATCATACATTAAATCGTTGAGATCGTAATTTGTCTTAGAAATCCAGTCATGCCTTGTTAAGTGTTATACACATATTTCAACAAACATCACTTCTATTAAGGAATGCTGCAATGCTGCTAAACGTTAGGTATAATCGCGGTAGATAAACTGTAAATGATATGCCTATATTACAATGCCCGAAATATTACGAATGCATGGCTACATTTCGTGTGTTGCCTATGTTGTTCTTGTTATTCTGTAAATGTAATAAATATGTTTCAATTACCATCCGCATGAGGAATAGTTTGGTGGATTAAAATTTATTTGCCAATAACGTTATTACTTTACTGTAAGAAAAATCCTGAGAAGCTACGGATAAGGTCAGATACTTGTAGTATATTGTCAGAAATGAAATCCTTTCATTTTGTTTTTCAAGATATTTTTTACTTTAGAAGGTTGGTAGCAATGTGATCAGAAAGTATTACTTCAGTGAAGAAACGAGGTGCCTGAATAATGAGCACGAAAGTTATAATATCGGTTGAGTTACTTTACTGCCTGGTCAGAATCACCTCGGATTATCAAGAATTCTATTTACGTTTTGCTATCAGTTAAGATTCCACCTGTAAGTTGAAATTATTTAAAATAAGATATGATTTAATAATAAAATTGTTTAAGGAATTTTCAATCAGTATTGATATGATTAACCATTCTCTAACCAAGTATACTATTATTTATTTAAATGATATTCACTCTGCTGTAACTGTATAATCATTCCATTTACATTAATGACCAAACAATAGAATCATCACAAAGTCGTTATTTGTCACACATTGCCATTAAACATTATTTGAACGTTGAAGTTTAAACACGATGATAAATCCATCTCTATTGTTATATAATTCATACAAATATTATACTAATTTCTAATCAATAACAACATTTTGTTACAATCTAACAATACTCGTACTTCGATTGAATATAAATAGTCTCGTAATTATTTTTAATACAGATTTGAAGAAAATGCACACTATTTCAATTTTATATATAATTATGAAAATATCCCAAATTATAAGTGTGGAATACTAACTAGTTGTTGACTGTGTCAACCATGAACTACTCTGTCGTTGACTATAATTGACTATAGGATTTCTCTTGCGTCATAAGTATGTGATGGTATATATATTCTAGAATATTTTTTTATGAGTCTTTCATTATTCATTATCTTGTTTACTTAAAGTTATCAGGACTATTTTAATTATATAAATATGTGTTGATCTTGTAACTAGGTATTTCTATTTCTTCAGTGTGTTTTATCAAACATAATTCTTCATGTCTTTTATTACATAAACATAATAGATGTTTTAATAATTTTTAGGTTTTCATATTTAGTTATAATAATTAATCAAATTTTACGCATTAATATAGTTTTTTACTAATAACCAGAATTGTATGTTATTTAGAACTGCTCTTTGCCCACCATTGTTCGGTACCATTTTTAATTAAGCCATCTATTTCCTCTTATCTTTGTACACACACAAACACAGACACCCACCTGCATTCCAAATCTATAGTGGTCCAATTGTCACGTGGTATGAGGTGACTTCTCTTTCCAATCAGGCGTCCAGGACGCCGGACAAGAAAAGCTCCCCAAGGCATCTCTCCAGTTCTTCTAAAGACTCCGTCTCGCTAGGTTGTACGTCAACACCAGCTTTAACTAAGTTCGGGCCGTGCCCCCTTGTCTTGTCTTTTTTGAACCGTAAACCGTTCTATGGCAATTAACAGTCCCCTTGCCGGATATTAATTGGTTAACGAGCCAAACGTAACTTTGTCTCAACGTTCGTGAGTGAACCGAAAACAGTGTCAAGTGAAGGTGGAATCTTCATGGTGGAATCTTCATCCATCAACAAGGACTCCACCAGCGCAACGTTCCTTGGAAGCAACCCAGGTCGAACTACAATCAACCCAACTTCATGTGTGTCGAGGTGTCAGACAATGGACGGTGCAAGGTAACAGTGTTTCATCATTCTTATCATGGTCCTTCGTAACTAAAGACAATTCTCTTTTTAACCAAGATTTAAAAATCCTCAACTAATTCAGACATTTTTGGACATTTTAATAGAAATCGAAAATCATTTTAACACCTGTATTTTTCCTTTAATTGTGTGCCTTTTTCTAATACTATGTTTTGTGATCTCATTTCGTATTTTTATTTTTCCCATTCGACTAATAGTTATTCTTAGAAAATCAACGTATGGGCTCTACCTGCTCAGCTATCGAATAATGAGTATTAAATATTAGACATTTTATTGGTCCTTCGAATATAATTGCGGTCCGCCAAGCCGGATCTCCTAACATACCTTTTGATCCTTTTGACCGGATCTAACAATAATAATTAATACATTGAAAAAGGAAGAAATTACAAAGAAGAACCCATAAAACCCAATTTTAAACACAAAAACAATATTTATAAAAGTCGAGGTGATATTATACTTTTTGAAATAAATCTTTTGGGATAGCTGATCTGATGTATGAATGATAATAACGATATTTGGATATGTTTAAAATTTGTTTATTCGACATTGGGTTCAAGAGGAACCGCCTATAATCAATCATAAAAGCATTGAAGAAACAAAGTGTGATGAACTTTTTGATATTACTCATACGCGAAATGGAGACGGACGGTATGTTGTTCGATTACCGTTTAAAACAGAAACCCAGCTGTTTAGGCTCATCTCGAGCAGCCGCAGAAAGACGTTTTGTATCCTTAGAAAGGAAGTTTCAAACCCAACCACAATTCGCTGAACTGTACAGGAATTTTATGAAAGACTACAAAAGCAACAAGTCATATGACACTTTTGGATAAACATCACGCCGACGAACCGCACTACTATTTACCCCACTACGGAGTAATAAAGGAAAACAGCTTTACTACCAAGCTAAGGACTGTTTTTGACGCAAGCAACAAGACCACTTCAGGTTTTTCCTTGAATGACGTGCTACTAACTGGAAGGAAACTACAACCAGACATTTCCAGTATTTTAATAAACTTCCGCTCTCACGGCTATAGTGTTTTCATGTGATATAAAACAAATGTATCGACAGATCTTAGTGCAACCTGAAGATCAAAACTTTCAGTTAACCTTGTGGCGAGATACTCCGGAACAGTAGATATCTACTTTTAAGCTAACAACAGTGACATATGGGATGAACAGTTCTCCATATTCAGCAATCAAGACACTCTCGCGGCTAGCAGAGGACGAAGGACACACCTAATAACAAATTATTGAAAAAAACTTAGGAATATGTACGCCACATCTTTAACGTAATCACCATTTTCTTCAGTATATACGATTCAAATAATTTGGTTTCTCACTATATTCTACAATACAGTAATTATTATAAATTATAGATATTTTATGTCTTAATTGTAAATATCTTTTATTTAAAGGGTGATAGTTTTTAATCTTCTCACACTATTATAATTAAAATATATTAGACACTAATTCATGAATAAAAGATTCTATTAATAACTTACAAAACCAGTAAATCTTATTTTAAACGTTCAAGGTCACATTTCCTATTCAAAATCTAATAATATATCTTCATCTATATTATCCAGTTCCGCTTAAAACTGCCATCATCTCTAAATATATGTTTGAAATTAGGTTCAACTTAACTAATTAAGTGGTAGGTGTACACAACTCCTCAGTGTTTTCTCGATGCGAAAAGTTTGCAAACATTCACCCTTTTTTCTATTATAATACTCTTGCTATATGTATCTAAACAAAAAACCCTAAAGTTTTTGACAAAGTCTTTCAAAAATTTAAATAATTAATAATACGTAGGATTTGAATTCTCGCGGTGACTCTAGGATATTGGTCGAAGCAGGCAAACAAAAAGGTCGCCGTTCAGCTGTGATGGTTTCTGTGAATGGATAATTTGAAATATTCGAGATAAAGATTTAAGAACGATATCAAGATGCTAAGGCAAGGCAATATAATAATCAGTACTCATGTACCGGAATCGGTGACATAAGGATATAGGTCGAGGCAGGACAGCAAAAAAGGTCACCGCTCAGCTATGATGGTTCTATGAATGGATACTGTGAAATAGGAACTATTGTTTTTAGTGTTGTCGAACAGCTGACGCAAGGCAATGTAATAATCAGAATGCATACATCGGAAGCGAGGAAACACGGATATAGGTCAATTAAGGACAACACAAAAGGTCACCGCCCAGCTATGTAATATTTTTATAAAACAATTCTGTGAAATACTAGAGATTTATCACGATCGACCAGCTAAGGCAAGGCAATTTAATATTCAGCGAACAAATGCCGGAAGCAGGGACACGAGCGTGTGTGTTGTATCAGGTCATTATTATGGGCCACTCCTCAACTTTAATATTTTGCATTTTTATGCTGTATTAAAAGCTTTTCTGAAAATTCTTATCACAAAGTACACTTGTACGTTTATATTTTGTGATGTGATGAGTATTTTCAATATACTAGGTGGAAAATATATCAATTATTAGCTCTAATAATAAGTGATTGTCATAAAACATACTAAAATTACATAAATATGGAGTATACTTGATCGGATCGTGTAAACAAGGAAAAATATAAATTCATTAACTGTTTGCATTATAATTGAGGAAGGTAATTTGTAAACATTTGTTATACATGTTAAAATATAAAATCAAATTGAGACTATACATTTGCTATAACTGCAGCAACTAATATTGTTTCCATAATACTTTGATCATAAATTAATTAAAACTACAGCAATATTTTAAATTCGATTACTTAAAAAACTTAGTAAAAGACATTTAAAAATGTAACGGTACAATAATTGAAGAATCAATAATCAGTTTTTCACTATTACTAGAAAAACTACTATTACAAATATTATAGAATACCGTTAAATTATTAAAAAAAAAATTAAAAATACTTGTGTATTGGTAAACTTATAACAAAAAGTTGATTGTCCTTTTCAGTATTAATTTACTTACTGTAGTAATAAAATTTAATTCTGATCCTTTGTTACAATAATTGTAATGTTATTGTAAATAAATAATGACTGCGCTGTGCACACGTATATAACTTTAAGTATAACCTACATTGAACATTGATAGCCTTACAAGCCTGTTTATTTTAAAGTATTATTAACTTCACATAGTGTACCATTACTTGCATTGTAGAAAATACCTATATATAAATCGTATATCTGTGACAGTTCATTAATTGATCGACTGACTTTTAACCTATGTATGTAGGAAGAACAAAATAAAATACCTCAGCGGAGCAATAATATTAAACAACACACTGGAGGCTTACTGGTACATATGAATATAGTTCGTGTTGGAAAATATATCAATTATTAGCTCTAATAATAAGTGATTGTCATAAAACATACTAAAATTACATAAATATGGAGTATACTTGATCGGATCGTGTAAACAAGGAAAATATAAATTCATTAACTGTTTGCATTATAATTGAGGAAGGTAATTTGTAAACATTTGTTATACATGTTAAAATATGAAATCAAATTGAGACTATACATTTGCTATAACTGCAGCAACTAATATGGTTTCCATAATACTTTGATCATAAATTAATTAAAACTACAGCAATATTTTAAAGTCGATTACTTTAAAAAACTTAGTAAAAGACATTTAAAATGTAACGGTACAATAATTGAAGAATCAATAATCAGTTTTTCACTATTACTAGAAAAACTACTATTACAAATATTAAAGAATACCGTTAAATTATAAAAAAAAATTAAAAATACTTGTGTATTAGTAACTTATAACAAAAAGTTGATTGTCCTTTTCAGTATTAATTAACTTACTTACTGTAGTAATTAAATTTAATTCTGATCTTTTGTTACAATAATTTTTATGTTATTGTAAATAAATAATGACTGCGCTGTGCACACGTATATAACTTTAAGTATAACCTACATTGAACATTGATAGCCTTACAAGCCTGTTTATTTTAAAGTATTATCAACTTCACATAGTGTACTATTACTTGCATTGTAGAAAATACCTATATATAAATCGTATATCTGTTGACAGTTAATTAATTAATTGATCGACTGACGTTTAACCTATGTCTGTAGGAAGAACAAAATAAAATACCTCAGCGGAACTATAATATTAAACAACACACTAGAGGCATACTGGTACATATGAATATAGGTCGTGTTGTGACGTCATTGTGGATTAATATTGACAACACTCTGCAAGAGTCTACACATTGTAAAGTCTGTATGGAGCGTAGAGTGGTTATAAAAATTTCTGTTATACTGGAGTAAAAAATTACTTTCTTTCGTAACAGTTTTGTTTCGTTTCTTTCATATTAGTGGAGGTATACTGAACGGTGATATTTGCAACTGTTATTTACATGTAGACATCTAACTTGTTTATAAAATTTACCATTAACCGGATACTGCTGCCAAAATTCTATTATATACATTTATATAGAAATACAGCTTATTCCTAGTAAAACAAGGTACGCTAGAATTTTGTTGCCAGAATAAGTAATAGTAACGAAATTAAGTTGAAAATAAATAATTTTCTTTTACAAAACTTAGTGCTTTGATAAAATTAAAATATTTAATCATATGTTTGTCAGAAAACAACTTGATCATTTATAATAATCACATTTGTATTATAATAAACGTTTCATCATAATACTGGTTATACATTTTTATATTAAAATGCCTAATAGAAACTGTTGTTTTCATAATTTCCATGCCAAATGCACACCTAAACGTATAGATTTATACAATGGACGAAGTACGTATGGCAGCAACTACAGTTTAAAAATCTTTGAAGGAGTGAAATTGATTTTAAGTACAAGACATTTGTTTTATTTAACTAGAGTAAGCAATAACTGTTATAATAAACTGTAATTTTTGTTATAAACTCTTTAAATGATATATTTATAATTTAATTATACCAAGAATAAAAATAAAACTCCACAAACTGAGACAGAGAAACCAATTAATTTTGTAGATTCTTTATGATTATACCAATGTTTAAAGGCGAATGGGAAATAAAAGTTTGTTGAATTTATTAAGAATGTTTCATCGTCGGAAAGCAGTTTGACGCAGTACTTGCCCCTTCGTGTGCTTAACAATTTAGCTGCGATCCTTTCAACACCTAACTCAGCTTTGAGCTTTAATTTTTTCAGCAAAGGGTTCTTTATATTCCATCACATCTCCTTTATACATTGTTGGACTCTTTGATATTTTTAGCAATCTATATTTATACGTAAACATCCTATTCGCGTTATAAAGATAATAATGGGAATAATTGTTTATACCAGATAATCCTTTAGCACAACTAACTTTTAACAATATTATAGCTTTGTTTACACGAGGTATAGTGTATATTGTTAAATAATTATATTAATTCTCTATCAATTAAACTTTCCTTTTCATGCATATTGTATAAAGGGATCAATACATAAATACTGTATTTTTATTTACTGTAATAATTCAGAAACTAATAAGACACGTTGAACTAATAATACCCTTAATGAATCCTCCGAAAGCAACCGCAAAAGTCCTTTAAGTCCTAAGGGCATTCAGAGTTTTCTCAGCATCTTATACTAATTAAACATAAAAACCTCCTTAACTATAAATATTTTAGCCAGTAAATAAGTATATTATTTTGAAAACAACCCAAAAGAATAGTACCAATTATAGTAATGATATAACCCATTTGTAAAATACCAGGAACATATAAATATCCCATTCCCTTATTTTGGCACTAAGCGATAGGATACAAACTTATAACTGCAGCTTGACAAATGGCCAAGCATTAGACATGACTTGTACAGGACATGGATCGAAGTGTTAATAAGTGCAGTAATGGCCAGTTTCCAACAATACCAACTGAGATCACAAAAAAGTTGGTGATTCTTGCCAACATAAAATGTGGGAGTCACTTAAACTATCTCAGGAAGGAAATTGCCATAATTGATCTTCCCTTGATAAATTATACTATTTTAGCTTTTGAATGGATTACACATTACAATAATGGCTTTCCGAGCAATAATAAGGCTTAAAATTTATCTTAACATAATACTGTGGTTCAATAAATTACAACTAACAGAAATTCTTAACTTATTACTCAGAATTAAAGGCATTTATACTTATGCATTTATATAATACTACTACTATTATTTTCCAGTTTAAATCTAAATTCTCAATGTTTGTAATTATCAAATCTGACATTATATTATTTTACTTGGTTTACTGTGAATAAATTATTTCTCTCTTGATATTCTGAGTTCTAGAAGATAATACATATTTATAACTTCACGCCACTACACTGCAGTATAATTTAGAAGAAGTGTATTAATTTTATTTAATACCTTACTGTTTATTTGTCATGCATAACTTATACACTCTAATGAGAATTGATGGCTATACTAAATGCGAATATATATTGGTGTGATTTTTAGACATAGTATACCGTTAAAACTACTTGAAGTTAAAGTTTAATTTTTTATGAACAGCATAACATTTTTTAATCTCTAAGATGAGAGTAACTTATATTGTACTTGACAAGCATTTAGGTGATACTATTGAATTAAGTATACAGAAAAGGTACTTTTTTAGCATTATAAGAAATATGGCATCCTCGTTCAATATACTGCTACGTCATATGTAACATTAAACATTATATAATACATACGAGTAGTTTACTGTTATACGTGAATTAGTAAAATGTTGTGTTATGCGAAGATTTGATGTCATTCATTTACAAAATCCAGGGGAAATCCAACTTCCTGGAATATTTTCACGTTGATATTTTATATACAGATATTTTCCATTATCGATTTAAACAGGTAATTTTCAGTTCATAAGGAATAAGTGTGTTTGGAATTTCCGTATGGTTCATAAAAACTTTATTTTCCTAAACTTTTATAAAGAGATGTGTGAAATTTCCTAAGTATTTATAATTAATTATGTTATATAAGTGGCAAGACTCATATAAATATAAGGAGATACAGATTTGCAATAAAATTTCTTCAAAAAATTAATCTTTCAAGTGCAATAAACTAACAAATAGTATGACTTGTATCAATAATTATTTAAACCTGTACACCCAAAAGACAAATATGATAGCAAAATGGTTTATCATCCAAGTCAATAAGGAATTCAATGTATTTTTTTTCGTATCGTATTTATTTCATTCATAAATTAATGCTGCCAATTCTGAAAATTATAAATTCTTGATCGACGTAACCTGTACTAATTGTTTTCATGTTTATTTTTATCTGAAAATTACAATTAAGTTCTATTATTGCAATTAATATATTTTAATTGTGAAACCATGCGTTCTTTTAGAGCTAAACGGGTTTATAAAATAAGAAATGAGTAAAAAGTTTATAGAGATAACAATTTAACTTTAGGACGTAAGAACCTCCAAGAATGTCCTTGACATAACCTTATATGGTATGCAGTGTTCAGGTCAGACCACAATGGACTGTACGGTAAAATATGTATGGCACGAACTGTATAACAAAGAAGTGAACTTTACATAGGCCAGATTTTGTCCTGCTTTACGCTCCCTGGCATGGGAGTCTGGATAAATGCTCTGCGTAACTTCCAATATAAATGTAATACAAAATACTCACTAATTAAACCTGTTGAAATCGTTTGGTTAGTACAAAACTCTATGTATTGTTATTGTTATGCAAGTATGTAATATGCATGCACGATTTCTAGTAAAAATTAAATATTCTAATGATGAGATGAATAATAGTTCATATACTGGTTCACAAATGCTATAGTCCTAGAAAAAATTGCTTTCTACACAAATACTCTTTGCTTTAATCCTGATGTTCCAATCATAATTTATACTATAAACAAACGGGGATGGTGACACTATGGCCATATACTAATAGAATAAGAATTTGTAGGATTTTATATTTATTTCTTTTTATCTCTGACTAATACACTTGAAATAAAACGGAGTAAATAGTCTTCCTCATTATATTAAAGCTACAAAAGTTTGGAAGACCTCGTGAATGTATAAGGTCATAAAACATAAAGATACGTCTTCCAGATTGCAGAAGATTCCTGAAGTACATTTAAGAGCCTAAGAGAAGTTAGATTATTTTATATTTCGGTATGGTTTCAATAATTCTGCTGCTTACTTACGACGATATGGAGAGCTTTTAGAAGCAGAAATATTTCAAATCTCAAATACTTCAAAACCTTTGTGTAGCTAAAAGCTCCCAAAATTAATGACCTTCAAGACGTTGAGAGATCTAAAAGGCTGATAATTTCCAAAACCCCATATTGTAATGTTTGATACTAAATCTATTATTCGCCTTGTCCAAACAAATTGTTGTTTTGTTTATACATATGTTTTTAAAACACTTTACATTTATATTTATTTTTACAGTCCAGTGTTGCAACCATTGCAACAAATGAAAATTTAAAATGTTGCTTCTCCCTCTATGGTCTTGACATGATTCATTATTGACCTTTTGGATTACTTATTCAATTTTCAGTGTAAACACACTTACGTTGAAAAATACATTTTATCTTTCATTTAGAAAGCACATTGAATTAATATACCTCACCTACAATTTCCAAGGACATCCACCTATAGGATGTGGGTTAAAATGTCACTTTGCGGCATGTTGAAAAATCATTATGTTACTGGGCGCTATGACTGTTTAAGTTGGCTATAAAACCGGTGTTGGTTTAGTAATGATTTATAACCTATGTTCAAAACTGTTGATAAGTTAGAAATTATAAACTAAATGTTAAATTGTTGGTGGGTAGCAACTTTAACGAGTTCTTCTGTTTGTCTTTAAACACTACAACACATTTTTGTTCAGCACAATTTGGAAAGTTTCTGTAACAAAATGATATTTACAATGCCATGGTCTTCTCAGATTTGAAGTAGTACTATGTACTCCGAGATATGGAAAACATTTTTATATTTACATTAAATAAGAATTTTTGAAAAATTAAAATCTACATTTACGTTATGAATATCGAGTCCAACACGAAATAAATACGACACCTGACGTAACTTAGATATAGGGGGTCAATGGTCACAATATTTATAATATACATCAGGTATTTCGCACTGTATAAATAATGTAATTCAAAAATAATATATTACAAGAATATTAAAGTAATATAAAAATGTGAAAGAAGTAGTTTTCGGACTAAAGTCTGCGTAATTGAAAAACATTTAGGCTCTTGAGTCCCTGCATAAACTATAATATGTGCATAGAATTAATTCGACGTTTTGTACCATTTAATGTGTTAACGCCAATAAATCTGACAACAGTAAATACTATGTACAAAACTTAGTACGGTTTGTTCTAAAACATACATTAGTAATGAAAAATGTATAAAACAATTTTTTTATATCATGAAGTAATTTAGTAATATGTGTTCAAATACATTACGATAAATAACTATTTACATATTAGGCTTAATATGGAAAATATTTTTATTACGAAGTTTGAACAAAATTTCAGAACATTTATCTAATTTTAAATCAGTAACACTACTTTTAAGATATGTCCTATGATTTATTTATTTGTTTGAAAACTAACTAAAATCTAGATTAAATAAACTATCATACCAAAGTGCTGTGATAAGCATATCAGGAATTACAATGACAATTTGATGGGTCAATTCAATGCACCCTATCGTAAAAATATACAACCCTAAAACACAAAACACAAATTAATAAAACTGGACTAACGATACATGTCACACCATGTCTACACCCAAATTATCACGCAATTACAAAACACCTAAAGCCACGAGTGGAGTACATTCTACAGATATTCTTACCTGATATTCTTACCTATATTCGAGTTTTGGTATCATAGAAAGATTATCTATATTGATGAGATAAATTGCAATGTAGTACTCTAAATTTAGTATTAGTTATATTTCGTATCATAAAACGATTTAAATGTTTTTACCAATTAATTTACAATCAAAAACCTTCTAGCTAGGTAACAAGAACTATACACAAAGCAATTGGTAATAATAGTACATTTATTATATTAAATATGTTCTTAAGCCGATGGAAAAATTTGAATGAGTTGTGTGTGCCTGACAATGAAAGAGAGATAAATAGAATGTTTAGTAGAAGAATTTAAACTTTGTCCAATCATCAAAAAGCATTTCTATATTTACTATTAGGAACTAACAATAAACGTGATGTTTGTTCAAAGGAAATACAGCCTGTGAGAGATTTTGGCTTTGATGGGAAATCACAAAACATTGCCCAGCAGGAATAAATCTCTGAGCAGGATAACTGTTGTTTGTCAGAGTTAAACAGATGTTACGGACGAGGGTGAACTGTTCAACAAAACAAGTGGTAAATTGTTAAAATCATGTTGTGCAACCACACATTCGGCGGTATGTACTTTTGGCAAAATTATAGTTGTAAATATATCGTATTCTTAAAGTAGTATTGCTACTAGACAATTTATATTTGGACTCTTTCTAAGTCTCTCTTATTTAATACCCTGAGTGAAACACCCCGTCTTCTTTATAGATAATAAAACCTCTTTTACAGCTTTAATTATATGAATTTGGCATCCTTAACGAACGATTAGGATGAACGTTATTATATTTTGAACAATTTAGTACTAATGGCAATATAAATCGAGTTATGAGGCTTCTTCACGAATTTTTTTTTAAATATTAAATCAGTGAAATAGTTAAAAGACAGTGGAATCTTTCATTATGAAGCAAAATGCATGATAAATTGTACTTTTTAGATAACTTATGTAAGACTGCATTCAAAATAGACTTTTTTTCTATTTCGAATATTACATCTACTATACCCAAAGGATACTCGTAAACAGTATTTTTCAATTAATGTTTGTAACTTTCAAAAGCGTGAGGATTTTGAATGCAATTATTGTTGAATTCTGTTGTTCTTTTAAACTATCCAATAACAATAAACTGCTATAAGCTGTTATTTTCTAAATAATTAAATATTTACTTCACCAAGGGAACCCAATATGTTCTTAAATGAGTCTGCATTTACGTATTTTCTATATACTTTATTGCTTGTATCCAGTCATATTATAATCGTTTTCTTTAAAAAGTCAAAACAATTTTTACCGTATTTATCTGTATATATTTATTAATATTTTTGGTACCTTATTACTTTTATATACGTCGAAAAGTAATCTCTCACAATAAAATGAATAAAAAAAAATGTAAAGTATTTTGGGTTTTTCGGGAAATGTTTTCACTCAAAAACAAAAGCTATAATTTTTTGAACGGTTTCATATCCTGATATAAAAATGACCTAATTCAAATTATTTATACCTGAAGTTACAATAATATACATTAAACCATATTAAAAGTAATTTATTTAAAAATATAACATGAAATTAATTATAACTCAGAATAAACACAAAGGAATTTTATAAATTAAACTGGTTCTTGTTATTGTTAATATTTTTGTTAGAGAACTCGTATTAGACGATATTGTAACTTCATAAATGTCCAGTAGAGGTCTACAAGTAATATACATTAAAAAATACACACTTCCTAATGTAACAATTAAAATAGTACGTGGTTTAGAGAGTGCTCACATTGAACATGTGGTAACGTGATGACGTTAATGATATCATATTATCGATGTGTAATGTATTTAACTAATAGAATGAAGACTCATACCTAAGTACAGAAGGTGTACTCTCATGAGTAATTCTTATCCAGAACTGACAATAATCTATTTGTGTAACACTCTGATGATATTATAAACTACAATCTTTGACAAATTGCTAACACCATTCTTAATTACACAGACTTTAACAAAACCTACTCATATAACACTGAACAATGTCCTTATATCAATTTTGTAATAAATATTTACAGATTCAAAATTTTGGAATTTGGTTTCCCGCAATGGCTTATGTCTGAGGCAGGATAATATAACGAATCACCACACTTATACGAAAGTAGGGGTTTAACTCAGTCACTTAAAAGGTAGTTTTCGGGATAATAAATTATTTATCATGCTACCCTTTAGCATAATATATTTCCTAACATCAGTTCCTTTTTTTAAGGGAGGGTTGGGCATTTTTTCTTCTCCAAGATAGACCTCCTCAGAAACTGGTAATGGTGTAGTCATAGTACACAATTCAGCTGATAAATTAGTCAGTCCATAGATGCACTTGAACTTAAGTATATCATCTCTGTTTATAGATAAGAGAAATAAAACACAATACAGTTTGTCACACATTAACTTCCTGATCTGCGAACAGTTAATTATAATATTACAATCAGACGCCAATACACGGACAGACAAATATAGCCTAGAACCCTTAAATACTTTCCTTCCTAATTAACGGAGTAAAGAAATAGAGAATTGATTTAGAGATGTGAAAAAAAATACTTATAACAAAGGATCAAAATGCCCAATTCTTAAACGATTACACTTTGTCCCAAGAATGCCGGGACTGTGTAGAAGCGGTGGTTGTCCAAGTCGTCTAATGAGGGCCTTTAGTATAGTAATATACACTTATATTATAAATTACATGAATGCGGCTTTACCATTTTAAAATATAGTATATATTTTTTAATCAATAATACTTTATTTTTTCTGCTTTGAACTTAATTAAATCTTTTAAAGTCGCTCGACCTATTTGCATATTAAACTCTATACAATAGTTTAATGTATGCTAACCTAATTAAAATTCATTGTATATTTTAAATTATATTTAGATCTGTAAATAAATATAGAATATTGCTTTATCTTGTTTTAAGATAACTATAAACAAGGTCTTTTTACAATAGAGGAAGAATAAAGATTTATTTGTAATGTAACCTCATTTCGACGTGAAATAAATTCTTTTACTTTTAAAAATGTTAACCCTCTTTCCACACAGATTCAAAAGTGAATCAAACTGAATATTAAAGTGGCTTGAAGTACAATTAGGTAATTAAACGAGCAAACATTCCGTTTTCTGAGTTGTGTGTTAAATGATTCGCAATTTGAATATAACTAATGAATTGAATGTAATTAATACACTCGGAAATTTCGTTTAATGTCACTACACGTGAATTGGGATGTTTTCCACACACTTTCTCGGTTGCCGTTATTAAAATCTGTTATTTTTATATGGGTAACTACAAGCTGATAATAAAATAAGTCACTTTTTAGGTTTAAAACGAAAATGTATATTGTAAAAATAGTTTGTTGCACTAAACTTAAATTTAATTACTAGTTAAAATCTTATTGCTTTCAAAAGACATCAAGTTATAGTTTAATTGCTTACGATTTTAAGACATTTCGATAGGCAACGCCAACTTACCCAATGAATTGTTATGATGTAGTAAACTTTTGGTTGTCACAGCCTAAAATTATCGACCTGCAAACCCTTACTCGAAAAACTTTTTATCGTTGTATTTTTAAAAAAATAAAAGTGACAATATAACTACAGTATATATACAAACTACTTTTGATTTTTATCTAATGAAATATATAAATGGCTGGAGCTTGTAACAACTTCATCGTGTAACAGGGTTTAGTGGGCTTTCATGTGATATGTAAAGTCTATAGCTCATTTCATTAACTACCTACATGTGTAACTAACTAATATATTAAATGCTGTATTATTTTTTGTAGTAATTTTGTAGTAATATTTTTGCTTTTTTTGGCATAATGATTAAATATTTTGTAAAGATGTTAGCTAATGCTCAACCGAATTAATCGTTGTTACATGAAAGCTCGTATGGAAAGGAAACTCCATGCAAAATTTGATGTTTTGATTTTGACATACTACCGTGTTGACATACAGACGTAGATTAATTTTTCCAGCTCCTCAATTATTAGACTTCACACATTCAACAAATAACTCATATTTTAAAAGGAATGTTTTTACCAAATTTATACCATAATAGACTAATTAATGCATTACTTCCCTAAGAAATGTTAGAACACTTGAAATCTTGATACACTATTGTAACAAAGTTCCATGTAAAATAAGCCTTTTTGTAATATCAATATAGCACAATAATCTTACTTGTGTTACTCCTTATTCTAATTGTACATATTGCATATATCTTTAACATTAAACATTGGCTATGCTAAAAATTCCTTAAATGGACCAGTTTAAAACACATCTTTTAACCTTCCCGTTTGAGTTTATATGAGAGGCTTAAAATATTTTTCTATTTAGAACTATTAATGCAATTTTTAGTTTAGGTTACTGAACACAGTAAATTTACAGTTGCTTAAAAAAACTTAAATTCGTACCACGTAATGTATTTAACAACTAGTCCAGTGAATTTTTATTCATCTTTCACAACAAATATTCTCACACCAAAAACAGAAAATACGACACAAAAACCAATTTTTATTGTATATAAATACGTAATCTTTTTTACATAAAAGACCGCTTGAATATCTATCAGCAGAGGACAGAACCTTCCATAGTGTGCAGCATTGAGTTTAGGTCAACAATGGACTAGACGGTAAAATATTTATACCCATGTACAACAGAGAAGTGAACTTTATGTCGGCTAGATTGTGTGCTGAGCTGGAGAAATGCTCTTAGAAGAGTCTATCCACTCGTGTGTATAAACAGGTAATTTTCTTACCTGGATGCCAACAAGTAGAAGGTACTTGGTTATTCGTCCAAACTGGAATTTAATTATTTGGATCAGGAACTAGTTTATATTTAAACAGAACAATATAAATCGTTCTAATTTATAAATATGTTGTATTTGAGGTTCTACTGAAGATAGGAAAGTACTGTACAGAAAAGAAGTTTAAAGCATGTAAAATGGTTCTGTCGTTATTATAACTATTCAGGTTAGCTTTGATTATGTATGACTTATCTATCAGCTAGAAGTAGGAGCCAAGAAGGATTTTTTGCGTGCAATCTCCTGTTTTATAGTTTTTGAAGTTTATAGAGAATGATTCTAATAAATCAATGATTTATCAGCCATACTGGGTTTCCTAGGGGACATAATTTAAGGGTATCTGATGTGTTAAACTTTTTAACGGTAATTTTTGTCATACAAACTTTTGTTTCAAATTCAATGAACAAACCGACCAAGTGACATGTTATATTATATATATTATATCACATATATTATATATAGTATATTTAGTTATATCAATGCAATGATAGGAGAGAAATAGACTAAATAACGTTTATATAAGATAATAGTTATATAATTGATTTCTCTTCCAACAAGCTTGGAAATATAATGGAGAAAAAACTTCATTTCGTAGTTTATGTTTCTATAGTTTTAACGATTTACAAAATTAGCTAGGCTTAGGTTTTATAACTGGTATGTTTACTAAGTAAAATTCCACTTTCAATTTAAAGAAAACCCTACTTATATGTTTGTACAACGCAGATAGGAGTTAGGGTCCTATACATAAATGTGTGCTCTATTCCTCATTTTTAATAATGGCTTTTTAGTAGCCATATTTTATGTTAATTATTAAAAAGTAATAAGTTGTTACAATGCAGGAGGACGACCCACTACGTATCGTGTAACAGGCCGTTACAAAAACGTTTTAGTATTAATTGCACCGATGCAACTTGCTCTTGTAACAGAAAGAAGTAAGTCAGACAATGTGTAACTCACATCACACTTACCTGTTGACTAGGGATGAGGACAAGTCAAAGGAAAGAGTAAAAAGAGAATGCAATCTGTTTGTGGAAACTGTTTTGAACATCTAAAAAATAAAACCAGAATGAAAGGATTCTCCTTTAACACATAAGCTTGTCGATAAACAATCCCAGTCTTAGAATATCTCTGTATCGTTCTTCATTCAAAAACTTGAGTCTCATGTTATCTGTAAACCATGCTTTAGATTCTTTACATTTTGCCTCCTCCATCACAAAATATTAATTATTTACAACCCTAAGAAATGGTGTAAGCCTTTTTGTTTACTTTGGCTGCTCAAACTCGAAGATTAAGTTCTTTAAATTATTTCCATAAGTAAATAAAAGACCTGTAACCAGTATACACAGGTGTGAATAATTGATGTAGTAGGTGTTCGAGATTTAGTAGATAAACATAGACGGGTGGTGAACAAACTAAATAAGAAAAAAGGGATTTATTGTGTACTGATAGGAATCTCAAAGGTAGTGGACCATTAAGTCATGTCTTACAATATATAATATTTTAGGCAATATTAGGCTTAAGAGTTTGATTCAAGTAAAATATATATATATATATATATATATATATATATATATATATATATATATATATATATATTATAAGTCTAATATTGTCTACAATCTCTTCTTAATTCCTTTTACGACCAAGTAAATGTGGTTGGGTTGGGTGGTGGTAAGGCGGGTGGTAAAGGATTGTCAGTGATAATGCGGATTGCGGGTTGGACTGTTGTGTTGCGAGTGTTTTTATTTCCTGTGGTAGGATCCCCTGTCCCTGAATAACACAATTTACTTTAACGAACAACAATAACTATTGCATAATAACAAACATTTTAATCATAAAAAAAACGTTGGCTTTATATACCAAATTATTGTAACACAGGTTGAAAAAAGGGCAATCACACAAAGCTATAATGTTATAGTTAACTACATATTGCTAATTTAAGTACAATTATTTTTTGCTAAAATTTGTATAGTCCTATACAGCTTACCAATAAAACGCAGTTATAAAAGCAATGTTATAAAATGAAACAGCCTCTAACACACGTATCTATTTGATAAGCTTGTAAAGATCTGGTAAGATATGTGAATGCAGGAAGACAAACCTTCAACAGAGTGCTAGCGATGTTACACACTAAGTGGTGAATAAATTGCTGGCCTTTTTGAATAATGACAGCGCCATTTTCTCACGCAGGCAATTTGTCTTTGCTTTTCATTGCGGCTTGTTTGCTTATACCGAAGCATTCCTAAAAACACTTTGCGTTTTTCGAAAGTTTAGTTAATATATTTCCTTCAATAATTTAACGAAGAAAATATTGATTCTTGCATCGTAACTGAGTAACAGTTTTACTTATAAAAAATCTTGTAATAGTATAAAAGGGAGTGGAATAATACGAAATGTATGCGTAACTAAACAATCCATATATTTGTTGCAGTGTTGTTAATTTAACATTGTTAGATGAGCCTAAGGAAACTTATACCTATAGTAGATCAAAAATGTATCATATCTGGCTTGTATCTCTACACACTTACTTAGTCATTTGGTATAACGATGGTAAATGATCAAATTCCTATTTTTCTTTCTAATATCCATCATCAATAACTTACATTACAAAACAAAAAGGTATGGATTTATAATATAAATCAATGATTATTATTTTATCCATATAACTAATATTAAACCGAATTTAGCAAAAAACTTTAAATAAGAACCGAAAATATAAATATTTTAATTCGATTTTAGCTCTCCGAGGAAATTTATGGACTTTTTTGGCCTAGATCCTAATACTATATACAGGTTAAATATTAAAACATAGCAGATGAATTAAAATAATGACTTACCGTCTTATTAAAGTATTTTTTTATATCAAAATAATCGATTTAGTATTTAAATTGTTGTGCTGTCACTTACAGCTTTAAA
This sequence comes from Homalodisca vitripennis, assembly GCF_021130785.1. NCBI lineage: Eukaryota > Metazoa > Arthropoda > Insecta > Hemiptera > Cicadellidae > Homalodisca > Homalodisca vitripennis. The sequence continues at coordinate 42,006,998 of NC_060213.1, forward strand.
CAATTTTCATATTGACAGTTGCTTTGGAGAGTATGTATGAAGCTTTACCGCTGTGATTTCATAATGAAGATTGATAACTATTTAACATTATCAGATCCACTCTTTAAAAAAGATACACAAGTTTTCGGATATGATTACATTAAATTTACATAAACTTGACGTTTTTTTAATTTTTATAGATGTAATAAATTTAAAAACTGAATAACTCAACTCCCGTGTTTAGAGTTTTTTTTGTCAGTAAATATTAAGAAAAAATATAATACGGGTTTTATCTAATTATAATTTTTCTAGAACAGCTATACTATATATATATATATATATATATATATATATATATAATTTCTGTTTAATATTATAATACTTATCTAGACTTTAGCAAATGTTCACGTGCACGAGAAAGAAACGAAAATCCACATATCTCTACCGCTATCCCAAATGTGCTTATTTATACATGTTAAAAAGACACTACAACTACGTGGGACATATCGTTAACCTTAACCCCTTTGAGTGTATTAAAAATCTTACGTATAGTATAAAGTGTACTTTTCTCCAAAATAAAATAAAGAACGTCTTTGATGTTTTCTAATGTAATATGTTAATACAAAACAGGAGAATAATAATAGACAAATTTATTTCAATTATAACAATTTGCAGTAGTAGTAGTCTAGCGGTTGTCGTACACAGTTGTTTAGTAACAATTGTAAAAAATAACTATTTCATAATAAATTTTTTAGTTTAATCTAAAGTTAATGTCTAGCAGTTAGTCTAATTGGCTAGCAGTCGTAAAACGTATTAATCAATGAAAGGAGGTTGCAGAAATATGTTAAACTGTTTCTTTCCTCACGATATAATGAAATAATAATAATAAATAATATAAATTGCTTATTATTTATTTACATATAGCTAACATCCAAATCGATTATGGTAAATGTCCCTCTAACAGACGAGCATCAATTTTTGTGCTACACACTCGAAATTTATATGTCAAAAGTGGGTGAATTATATATTTGGAACATTTAATATCGTCCTATAATCAGTAGTTAATAAAACGCTTTGTGAGTCTTTTATGTTCTGCGGTTTAGTTAAACAACTAAACCTGTTTTAAACTCTGAAATTAAATCCCCCCACCCCCCCCCCCCCCCACCCCCCCCCCCCCCCACCCCCCCCCCCCCCCACCCCCCCCCCCCCCCACCCCCCCCCCCCCCCACCCCCCCCCCCCAAAGTGTGGGAAACTTAGAATATAGTTTTCCTAACAAAAGAAATTTCCAGCTCTTAATTAAAAAATTGTACTGTGGCCCAGCGGAATCTTTAAGCGTTTTAAAATGTTTTATTGATGAAGTGTGTGTTATCTTTTTACTATATAAAGATTATTAATCATTTCCTGATTAAACTATAGAAGTAAAGAGTTTTAAATAAATATACTTATATGAGATTATTTGTTTAATAGAACTACATAAATTTTGTATGTCTGAAGTGTACGAAATTATAAACAGCTCCAGTTTACAATTTTATATGCAATTGTATTATTTAGATGGGTTTGGCGACCATATAAGGCAGTGTTTGGATTGTGTGGAAAAATAGGTTATCATGGAATTAACGAAAGAGAAGTATTTGTAAATATATCCTACTATTATTATACAATACGGAAACCTTTAAAAAAATTAGAAAGGAAAATCATTTTAACAAAAAAGGTGGTGTAAAACTATTTTAAAGGTATAAATGAATGTTAGTCATATTGGTTGTTGGTTGGAATGTCTACGACTAATCTGTAAAAGGCGGATGTAATTTACACTTGGTTTGCACTGGTTTAACATTATTTTCATATTAAAAAAAAAATCCAAAAATAAACGTTTTTTTTCTATAAAAGCGTAAACATTACATTTAATATATAACGTGCACAGATTTCACTACGACTACATGGAAAATATCATATAAAATATACAAATATAGCTCATTTTATTTAGATACACGTGTTACTAATGTCAAATTTTGAAACGTCATAAGATTGTACTCAGTTTGTTAAGTATTTTACTCTGCGATAATATAAAAGTAAAAAATATTTTGTTACGCTCAACCAAATCCCATGGAATTACACGTATAATCATGAAACTCGATGTTGATTTTTCAAAAGTTAGGCTTCACACAAAATTTCTAGTTCCTTAGCCAGATATCGTTCTCAATATAACGTCCAGACAGTCATACAGATATACAGACAGAAATGAATTTTTCCAGTCCTTTTGCATGAGACATTTTATAAAGCTCGTTTAATAAGAAGAAGAAGAACTGGAAGGACGATATTTACAGACTCTTTCCAAGAAACAAGATAGTTAACTAATGCTTAGCAAGGTAGCTGTCATTGACAGTTTGTCCACTAACCTCCAAACTCTTGAAACTCTAACAAGCATGACAATGATACTGTGTAGTTTATCTATGATTCACACTCCTCTGACGAAACACTCCTGTAGCCATCAGAACTTTCACCCTACTTTACCAAACCTTTTCTTAAGAAACTGTGGGTAAAACGATCGTTTACTTAATAGCTGAAGGTAAATATAATAATGAATCTATTTAATCTAACTAATCACTAGAGTCCTTATTTCATCCACACACAATGAATATTCCTTTTTGAATTTGAAAATTTGGGGGAAGTCTTTTTTGTTTTTTTATTAGTGAATTAATTCATTATTTGAACCATTTACATTGTAAAATTTAAAAAGTCAGTTTATTAGTGTATAAAAAATCAAGTAAATAATTTTTAAATCCACGTTAATAAAAAATTACAAAATATCCCACATTTTATTAAGTTTTAAAACACAAAATATTGTAAAAAACAAAAAGTTTATTGCAAATATTATGGTGATTTTGAAAACTGGTTTTATTTACTGTGTTTTGAAAATTATGTCTGTTATTGTCGATGCATGATTAGTTAAAGGATATTTCCAAAGGCTGTCAACATACAACGTGTACATTTGTCGAACAATAGCTGCGATCTCTTTTTAAATAGCTGTATTCAGGTTTCTTGAGTTTAAGACCTACGTCACCTTAGATTTTAAGTAATCTCACTTGACAAACAGAAGTAGGTGCGAGGTATGGGAAATGACTCGGACAATCCGTGTACCGCGCTTATAATGCTATGCGATAGTGTGGGCCGTAGCTGGGACTGTCTTGCTGAAAACCACTATCATAGTTATTCAGTCTTAAAGTTTTGGAATAAACCTTAAAAGGTTTTCAAGTGTGGCAACATAACGTTGGGATGGACGCATCATCAAACATTCATCATATCGCAGTGGTCTCTGGTATATTTTATGAGGGTTGTGATTATTCCTAAAAAGAGTTTTGTTTTTTTTTAACTAAAATGCTAAAATGAAAATGCGCTTTGTCACTGAAGAAATAACGTGATGTTCCGGGACACTTTTTTAAAGCCTTGACGTTTTAAAACGTGTGCCTGGTATAAAATTGGTGAACATCCCGAATTTTATATAAGTGAAATTGTGCCTTTTTGGGAAAAAATACTTTAACAATTTTCCTAGAAAGTCCAACAGCTTTACTATGTTTTTCTTGCAGAACGTTGTGGGGACTGCAAAGTGGACTTCGATTACTTTTAGATCGGCCTCATGAATTCACACTTAAGTTGGTGGCACTTTTTTTAACGCTTAACCTGCTGAATTTGAAAACTTGCATAATAATATTTCTATCAGAAATTTGTCCCATTTCGTGGAATTTTAAACTGTAATCGAGGAACTCTCCGGACTTAAACAGCTTGCTTTTTAAAAACTCTACTGCAAAAAGCGAGGCGAATTCCTGACAAATCCATAGTGGCCACTAAAAACGGCTAGATGGAAAGTAATAATATGTATAACACATATGTTGCTAAAATAGTTTTCAATAAATTACACGTGTATATTCAGTCTCATTTACAGAGTTGGACTGATCACAGAGGGCTGTTGTCTGGGGAAATCATTACAGGCCGGAGCAAACATTACGTCTGCGATAGTTTCAAATACGGACAACTTCATACTGTGGAAGTTAATTATTTTACAGTACGAAATGGTTAACTGGGAATACTTTTCTGCTATATCAAACTTTATGCACAGTTTATTTCATACAATTACTCAAATAAGGTTTTAACTTTATTTTAATTACTTATAAGCAAATTTAATCTCTGTCAATCACAGTAAAAATAGTAATAAGATGTTTATACATAGACATTTAATCAAATACAAACAACAGAATTCACATAATATATTTAATTGTTTATTAATCTGAAATTTATTGAAGGGGACTGGATATTTTAAGAAGGAATAGATATTATAAACATATTACTATCCGTTATATAAAGTGCAGTATACAAGTTTTTGCAAACTGTATTAATTTTTCGGTGAAAAATTAGATTTTACCTTTCTGTGTGTTTGAATTTATATAACTGGTCTCTTTGAGTATAGTAATAGTTTTAATATAGTTTTAATTATCATACTGAAGCTTATATTTTTAAAAATCTCCATATTGCAATTGCCTTTATAACGAATTTTTGTAGGAGACTGCTTTAATTTGTTTCCGAACTTGAACCTCAGAATTAAAAACTAACATGATCTGAAAAGTTATATATTTTTATGGTGCATGCGTGCGTGTACTGCCATAATGTTTCAAATACTCAGGCTGAACATGGTACACAGGCAGCAATCACACGTCTTTTGGCGTTAGTCTGCATCAACCATTAAAACATTTTAAAATTGTGCCCATTTGTATTTTGAGCTAAAAGTTTAACTTAAATAATTTCAAATTTATATACAAAATGGTATATTATTTAAAAGTATTAGGTAATTGTAAACAACTCTTATTGTTACCTTTTTCAATATCTCTTACGATTTCAAGATAACAGCTGTTTCAAAATTTTAAAAGGATAGGTATGTCTCAGTTATTATGCATCTCAGAGTAAAAGAGATAATTTACTATTCTCAGGTAATTTACAATATGTTTGTTGAATACGTATTTTATTTTATTTATCTTTTATTACGTACTTACGTATTTGTTGATATCTCGTAATATTTCCAGACAGGCCATACAACACTAGTAGTTTACAACGTTTGTAGGAATAAGTGTGAAAACAATGACTGCCATAGTTTATCAATGATTCAGACTAAACTGGTGTAGAGACAGTATTTGAGCATAGCTTGGAACAGTTTGGTTAAATGGTATTAACCAATAAAAGTTTTCAAGATGACGACCATTCTCATCTGTGCTAAGTTTTTATCTCATGAGTTTCACAACAAAAACAACATTTGAAACTTTTTATAAAATTACTAAGCTTTTCAAGCGATACTTATTGCTACTTTTCACTTAACGTTTCATCCCCTTGAAAATTACTCAACTAAATCGTGTACTCAATATGTTTAACAACATAATTTGGATTGGTTTGTAACTAAATAAAGTTCACGTTTTTAAAAACAAACAAAATATCCTTATTTCGATATATGTTTTGTGACGATGGATTTTATTAATATTTGAAAGTGTTAAGAGTTATTATTTTTGACATGTCGAACATATTTAGAGTTATCGTTCCATCAGTGATGTGCAAATCAAACGCGCACCTTTAATATGAAATTTCGAGATGACAAGCTCAAGTGAAACCTACCTTTCTTTTACTTCTCAGCAGGAAGGTATATTAATTTTAAATATTTTCAGTTTATGATTACAACAAGGTAAGATTAAAAAGGCAAGAGGTAAATTAGTACAGAAAATGGGACGATCGATGATTTGAATAATATTTTGCCGTCGATACACCAAGAATACATGTACAGTGAAAAAATGTTACCACCATTAAAATCAATGGGTCAAGATGGGCACTACGCAAGAAAAATAATTTTGAAGACGTAAATTAATCTGCTAAAACGTAATAACACTTTTTCTTCTAAGCATACAGCCTGTAAATCCATATATAATAGACGTGTTCTTCGCTATGTGGACTGATTTGGCTATATTCCAATATTTTTCCTCTACGAGAGTTCAATGGTAGTTCAAACTTCACAAGCTTCGGTGTTAATCGAGTAAAGTTGTCGCTAAGTAAAGTTTAGTAAAGTGAACATGAGAGAGCTTTCACTGTTGAGGTGACATTATAGGCTGAGTAAACTATTACAGAAATCATGTTAAACATAAACGTGAATTTAATGTATTTAAATAGTAATTTTATTTCATACTTACTCGTTCTAATATAAAACACTAAAACATAAATCTTATTCAATCAATAGGTGACAGTTGGACCAAACGTACACCAAATATTGCGAAGTAGAACAGGGATTGAATTAATACCAAATAAAATTATTTATTAGGTATAGCATTTTAAAACCCAATAAATCACCATAAACTTAGCAATAGACAGAATCTGCCGATTCAAATAAGCGTTTGAAAGAGAAACCTGCAGATACTGTCAACCAGTACAGTCACGCTTAACAAGTTATATTCCATAAGAAAAACGAGACTCTGCATTGTTAATTCTACGCATAAATCGTTTTGCCTGTATTCTAAATCTAGATTATCATCACCAACAAACTCACAAGGAGGAACTTAAGAGTCACATGTATTATCTTTTTAATAAACTCCAAATAACATCGTAGTGAACAACATATCACTCGGTTTATTAAGAAATATCATTTATAAGCTATGTTACAAACGAGCTCATCATTTGGGACATGTTGATAGTATTAGCCGAGAAAAACGTTAGATTAGGAATTTATTACAATTATTTACTGGCATTTATATACAAACTATAAGTAACTGAGCTATTATTTAAGATTTTTTTACATTAATTTGCGAGCAGTAATTGATTTTTGTTACCTGTTGATAATAAGTTTCTAGCTAAGCGATGTCCTAATTTTTCGGCCTAACGTCCGTTAAGATTTTACTAACTGCTGCAAGGGAGGTGAATTTCTTTGGAAATAATCGTTGTTACATTAACAGAATAACAACAAAAGCTAACAACTAAATTATGCTCGTAAATTTAGTTGTGTAAGATTAGTTTCCCGTTATTTAGAGTCTAATTACACACAAAAACCTGTATCATAACACACTTTGTAGTCGTTTACGCTAAATTCTTCATTTATTGTTTAGTAAAGTCATTGTTTTAAATAATTAACATACAAAGTGGGCCACACTGAGGATACCTCTTCATCTGTACTAAGCTAGGTAAACCAGATTGAGCACCTTGTGGCACAGGTCTCTCTGATGCAGAAACGATGCTAGGAGTTAGTTTTGAACGTCTTCGTCACAAATATTTTATGAATCTCTTCAAGCAAGCGAGGATTCTAGTTCCAGTATCAGACCTTGTAGCGGAAGATGAAAATAGAACTTAATTCAATATTTGTGTTCAAATCAACCCTTCCTAATTTATGAGTTATTTAGTTTCTTAAAAGCAAGCAGTTACTATTAAGAAAAACCAGTAGCAAATTATGTAGGAAACCAACGAGTAATTGAATAATTAAGATACATTCGTGTTTTATAATATTTCAAAATAATATGAGTAAAAAGAAATCATATAGGTTGTTTAAAGATTGAGATATGGCTGGCTGAGTTAACATATTTAACTTTAAGACAAGTTTGGCAAAATGTTTTCCAAATAGAAAATGATGACTAAAGCGGGACAAATGGAACAGGTTCGACGAGTAATTAGCAGTAGTAATTAAGTCTAGAGAGTCCCTGGGAATATCCCGTACTGTGAACTCTAATGTACTTACTCGTACATCATGTGAGTCTGTGCTCGCTCGTGTGTTCGGCTGTTTGGACATCATCTCTCGGCTGAACAATGTTTGGTTGGTAGCATTGTTTTCTTTTAGGTTTATGAAACTAGGTACAGTATTTCGACCGTTTATAGTTATTAGTTAGTTATTTATCAGCAAACAAAAAAGTACAAAACTAAAGGAACTTTTTAGTTCTTTGTTAATAAAAATAAAAATTACGTGTTATAATTCCAAATAATAACAATCCACGTTCTATACTGTTGCGGCCATTAAAAAAATTAAAATTGAATTAACAGCAATTGTCTTGTCGTGTATATTGTATTACATTTTGGAAAAAAAACGTATTGGATACATGAAAAAGAAAATAACATCGAAAGTAAGTTTAGAATAAAACCTAAATAAATTAAAAGCTACTCTTTTACATAATAAATTGTATACTATATATATAAGATATATATATATATATATATATATATATATATATATATATACACTGCTTATATGTGGCTATAAAGCTTAATAAAAAGACTAATGAAGACTAATATTAGATGTAGAAAAAAGGTATATTTGAATTTCTCCTCGAGCATACATGGTTGTTTGTGAGAGTTGTATATTAAACAAAGTCTCTTGAATTTGAGCAAATAGCTAAATATAGCAAATAGTTAAAAAAGCAAAATCTATAATGTGCAGACGATTGCCCGTTAAACCTCTTTGGATTAGGCATGAATAGTTGTAGTTATAAAAAACTAATTTTTTAATGTAACACAATTACTTTAAATAAGAGGAAATAGAGGATCCTTATCCAAACAATTATAAAGTTCTGAACATATTTTGAACGCCAGCCATTACTTCTCTGTATTATGGGAAAGCTCCATCTCTTTCTACTTAGCACAGTATAAATCGTATGCTTTACATTTAAATTTTGTCTGCAGAGCATTTAAAAAATGGATTATTAATTATATTATTAACAGTGAGTTTGATACGTCCTTACCAATTACCAATTACCAATGGTGTTTCCTACTGAAAAAACTAGAAAATTTAAGAGAGTAGGCAATTGAAAGTATTTTAAAGTCAAGACGAGTCTTCTATTTTAAAGTAAGTTACAGATATTAAAAAAATGTCAACACACACTGAATATTTTTAATAAAGAGTTCATACACCAATTCTTTTAATACGAGTAGTTACTGTCCTTAAATTAAAAACCGAAAGATATTTCCTCATTACGTCACCTATTAGAACTTGTCTTATTGAACTTCTTAAGTTTTACTATTGCTAATTTTCTGTAGAATTAAATGTAATTGCATATAACAATGTAAAAGTGAAAACCACGTTTATGGTAACAAGAAGCCACTGTCGATGGACAATGCAGTTTTAATAAAGCTTAACAAACTTTGTCTGCTCGCTTTCAACAGGTCTTCGTGATAGGACTTTCTACCTAAATGTGGAAGTGATTTCTCAAGATTTAGCGAAGAGTGTGTGTACTTATAATTCAAAGGCGTCATTTAGAACTAAATTTGTGTTCATTGTTTTCCATACAACGCTGAAAATCTTATAGAGAAAGGACAGTTTCACTTAACAATTAATATAGCTTGGTAGAATTAATTTTAAAAATCAACTAGAGTTGCACACACACCACCACAAGAACTCCACAAAATGTGGTTTGGAAAGACATGAAGTGTGATTGATTTACCCAAACCATCAATGAATAATGTACCGCTTATAGCCTATTGTTGGCTATAGACCCGAGCTGATAAGAAGCATATCTATCTAACGGTATCTACAAGATGCCTGAAAAGCCAGTTTGACTGTTGAAAAACCGATTAAATTTATTTTTTTAAATCGTCTAAACATTTCTTTACCTTTTTATCAAATTTATTGCTTGCCGCGACACTCTTTTTATATTGATTGCCGTTAACATATGATTTACTCAAATGGCAATTTTATTTAAGGCGACTTTTGGTAATGGTTTTACATTAAAATTGTGCACACGCCTCCTCCTAGACTATGGTGTAAAATCATTCACAATTGGGGAAAAAGTTGTATTTCGTATTAAATCAGTTTTATGAGGTTTGATTATGTTATGTAACACAAAGAATGACACTTCAGTTTATTCAAGAAGCTCATGTTTTTAACTTTAAACCCGCCGCCATTATAGCTAGAGTTAACGTTTTAACGTTTGGTTTGCGGCATTGTGTTCTCCTAAAAGAGACCTTCAATTAAATTTATAACTTGCTCTCGTTTCAGATGTTTTAATTCTTGTGGACCGTCCCTAGTATGATGGAAAAAGTGTTATTTGCTGAAGCAAGCAGATTTTTTTAGGTACAGTATTTATGTTTATCGTTGCTTTATCTGCAATAGTTCAAAAAAATAAAATAGCTTTCCCGGACTTTATGTACAGCCTACATAAATATACAGGATCTAAGTTAATTTTGAAGTCAAACCATACTAAATAGACTTGATTAATGATATAAAGTCGGAGGGCAGTTAGCTGAAGCGAATTAGAACAAATAACCAGGCGTTTCTTTTCTTGTAGAATAATATAGCAACTCAACCGACGAGTGTTGTAGCAAATAATATTTCTATGCATTTGTTTAAAAACACTGCCAATTCCATTATTAGTGTACCTGCTCCTAAACAAGTCCTATGATAATAGGCCACTGACAGTGATGTCGGTGTGTTGTAGTGATAAGTATTGATGAGTTTGAGAACTCCTCACTAAAGGCGGCACTGTATTTTTAGAACTGACATATGTGTCTAATTGTATTAAACCAGCTATGCTTAGCTATTAAGATAATGCACAAGAATGTGGTTTCACTCAACTTATTTTACATTTGTATCGTATTTCTCCATCTTTGTTTTGTAAAACATAAAAGCCTTGTTGATTAGTCAGGGTATAAAATCATCACTATCGTGAGTTAATTGATATTTAATCAGAAATAGCGTTTCTTAAAATATAATGAAGTAAAATGTATTTGAGTAAAATGTAAATGGTGAAAAGAAGAACCCAAATAAATGTCATCAAATCTCTAGTGATAAACTTTCAAGTGAGGTCTCACCCTCCAACGCTGATAGGATCCAAATTCAATTTACAATTCGAGTTCCATTGACATAGATATCTTCGCAAATGTTCACGTCCTGTTATACGCTACCTAAATACTCTCTCCCTAGGATATCGTGCAAAATTCATCATTAATAAGGAAATCTTTTATATTGAAGAGAATAGAAAAATACCAAAACACAATATGTGTAATGTATATATTATAGCTAGAGTAGATACGAAAAGGCAGTGCTGTAACGGCAATTAACGTTTAAATTATATTTAATAATAAAATGTAATAATATTTATATATTAATAATAATATATTTATTAAATAATAATGGATTTTTTTAGAAGCCTTAAATATTCAAACGAACGGTAGTATATATATATATATATATATATTATATCATTAAATTACTTCAAAATAATAAAATAAAATTTATGTATTGTTTACATCTATACTTCGTTGTTTACGTTGCATGAACAGTGATATTTAGTATAAACGATAGGTTACACATGATACTTTAAGGACCACAAGCAATTTGACCACCATCTAAGCTTTTTCTGATTACACCCACTGGAAAACAATGCGTTTACAATCTAAACTTGGATTAAACAATGTGAAATTAGTATTAAGGAGAGGTACTTCTAAGAGGAATATAAGTAATGTGCAAAAACATGGCTCTAAAAACTATTTAGAAATCACGTAAAGGAATCAAACAAAGTATAACAGTTGGAAGACACCACAAAATAAAATTATATTAACTCTTACCCAAATATATCAGTTGCCTTAGAATCACATTATTTAACTACCAGTATTTGACGTTAAATGGAGTACAAATTATTTAAACATAAAGGACATAAAATCTCGAAAAAATACGGAATTAGGCGAAAAATGGCTTCAATCAACTTATCATAGTGGTGGGAAAAGACTGATTGATGCAAAAATAAATGTCCGACGTTCTAACCATTTACTTCTCTCAGTTTTTAAATACGAGTATACGCTGTTTAAACATTTGGTAAATAATTTAATGCTTACACAGATAATATAATAAGATTCTTATAGAAACTCAAACCTGAGGCAATTAAGATACATTCCCTGATATATGATTGATTGCCACTCTCACTCTGAAAAGTTTGTATGTTGAACAGAAGGTGTTATATAATTCCAAAGCTACATTTCCTTAACAGCTGGTTTTTGGACAAAGGTCTTCATTGAGATTAGAATTGTAATAGTTTTCCCAGTGTTAATATGAACTAGTGTATTTGTTGTTTGTAATAGAGCAAAGTTTTACCATATTTTTGGACTTAGGTGGCCCCCAAATTTCCACTAATTCTAGTTTCTTTTCTAATCCTATTCTATTTTCATACACATACACAAGGTACATTATAGTAAAATAACTCAATAGTATGGAAATATAAATGTATGCACAAATACACAATGAAATTTAAAATAATACAATAAAACAAGATTGGTAACACATTTTATTTTAAACTCCTTACGTGCAAACAAATGCACAGTTTTTTGTCAAATTTGATTTAATGGCAATTTCAAATCAAAATGAATTTTTTTTTAAAGTCTGATATTATAATGTGACATCTATAGGAAGCTGGTTATTGTGAAAGTGCAAGGAGATAGATTAGATCACAAGACTTACAGGTACACTCACAACTACACACGCACAAACAATTCAGCCTGGGATCAGTCCAAGTTCATACTTATACCTAAGATGGTGATGACAAAAATAATGGATACTTTTTATTGGAAATGATTAGTGTGGCTTGTAAAATTTGCTCAGGAAAGTTTTTCACGCTTTTAAATCTGAATATTAAATAATACGAATATTCAGGATTTCAAAACTTCTGTTGCATGGAAACTGACACTATCTTGGTTTATAAAGCGTCCAGGCAGATAGACTAAAGTTTAAGTTTTACGTAAAATTCTAAATTTATAAGCTGAATGTTACTCAAGATAACTTGAGAATAGTTATGCTACATTCTACCATATGCCAAAAGGTGAAACCAATGAAGAAAGTTTATTTACAAATTTGTTTAGTCTACGATTTTATCATTGCTATTATGATTTAGATTATTCACCATAATCAAAATCAATGTTGCCTAGATGGAAATGCAGCTTCACGCAAATATTCAAGTCAAAAGATCAGTTAATTCTCGATATTGTATGGTCAGAGAGACAAACGTACAGAAATGAACTTATTTCAGCACCTCGAGTGACAGGCTTTGCTGAAACGTTCAGTCAGTAAAGTAAGTTTGCGAAAGCTTACCAGGAATCATACCTTAAAAAAGTATGCATAATCTAAATAAATAGGATATGTTATTTAAATTTAAGGAAACAATTCAATGTAAAGCAAAATAAATACTTTAGAACAGCATACATAATATAGTATACTTTTTTGGAGTAATAATAATAGGTATTAAGTGAATAGATTACTAGAAATATAATATCTGCCTAAATAACACCCTTATACAATGTGGTGGAGAACACATGCCTGATATAAAACATTATAATTTGTTGTTTGATGTACAGATTTCCCAGGGATGACGAGGTGTGGACATAATTGCAGCCACGTTCACAAACTAAAATACTTTTTCTCATGTTAATATTATGATTATTCACTTTACGGGGGTAAATGTTAAATACGATAGGTGTCGTTTTCTCATGTATCATTCCGTATTTTTCTGAATTTACCGCACAAGTTTTATCTCTTTGTTGATATGATTTAAAGCGATCCTCGTCATTTGGATATCCTTAAAATGTTAATTAAGATTAATTTTTGTAAATTAATGTGATATTTATTTAGTGTTCATGTGTAACGAATCTCCTGTAAAGAACTCATTTAATAAACGTATTATAGCATCCGTTTACCTGCACTTCAAATCCGGGAGTATGTGGTATGGATAAACGTTTGTGTCTACAAGTTCTTCAATTTATACTCAACGATTTGAGCTTTTCTCTTTGTTTATATTTAGTTAACAAGTTAAATTTAAGAATGTTATTGCTCTAATTGTTTTGGAATAATTTCATGTTTAATTAATTTTTGTATAATGCACTTACAATGGCCTGATATTTCGATAAAAATTTGAAAAATAAAGTAATGATGATGTTAATTTCTATTCTTTATACTATTTTTACTTTTATATATATATATATATATATATATATATATATATATATATTTTTAAAGAAATTATATAAATAATGTTTTTTTTACGATAACTTTATACTCATATGTATTACTAATCTAAACACCAAACTCCTTTTTAACAAATGTCGAGTTTGTATCTAAGTTCTGATGCCTTGGCTATTCAATATCTTAAAGGTTCGATTTAATAACAGCGAAGTTTAACTTGTTCATGCACCGTCTCTGTGGTGATCTTTGAATTTGATCATTGTCTGATTATGATTGGAATTTAGCAGCAGTCATTGAGACCTTATTTATAACCAAGTAGGCACAATTTAATGTTAATTTTATCACGTTTGAAACACTTTTGTGACCAATTTGCTTTAATACAGGTTTACTACAAAGATAAACTACTGAAGAAACTACTGATTGAATAATTTTATGATTTTCATGTACATATATTTCAATTTTATCTTGATAAAATACTAATCTGTACTAGAAAAACATTTAAAAATATAAATATTTAAATAATGTATTTACAAAATAAACATTATATAGGTATTAGGCTGCTATTTAAAGTAACTGAACTGTTATTGCATAAATCATGGTAAGATTTAAGAGGGTAATAAATCCGGGTTCAAATATTTTAAGTAATTTTATATTTTACAACACAATTATTATATTACTATATTATTAAAGTCCACCTAAACCTATTAGGAACTAAGTATCTTGTTCTGGTTTGCTTAATGCTACTATATTAAGTTTGTATATAAAGAATAATTTTAAAAGTTTATCTTGACAACAGAACTTATATTCTTTCAAAATTAGGTTATTCATATGGAGCTTCTATTCTTAAAGCCTATATGCAAAGTCTAGGCGTAATATTGTACTTTGAAAACTAAGTCAAAACATCTGCTTTGTTGTTTTCTTGCAATAAACATGTGGGAAATGTTTTTTTCCAAAGTGCCCTTCAGAAAATCTAAGCTAATTTGAAGCCTTTTATAATTTAAAAATCTTAAACTTACTATTACTGAAATACGTATTAAGCTTAGTAATAAGGGTTTAATGCTTTTTTGTCGGTCAGTGAGTAAATGACCGATGGGTTATTTAGATTATTTACACTATATCAGTGCTTAGGAGTACATCTTTAAATTTTGAAACACAGTAACATTAGATGCTATGAATTGAAATATATTGTTCACAATTAATTGCGAGTTATATCTTATCTTCGAGAAATCTTGTAAAAGGATGATCTCATTTAATTTCCTATACTAGAGAGAGCTCAAATATCAAATAAATAATATCAGTGCCTTAAGTACAGAAAAAAACATGAAAGTTAATTACGAACTAAACTAATATTTACTACTTAATAACAATGGAAACTTTAAACATGGTTTGAACAGTTGGAAACTGGATTAAAAGTAAATGTTGTGCTAGTAGTAGCAGATTCACATAAAAGTTTAAAGAAAACGAAGAAAGAATGAAGTAATTTAATCCTCTTTTCAGGTTCAGATTATATTGTTCTAGTGGGGTAGAATGGGTAGCAAGAGGTAAAATGTTTTTGTTTCAGTGAACATTAACTTAACGTTAACTGTTATATAACTATGTGTTGTACGAGTATTAGTTAGTTATATATTTTGCAACATAAAACGATAGCAAATGTCCTAAAACCTATTAACCTATTATCATTTGAAACCTGACTCACAATCAACAACTTTAAATAAAAATGAATTTCATTGTTTTAACTATTAATTTCAACTATCGAAAACTAAATATACTCATTATCCTATAAATGTTGAAATTAAAGATTAATTTGATAGAAACGACCACTCAAAGACGGCAATACTGTTATGGCATTACGGTTCCTGCCACCCTTTTCTGGCTGAGGACAAAAATTAATCATAACTTCAAGCCAGAGTAAATGGTATGAACACAAATTTGGTTTAATTTTAAATTCATAAACCGATTTGAGCTATTGTCTTTGTTTATATTTAGTTAATAGGTTAAATCTATTAATGTTATTCCTCTCTGTTTTAGCCTAATTTCCTTTATCATTAATTTTTAAACAGTGCACGAATTTTTAAATTATGTTTTCTAAAATAACTATATACTCTTATGCAATACTAATCTAACACAAACATGTTTCTTAACAAACGTTGAGTTTGTATCTAAGTTCTGAAGCCGTGGCCGTTCAATATTTAAAAGCATGGATTTACTAATAGCGAAATTTAGCTTGTTCACGCACCGTCTCAGTGGTCTGAACAAAAGTTTACTACCCTATTTAATTACTACCAAGATAGGCAAATTTAATATCTTGTGAATTGTATCACATCTAAAACACTTTCGTGACCAATTTGCTTTAAAAACATATTTTAAAGAATAAAAACATATAATCTACTGACTGAATAATTTACTGCATTTCATATAAATGTATTCCAATTTATTTGGAAAAATACTAATAATCTATAAAAGACATTATCAGCGTTTGTAAGCAAGAAAGAAAATTAATGAAGCTTCTACTAGATATTTTGGAGGAATTGAAACATTATTACAGCACACATAATTAGTAAGTTCCTAGTACTATGTTATTGCTTTTGTAAACACATGTGTATGCTATCATGTAGGATTAACTATTGCAAAATAAACTTAATGATTTATTTCGTTATTGCTTACACACCTGTAATTCATAATACTACATGACGGAGCGTGAAGTAATTAGTTGTGAATAATAATAGTATACTCTGTAATACATTTCATTCTATTACATAATTTAAATAATAAGGTAAATGGTAACGATTTATGAGGGTAATAATCAGTAGTATACTTTGGCCGTTCCTGGGACAAATCACCCAAGACCGGTTCTGGGACAAACCGTGTGAGACCGAAATCTGGGACAGAATTTTTTAGAGAGCGACTAAGAGTGTGAGTACGGGTAGTCAGAACCGCGCCGCGCAAATCACCACGCATGTCATCGCTGTCCCGCCACCGCGCAGACACCACGCGTTTTTATTTACCACAATTGTGAGTATGTATGTGTTTGTGATTTACTGATCAGATCTAAATAGACGATGTTGTTTACATGGTTGTTCTGGAGCAGTTGGTTGTTTTGGTCTACAAGTGTGATTGTGATCTGTTGAATCTTACGTAAACCGCTCCGAAGAGGTATGTAGTGTTTTTCTTGAGGTGATTGAGATATTTTGTAGCCGTGTGGTACATTAGGGGAAAAGGAGTAGAGGATTGCTGTCTCCAAATGTTTGTGAGAGTGAACATCATGATTGACAAGACTGTTGTTGACAATATTGCAGTGTATCTCGATGACATCAACGGCTCTGAGATTCGGTGGATTTGATGCAATTACATTTTCATTTGAGTTGAAGTAAGACGATTCTTTTTGTAAGTTTGTTGCATCAGATTTTTCAAAACCCAAGAGATCACTAACGGTTTTATCCAAGTAGAATTTAATTGGAGAATTAATTGATATTTTGTCACCATCTTTAAAGATCTTGAAATCGTCAGAATTTATACTAAGATTCAACGATTTTATGCAATCTCTGAAACTCTTTTCAAGTTTTTCAATGGTCCAGTAACCGCATTGAAGTATCAGTGGTTTCGGAATGAAATGTATTTCCAAGTCCCAAAAATAGACTTTTGCATGTTGCAACAAGTTGTATATGTTGTTCTCAGAGTAAAATCCAACAAGAGCCATATAATACTCTACGTTTGGATCCAAGTGGATGAGGTGTTCTAGATGGAGAGTCAGTACAGACTCAGTTCCAGTTAGTTTGAGTAATGGCATGGTTTGCAGTTTTTTATATACTTATAATTCTATACAAGTTTTAGATGAAGTTTCTACCATCATGGAAGTCTTCAAAACCTCTTTCCATATATTTTTTATTTCGTTGTTGAATTTTTTCTGCATGATATATATCTTGCCTTTTAATTCACTCAATTGAACTTTGACAACCACATCATATGGCTCCACTGCTTTGCTCACTTGACCAATTCTCTGGTGGTTTTTCAATAGGAAGCTGCCCCATATCTTTTCACCATTTACGGTACTAGTGGGGAAAATCTCGATCGCATTTATTATTTTTTCCGATTTTACCAAATGCGATTCCAATAATTTCTTGACTTCGGATAAATCTTGTGAGACTTTTGATACATCACTTGCAAGCTCAATTATCTCGCCAGGAGAAGGGTCTGAATTGGGTTGAGTTGGTATTGATCCAATTTCAATTTCGTCTCCAAATCTGTTGAAAAATAAAACCACGGTTTCCATGCATTTTTATTGTTTCTTATACTACGAAGAATATGTTCCCAGTCCTCACCAGCTGAATCTCGTCGTAGAACCTCCAGGCACATATGTCCACAGATAGGAGGATCGTCAAACCCCTGAATACGCTCTGAGTTATAAACCAACCCTTTTGGCCCCAAGTACCTGACTACTTCTATTGGAGGATTGACATCGCCATATGAATCAAAAATAGAATTTCTTTTCACCACGTTTCATATAACACGTCCAGTGAGTACCACCAGATGTAAGGTCACCAAGATTTACAATACCACGTTCGATATTTGTAGGTTTGTCTGGAAGTAACTGTCGCATGAAAACACCTCTAAAATCTTTTTTATTTTACTTTTTTTGTTTTTTTTTTTTGTTTGTTTATTTTTTTATTTGTTTTTGCAGGAATTTGATTATGTTTCGAGTAATGTCATATGAGAAATGTGCCTCAGATACAACGACAACATATGCTGTGGTGCCGCTGCTCCCCTGTGGAGATGCAATAGCTTTTACAAAATCTAATTCAATCTGAATGTCACTTCGAGATCTGTCTGTTGTTGGTTGATGTAGATGTGTGTCAATTACAACCAAAGGTGACTTATCAATAAATTCTTTCAGGTTTACTAACACGTTATTGTCTCCGAAGTTTATTTTTCGGAACCCTAGGTACTGATCGTACATGATCCTGTATATACCATTAGTAATATCAAAATTCTGCAATTCCTGAGGGTACCTTTCTCCATTAATTTTCACAGACACATTTTTGATGTTGCAGCTGTCAAATCTACTAGGATCTTTTGCCTGGGTGTTTGTTCTGTTTGTCTGAAGTGCGATTATAACAAATCTAGGATTGTACACATTTCTGTAAACACTTGTAATATCGAAGCTGAACGATGAACCGAACACCCCTCTTTTGTCGATGCATTGCCATTGAAAGAAGTTGTAGACTAAAGCATCCTTGTCACTCAGATGTTTCAAACCATCAATTAACTGGATTTTGGAAGTGCTGGTATAATCGACTATGGGGACTCGTAACACAAACGACTCTATCACAATTTTTCCATCACCAGGATCCGTTGCTGTGGACCCTGCCCCTTTCCAGTGAAACAACGCATCATTATCTTCATTCCTAGTAAATGTGATTTCAAAACCTCCCTTGTGCATCGGGTAACGTAGGTGGTCAAAGAACCCTAATCCTAAATGCCCAAGTGTACCGAGTGCTTCAAACTTCCCACCTCCTGTAAACGATGATGAGAAACCACTACTTGAGAGTGTTTGTTTTTCAGTGTTACTGTAACTAACAATCCCCTTTATAGTGCTGGTGATGCCGGGGAGTTTCTACTGTGCCGATCAATGTATTGTGTTTCCTCAGCTCTATTCTTGAAAACAAGATGGCCGCGAAGTTGTCTACCAGTTTGACGGTAGAGTTAGTTTGATAATCAAATCCATCAGATTTTTGCACATACTTTCCTTGAATGTGGTACATTATGCGTGAATCATAAAATGCGTCTCCATGATCCAGTTTGAATGTTGTATTGTTGTTGGGTGCATTGAAGTTGAGCTCTGAAACTGGCATTGCAGTTCTATACTCACTTCTTGCTATAAAACCGCTCGAAAATTCAATATACAGTTTCTCCATCACTGGTTTTACCACTGATCACCGTTCTATTATATCCTCTCTTATATATAGGGTAAAAAATATTTGCTTTCATTGCTTTATATATCTGATGGGTAGATACATCCTGAAGTTCCTAACCCCATACCGAGTTTACGTTTCAACCACATTCCTCCTGTTGTTGCTAGACCGACCATACGCTCATTCAAGTCAGCATCATCTGAGGTAACCCTCTCCCAAGCTTTCTTTTGTAATATTTTGTCCGCCTCCCACCTGTCTTCTGTGTTTTTATGATCCCTATACCATATATCATGCTTCTTACAAGCTTCATCGAGGGGGTTAATTCCCTTATCTCCCCTAGCAAGTCTCTTGTCAAGCTGGGTGCCGGGCCCACAGTAGTTGTACGTATCAAGATTCCAGTTCTTGGGTGCATGTAACTCGAATGGTAACTTGTTAATGATGTCGTTCAAAAGCCCTTTACCTTCTATAACATGTTCAGGCAAAACAGACAAACATCTGACTAGGTACTTCAACCCTTTAGGTGTAGCAATTAGGTCTTCCATTTCATCGTGAAGGAAATCAACCACAGACAGTTTTTCATTATGAAAGTTGTTGTTCCCAGCTTCGTCCTGCGCTTGAATGTAGTGTAACCTGTCAATTAGGTCTTTGAAGTTCTTTATGCACTTATATTCGACCGGAATTTCATTGTAAACCTTTAACCCTGAACCAATTGTTGCCACTTTTCCATTCACCAACTCATCCCAAATAGGTTTTATCATATGTTTCCACTTTAGTCCTTGACTTGCTTTTGGGGCGACTACTTTTGGGATTGTTTCTTTGGAAAAGCGAGTTTGTCCTCACCAACATGTCCTTGTAAGAGTTCCAGTCTTCATCGGTGTACAGATCCTTCTCTACTATATTGTTTTTCGTCAACAATCTCCAAAGACCCTCAGTCCCTTTGTATTTCTTTTGAGAGCTGACTAATATAATGTCATCATAATCAAATGTAATCGGTTCGGAAACCGATCATCGGCTGCTCTAGATTTTCATCGTACCAAATACCAAACTGTTTTGTCGTTGGATTTTGGAAGGTATCGGGCTCCTAGAGAACCAAGTGTTACTACTTTAGAATCCATCAACTGTTTCATCGATTGCTCTTGAGGTTGTACTTCTGGCTCATCATCGTAATCTACATCCTCAAACGTTCGACGATCTGATGCTTGAGGTTGAAATCTTACCAACTGTTTCATACGGTTTTGACTACGTATCTTTTGTGTTTCCAATTCTCTATGTTGTTGTTCCCTAATGGCTCTGGTGATTGGTTCATACTTTTTCTCATTTTCACGAACATCTTCTAACTCTTTGAAATGGGTCTGAGCAAACTCACTTTGTAATTTCCGGTTTAACTCATCCAACTTTCTAGCTTTAGAAACAGTGAGCGGTCGATCATGTGTTATTGATATGTTACGATTGGCAGACGTCTCATTAGCATTTGATGATATAGTATTTTTGTTTGAGAAGTTTTTTTAATTCATCCTGTTCAGCACGTTTTGAACTTTGCTGCCAAGACACTCTGAAATTTTTTCAAGTCGCCTTGCTTCTTTTGCATCTAGTTTATTCGCCATGTTGTATACTTATAGTAATAGATACAGAGTTATTCTTCAAATCTTTCAAGTCACGTTTACACTGGAACGTCAAATTACGTTTATGAACGTAAATTACGTTTATGAACGTTAAATTACGTTTATGAACGTCAAATTACGTTTATGAACGTCAAATTACGTTTATGAACGTTAAATTACGTTTATACTTGAACGTCAAATCACGTTTATGAACGTCAAATTACGTTTATGAACTTCAAATTACGTTTATGAACGTTAAATTACGTTTATGAACGTTAAATTACGTTTATACTTAAACGTCAAATTACGTTTTATGAACGTTAAATTACGTTTATACTTAAACGTTAAATTACGTTTATACTTAAACGTCAAATTACGTTTATATGAACGTCAAATTACGTTTATACTGGTACGTTTTACAACGAAGTATTATTCAACACTTAGTTTCCTTTTTAAATTTCACATATATTTCCTTTTTTGTGGTTTAGCTGTAGTATTAATAGATATGAATCCATGAGGTGTTTTCCAGCACTCAAAACAGAGAGCCTCAAATTGGTTGAAAGTCATGTCAGAACCTACAAAGTCCTGGAACACTCTCTTTGTATAGTACTTGTTCATTGTAAACAGACACAACAGATTAACATTGTTTCGTATGACCTGCATATCAACCCGACCATAGGAGGCAGTCATCGAATACCACAAGTGAGTTTGGTTTGCAGTCATCGATAGAAATGAGATCTTGACAGGAAGAATAGAAAAACGCAATGTGTCTTCTGAGGTTTTTTTTCTAATCTACTGTATTGTTCACGCAGATCTACATATGCAGGTTGTTCTATTGAACGACTAAACACGTATAGATTCTTGAACGGAACTCCATCTTTGTTGTAAATGAAATTCAATAACATGTTCGTTTTACCACACCCAGATGGTCCTACAATAAGACACCGTAACGGGCTAGGTAAAAAATTGGTCTTCGAATTTTCTCTCTGCAATACACTTGAATTTCCATAGTATGTTCTCTTACATACATTTAAAATTTAAACAGTTTTCGCATATTCTATGATGACCCCATGCTAGGGTTCGGATATTGTCTTCGAGTACGAAACGCTTGTCGTCCTTTGATGAAAGTACCACTTTATGGTGTTCTACGCTGAAGAGATTGTGTGCTTGACTCCGAATTGTATTCATCGTTTTGTAGTGCTCGATGTTACTAAACAAACAGTCTTTATAGTTGCTAAAGGTAATTTCATTTTCAACTACAGCTTTTTTTCACGCCCTTAGACCTCTTTATGTAATGGTTGTCTTCTATATTGCTCGCATACATCTTGGATCGTAGTCCTACAAACTCTCGCATGATTCCGACCATTAAGTTCATCTTTCATTTTACCCAGAACTTTTTTTGTTTACGTGGGGGAGCCCATATTGGTTGGGGTTGGGGTAGTCACTTGTATCAAATAATCCAATTATATGTTTCATGTCTTCGTAGAAGTTTTTAGTTTTGATGTCATATATCAGGGAATCGGTATCGGTGTACACCATTTTTTATATTAGATCCATACTTCTCTTTCATTACATTGTAGTGGAAATCATACATCAGTGTCTTTGATATGTCTAGAATACTCATACCTACGTAAATAGGTTTATTCAACAAAAGTTTTTTCTTACTAAAATGTACAGCAACTAGGTTTTCTGTGAAGATGGTTCGACTCTTAAAGTTCGGTTTGCTAACCCATCTTTCCACTAATTTGGACTTAGTACCCAAACGAACGTCCACACGATTTCTCATATTTTCCATAGTTTTTCCAAAAACTGAGTTGTTCATAAGTTTGAAAAAGTCTTTCTCAAAATCATTTTTCGCCTTTGTACGCTCCATGGTATTCAGATTAATGTACGGTTGCAACCAATTGCTTTGACTGAAACTAAGAACTCTATGAACATGTTTTAGTTTCATACCCAGACTCAAATAAAGCTTTAAATTTTTGTAGTGTACGACATACTTTTCTTTGCTGTAGAGAGTTGTCAGAAGCTTTGCCATTTTCGATCCTGGTGGAACTCTACGTTCTGGAGCGAGAGGTAGATCAGAGTGTACGTCGTGTAGTTCTTCAGGATATTCCAAATCAACTTCTAATATGTAGCCTGTGGGTGAATCGTCACTAACTTTCGTTACATCGATGTCTGTACTGCTCCACTGAAAGTTTGCATATGGTAGTTTTACAGACATTGCCCACCCATACAGGTTGTTTGCATCCAAGTACATGAGTTAATTGGTTGGTTTTCGATTTGTCGTAGTCTTTCATGTAGGGATTGTTTGCCTTCGCATATCGATGAGAACACTGTGAAATACCACCACGAATACCCTTTTCAACCATGAGTACCATATCGATGTCAGTCAATAGAGACAGTTCGACTTTTGTAATTTTCAGCATTGCGTTCCAAACCAACCCAGGTGCTGTGAAATACCATGCAGGATCTAATTTGTATGTATTGAGACATACATCCCTGAAGTTTTCCATAACATCTGCAAGCAGCAAGACATCGGTTTCGTTATATAGCATTGTATATTCTTTCATGTTCTGAATGTTAAAGGCGGTCCATACATCGCACGCATGTTTGTAATCTTCATTTGTTATGTGTTGTTTATTCAGTCTATTGTAAAATTCTTCTTGACTAGGTAGTGATGTTTCACTATATTTTTCTATACTGTCCATGTAGTCGTAAGGGTACACTCCTTTTCGTAGCAATAAATTGAGGTCCTTACCATTGTAATATGTTGAGATGTGTTTGAATTGAGATCTAGTTAGATTCTTTGCCAACCTATCGAGACTTTGTGACATGAACTTGAATGAATCGATGAATCGTAGTTCAATTCCACCTTCCACACTGACCGTAAAGGAAATGTACCGCTCCTCGTTGTTGGGTATCAATGATATGCGATTTTCGAACTTACCAAACTCTTTAATGAATAGGTGAGTGTCGTAACCTGCTAAATTATGAATGAAGACAGGAATGAACCTAGGTTTTTTGAAATTGATGTTACACTTGTTGTGAGCTGCTCCTCTAAACAAACCCGTCAAATGGTTATGGTCTCTAACACGATCATCACCAAGATAATTTCCACAGATATGACATGTAGTAGTAGATTCAAACATTTCCTGTTGCTCTTTTGTCATCAACTGCATGGGGACTATTGCTTCACTCTTGTAAAGTTCATTAATCCTTATCGACTCCTCAATCAATGATTTTACAAATACATGTGCAGCATCGTCTCCAAAGTATTTAATCGGTGGTTTGGAAAAGCCGTCCTCTGACACCCCATACATACAGAATGAAATGGCATTATGTTTCTGATATTTAATAGTGAACGATTGATGATTACCATTACAATCCACTATACACGGTTGACATGTTGAAATAGGTGCTAGACAGCATTCAAAGTCTGCGTAATACACAAAGGGCACTCTCATTGAGCAATTGAAATCTTTAAATCTAATTACAGTTCCTGGCTCTGGTAGTTCCAAATTCACAGCATCGTGTGTGTTACAGTCCTTTCTATGCTTGATGAGTAGTCTAAATCCTCTCTCGTAAAGTGTTGCAAACACCTATTGCATATCCACATCTTATGTCCATTTCGTGAGATCTGTGAACTAACCAAACGGGACATATCTTTGATTCCAGCAGTAGTGAGTGTTTGTTTTTTCTCTGATAAACAGTAGATTAACATGTTTTTCCATCTCGTTATCAGTTATTCTCAGCGGGAATATATCGAACTTGTCATCATAAGCATAGACATTAACAGAAATTCCACTACGTCTTTCAAACTTTGCTATATCATCAAGTTTCATGGGGCATTCGCAAGGTTTCTAGTGTATGAAGCAGCTCTCGTTTGAAAGGTTCGTAATTGCTGATTCTTTCTGGATGAACCTTAACTGGATGTAAAGCTGCCAGAATAGACCACATAAAACATTTCTGATCTTCGTTTTTTACATTAATAACAGCCTTTTTGGATTGAATCTGTTTTGGTAGAACCACATAGCTGGATCCGTGAAAAGGAACGTATCGGTTGACTCTGATCTCCAAGTCTTTCACACTTTTTAGTGACCATTGAGAACCGTTTGCCTCAAACTCCTCCATCTCAACCAACATCTTAAGTTTTGCTGAGTTATAATAGTCAGACAGAGACGTTGTCGAGTAAAGAATTTCATTTTTCGTTTTAAAGTTCATGACTTGAGTCACCTCCACATCGTTTATTATTTTCTTGAATTCAGCATGATAAACCATGTTTACCTTAAGATTTTTTTCTTTTACAGCTTCCTGAAGTTTTTCAACAACGAGTGGTTTGCATATCTCAAGAAACATTTTTGGATCTTTGATCCCACGTTTGTTCATAATCACATACGTTTTCAATCTTCCCGTGAATGCCGACTGGACTTCTGATATTTCATCAAGTATTGTCTGTGACTCCTCTGGAGTACGTACCGGAACCAGATGAGGTGTTGAAGGTGATTCTGTTTCAGACAGAAGCTGTCTCTCTTCCATGGTAGGGCTAATCGAATTCTCACTATTAATTGTACTAGTCGGTGTCTCACTAATAATCTTTTTCACACCTGTAGGAATCTTTTGTGGTCTAGTCGGTTTTCGGATCATCGCTTCAAGAGCTATATCGTTTGTATTGACCTTCGGTACTTGTTTGACTTCCCTTGGTCGTTTTGGGTATTTCTTTACCAGCATGTTGATGTCTGGAGTGGGTGCCGGCAGTCTTGGTGTCAGTCTCGTAATGGGTAATATTTCACTCCTGTATCGAGGACCTTCATGAAGTGCTGACAAGCGGATATGGCGTTTCGATTGTTTGTGACGGTTCCAGTTGGATGACTCTATTGGTGTTTCACAAATCCAACACATTTTACTTTTAGGAGCTGGTTTGATTTCCATCTTTTTCAGACGTTCGTTATATGTCATACCATGCTGGTTTGTTGGCACATTTCTGAGATTTTTGGTGCCGAGCCATGTTGGAAACCGTTATTTCCTTACTGCATTTTGGACATGGTTTCTTCTGGGGTTTTATTTGAGCACGTACATCGGTCGGACTAAGCACGTTGTATGTTGGACTCTCTGGGATATGTAGTGGTGAATTGTATACAGGACTATATGGTATATGCAGTGAATAGTCTGACTTATCCGGAACTTCAAATGGTGGTGGACCAAGTATTGATTTAATTTTCAATGAATCGGGGTGTATCCTTTTTACTGGTGGTTCAAACTTTGGAGCGTCAGCTGTAGATGGACCAAATTATAGTTCTAATTTTGGAATAGAAATCTGGAGTGTCTAACATAGACAAATCAAAATCAGCAATCGCGTCTTGTTCTTCAGGTCTGAGATTTGAATAGGACTCTGGCAACATAGACATATCAAAAATCAGCAATCGCGTCTTGTTCTTCAGGTCTGAGATTTGAATAGGACTCTGGCAACATAGACATATCAAAATCAGCAATCACGTTCTGGAATTGATTGTCACTCACAGCATCAGCGTAGTTTTCCAACATAGACATATCAAAATCCGGAGTTTGTCTGTCTAACTTGGACATGCATTTCTTTGTTTTTTTATGGCGGGACATGGAGGAGTTCCTGACTTCAGCACCACACCTTGAACATACTTGTTTTCATCGAAGGAGGTTTTTCATTGAATCCGTTGGAAGAAGCATAAGCTGGTGGATTTGACGCTGACATACACTTCTTTGTTTTTTGGTGGCGGGATAGGTTAGATGCAGTAACCTCTGCTTCCACAATTCGGACATTTCTTCACTGATGATCTTCGAAGACCATCCGTAGCATTGAGAAATGCTGTTTGCTTGCTAGCAGGAGAAAACGCCATTATTATAGAGCTGGCTACTCTCTTACTGTATGGGCGATTGACGATGGAAAAGGATGAGGTATGGATACACTTCTTTGTTTTTTGGTGGCGGGATAGGTTAGATGCAGTAACCTCTTCTCCACAATTCGGGGACATTTCTTGACTGATGATCTTCGAAGACCATCCGTAGCATTGAGAAATGCTGTTTGCTTGCTAGCAGGAGAAGACGCCATTATTATAGAGCTGGCTACTCTCTTACTGTATGGGCGATTGACGATGGAAAAGGATGAGGTATGGTTGCACTTCTTTGTTTCTTGGTGGCGGGATAGGTTAGATGCAGTAACCTCTTCTCCACAATTCGGACATTTCTTGACTGATGATCTTCGAAGACCATCCGTAGCATTGAGAAATGCTGTTTGCTTGCTAGCAGGAGAAAACGCCATTATTATAGAGCTGGCTACTCTCTTACTGTATGGCGATTGACGATGGAAGGAAGGATGAGAGTATGGATGGATGAGAATAGGAAGAGGAGTAGGAAAGAGGGTGGGTGTGTGGGATGAGTGGAAGGAAGGATGAGAGCATTATTAATACATTTGACTCTGAACTAGAACATAGTTTTTTGTAACTCTTTTTCATAAAACGATCCTATTATTTCCTCACCAGACTGGTCTGCGATTTTGTAGGTAACGGGGCAAGTTTTGTTGACAGCCACAATCCGAAAAATTTCTCTTGTCCAATTTCTGCGGTATTTATTTCCAAATACATCTTTCTTTATAGTAATTCTTACGCGGTCTCCAACCGAAAGTCTGGGTCTGAATACTAGACATCGTCCAGTGTTTGCGTACATGTTTCTTAAAGTTTGTTCATTGCTTGAATTCACTTCTGATGGGCTCATCTTTATAGTGCTATGAAATTTACTGTTATATTGACGTAGAAGCTTCTGTAAATGTGACACCCATCTAAAAGAGTTTTGAATTTCAAAGTGCACTTTCATTTTTTCATTGAGAGTTCTATGGAAACGCTCTATAATGGCACTTTTTTTCCTCATTTTCAGTATGGTATAACTTTATTTGATTTTTGTGTAAAAACTCTCTAAATTCCTTATTAACAAATTCTCGTCCTTTATCCGTGTGAAGAAGGTTCGGGGGTTTGTGACCAACCAATTTCGCTCTTCTTAATATTTTACTAAACGATTTAGTAAACCTCTTGTGAGCTTTTAGTTTTTAATGGTTCTGACCACGCATATTTTGAAAACGTATCAATTACATTAAGTATGTATCTGAATCCATCATTTTCCTTTGAAAACCTAATCATTACAACAAGGTCTGCAGCCCACAAATCATCAATACCCAAAGTTACAATTTTTCTCTTAGGGAATCGCTTAACCACAGGTTTTATGAACCTCTAATGCTCGAAGCAGGATTTCTTTCCGACTTTTTCTGCTTCATTAATACTATCCACAATACTAACTACAGTTCACTTACAGTATACCAAACTAGTAATTTATAAGGTGCGATGTCTCGCGCGGCGCGGCGGTGACTGGACAGTGACGAGGCGCGTACCGATTGTTTGTATACTTATAGAAACAACACGCGGTGTCTCACACGGCGCGGTGGTGGTGACGGTTCAGCAGTCTCGCGGCGCGGTGATGACGAGGCGCGTGCCAATTGCTTGGCGGTGACGGTTCAGCAGTCGCGCGGTGCGGTGCTGACGAGGCGCGTGCCGATTGCTTGTACACTTACAGTAACAACGCGTGGTGTCTGCGCGGTGGCGGGACAGCGATGACATGCGTGGTGATTCGCGCGGCGCGGTTCTGACTACCCGTACTCACACTCTTAGTCGCTCTCTAAAAAATTGCGGTGGCGGGACAGCGATGACATGCGTGGTGATTCGCGCGGCGCGGTTCTGACTACCCGTAACTCACACACTCTTAGTCGCTCTCTAAAAATTCTGTCCCAGATTCGGTTCTCACACGGTTTGTCCCAGAACCGGTCTCGGGTGCTCTGTCCCAGCAACGGCCAAAGTATACTACTAATATTATAAGAATAACTAAAAACATTATCATAGTTTACTGTTAATATTTAGCTACTATTATAGAACACTCAACATGTTCAGATAACGTTTGAAAATTATTTATTACTACTTCGTATTTTGGATGCGAATTTTAAAATTAATTTTATTTTGGAGATTTTTTGAGAACAATTGTAAATAAAAAACGTGTTAAAAAGAGATGTTTACATCTCCTCAGACAAACATAAACTGAGGTAGCCTATTGATTTTTATAGGCTGTATTTGCGGACAGCAAAGTTCCAAAGTTGAATGTGCACTGTGATAAAACTAATCCTTTATTAACTGGAATTGAAGTTTCGTGTAAAATTTAATGTCTAAAAATGTCTTGTCTTGTGAAACAATTATAATATTAGTCGTTAAGTTGTATATCATTGCAATAACAAAATACAATGTCAACAAAATAATAGATAATTAAATAAGTTAGATAAATTATAATAAATATCCGATTAACATTTTTAATAGTAATGTTAAAAAAATAAGCCAAACCCAGTTTCTTAAAAAATTAAAATATAAAATACAGACTACTAACTAAAAACTACAACTGTGTAAGTTAAATTTGACACATGTTTTAAATGGTCCAGATGTGTATATTTTATTGTCTTTTTATTTATTTAATGGTTAATGTACACTAATGATGATTGAGTACAGAAACAAGTGTATAGAATAAAAACATTTTTAAAAGGGCTTTATTTGACTTTTCTTTATACTATTGCATACACAATTTAATAAAACTGCACAATTTCGTCTAAATTGGTTTTCTTTAATAACCAAAGTTATTCTTAAATTAAAATAATACCTAATAAAGAAGAATCCATTACTGTGTACATATCTCTGGCCATTTTTTCTCGAATGAGGCCACTTGCATTGCCCTTGACTCGTATATTATTCATAAAATCCCCTTTTATATTCAGGTTTCTGCTTCTTCAGGTTAGCAAACATCAGGTTACTTAAAAGTTTGTAGTTTTATTGTAAGTATTATTTTTGCAAGATATTTAATTGCGTGGGAGACAACGACAACACACAAAAGAAATTAAATAACTTAATAAATACTTAGTAGTAGTAAATAATCGTCTATAATCAAAAGTTACACAATTTCTTTCGTAATGAAACATTTTTGTCCAAAAATATAATACACAGTAAACATTAATTACTATCTGTGATGTAATTAAATAAGCTACATTTTTACAACGATCCAAACACATATACATGTTTTGACTCGTTTATGACAATTTAATTTCAAAAGTTTTTTATCATAATAAACTAATTTGAAATAAATGTTATTTGTAGTTTAACAAATAAATTAAACATAAGAATAGTAAATTTTTTATGACTATCTGTATCGAAATATAGATTAATTACTTCCAATTTCAGCAGATAACTTTATAAACATATTTTTGTAAACGTAAAGCTAATTATTTACACAATAACCTGTAATTTTTTAGAATTGTATATTTTCTTTTTCTAAAGCGATAATCAATTTCACAATAAAATAATATTGTAAAAAATAACACTTCTTTCCATAAAAATGAGAGTACACAGGAGTATTTCTATTTATATGTTTCAGAAATTAAATGCATTACTCTGTAGGGACTAATCATAATGTACAGACCTCTTCCGGAAAATATAAATATTTATTTTCTCATTACAAAGTACAGTAAATCATTTGTCATGTAATAAAATTCGGCATTAACTAATCGGTGAATTAAAGGAGTGTTCAATTGTATAATATTACAACTATATTTTATTGGAGTAATATTTAATTTATTACTTTGAATTATTTATGCATTTTTTACGCTAATCAATTGATTATTACACAATTCACAATTTACGTCACATGACGTCACTTGAAATGGTCTGATGGACTATCCTCGGGCACTGCATAGTCAGAATTGTACAGGATATGATCTAGGGCGTGGGCCACTACCACTATCTCGCAGTTAGTAGCCTACCAATGTGTCAGAGCCGTTCAGAACGTGTCCTGGGAGCAACCTCAGTCTCTATCGCATCACGGAGAAGAGTTTCTTGTAACGCTCCTTTGTATTCTTTTTATATGTTGTAAATTCATTAGATTTTGTTGTAGAATTACTTTCAGTGTAATACAAGTGACTTACTTTTCCTCTCATTGGCAGCTGCTTTTTTAGAGTGAAAGTAACTTCACCATCTGCCCGTCCACTCATAAACACAGGGTTGCCCTCATTGGAACACTGACTGCGATATATGAGCGGGGCCGTGAATGAAAAGGAATAACCTAGTCAGTGAGTTTGCATTATTTTATATCCCATTCTGTAACTTATATGTTTAACTACGTGTATCCTTTGTTTTTTTAGTTCTTCTTAGAGTCTATAACTGACTATTTTATGTTCATTGAATCATCTGTTCTTCGGGTCTATATGTCACTAGTTTAATTTATTTGTCAATAAATACAAGTTATCTCCTTACATTTTAGCCAATTGGATTTAAATATCTTAGTATACTGTTGTTTCATTATATTTAATAATTAAGAGCCTATACATTAGCTGGTATAGTTGCAAATTTAAGATTTATATTTGTTGTGTAACTTAAAAATAAAGAGTTAACTAAAGATTTATATAATATAAAGCCATTTAATATTACTTAACCATCCTTGTTTTTTTATAATTTATTACGCAAGAAAAGTGGTTTCAATATCTGTCCCTAGATTCGTCTATGATGTTATGATATTTTCCGTGTATGCCAAATATTAAGGTAATAATTTATTTTTTGCCTTATAACAAGGTTAAAAAAAATATTTTCTTGTTGTAAAATAATCTGTGAGCTTTAGTGGTGTATATGTGGAGTGTGGGTTTTAAACTGTAATTTAACTTCATTGTCGACACTGTAGAAACATTATATTGTTTATTTATATCTACAACCGGTCTAATGATATTGGATTTCTGCAACATAACCGGTCTCGGGCATAAGGGTTTAAAAAACCAGGATCGTTCAAAGGAATATATGGTTTTATCATATTATTCAAATAATCCAGAGCCTAACAAGATGATGTACGCTATAAAATGTTTTGTCAGTTATTTACTATATTTAAGAGTTGTAAAACTAATGTTATTATTATTACATTTAGTGTTAAAAAGGTGTGTTTTGAAAATGTATAATAATTTAATGTGATATGTTTATTGTATATGTATGTATATGTAAACATGACACTTTAAACAAATTTTGTTAAAATGTATACAAATCATTAAACATTTGTTAAGCAAAACTCGTTTCATAAGAGGTGCAATGATCCTCCGTAAGGATCAAATAAATCGTGGGTCGTTTTGAATAATAGGAGCGCCAGTTTCTCGTGAGAGCAACTTATCATTTTATTTTTACTACGAAGTTGTATTAGATATTTTATAACTAATAAAAACACTAGATTTATAAACACTTATAGACAAATGTAATTAATTTTCTATTTTTATAGTGCATTATTGTCCTGTTTGAAACTTACTTTCTATCATTATGGTATACATAACAGTGATAATATAGTTCAAGTAGCACAGGGTACGAGCGTAAAACTTTACGAGGTATATCAAATCAAACTTATTTTGGGGTTATATATCAGTAAATTTATTCATAGCATTTTTTTTTATTTATAGCCTGTAAGAGTATTTCTTGTTTTAGGAAAACATGCGTGATCTCTTATTGCCATAGATCTGATATTGGAATGCCTACATTTACCTTAAGAGTTTAATTAGAAAAATTTGCCTTTTCCTCCTACAAAAAACATCATTTAATTTTTACGTGTGTAATATGCATAGTTTTCTAATACATTCTACCTTTTAAAACTGCCCTAATATAAATCTAATTACTTGATTATAAACAATAAACGTTTATATTTTATTGATAATATAAAAATTGCTAATCTCAATATATCCTCTGGATTTTTGACGGATTTTACAATAATGGTTACAGGTATATTGTGTATACTAAATTAGCTTATTGCAGTCGCCCTCATGACAGCATTTCCTAAAAGTTTTGCCAAACTTAAAAAAATGTACGATACAGGACAAGGTTTCCTTACATAGTAAAAATTATATTTGTAAGGGTGTATTATATTTCAATATGAACATGGCGATGTCAGAATGTGATTGATTAAATTAATAAATTTTGAATGGTTTTTCTAAGGGAACAATAAATATTGTAAAAAATAGGGTTCAGTTAAAAAAGCTACTTGTGGTATAAAATTAAGGCAATCAATTTTACAATCAAATGGCTTTTCCCGTAAGGATTGTTTTAAAATTACAAAATATTTTATAAAAGCGTATAGATACATAAAGGAAAGAGTAGCTTTCAAACATCTACTTCCATGGAAGAAAGTAATAACATTGAATTTTTACGTCATATTTAATATTTCTACTTATATATTCACCCCAATTTTAAAACAGTCCTTCTGGATTATTGGGAAAAGGATTTGGTATATTTTCTGAGAACTGGAATATTATTAATTAATTTCAAGAGTTTTCATTGACGATGAAACTACCTCAATAAGGCATATAACCGTTGAAAAGACTGAAATTGGCCATCTGCCAGGAATATTTGACTGGAACTTGAGTTGACTGTCAAACTTCCTAAATGTTTGGTGTCTAATTTATATAGCTTGTTAGCATTTACATAAATTCAATTTGAATTAAAGTAGTTAATGACTTAGTAACATTCAAATTTGCCAACTTACAAATATTGTATCTATTGATATCGGAATATCTGTCAATCGGGATAAAAAAAATTTAAAAGTTCATATATGTATATTTTATAACATATCTAAAAATTTTTAGAAATATAAAAAATCAAATAAAATGTCGGTAAATTCCAAACAAAAATGAAAGACGAAAGTAATTCTTTATATTGAAAAGGATAACAATGTAGCATTTGGATATCTTATTAAGAAATAAATCCATGTAATTAAATAAAGTGATAAATAAAAAATGCAAATAAATAAATAAATAAATCCTTTAGCGAGTGAAAACGTTTAATTTAATCATGGTTTCACTTCATTGGCAAATAAATGACGATGCAAATAATTTCCACAAAGGCCTACGTTTCATTTCATTAAGCCTCCCTTTGTTTCCTTGCTCAACCGTTTTCACTTTTGTGTCTCGGTGACTAATATTTTATTCGTTTAAAGATAAAGTCTAATAGCATTTTTTATGCAGCACTTTATTACTTTTTATTAGAGGCTAAAATAATTTCAATTAGAAACAGTATTACATATATATATATATATATATATATATATATACGGTGTTCATTACCCATGTGGCCAATACACTCCGGGAGGTATTAGGCTGGGATAGCAAAAGAAGATACTTTACCTGCATGTAATATATATATATATATATATATACGTAATGCCGATTAAGATGATTTTATCAAAGAGGTGCATGTTATCCCTATTAAAGGATCCCTGATAATTTTTGTGTTCCAGAAAGAAATCTCACTTAAATATCGTATTAACATGAGGTTTTAGATTATTAATAAACAAAAGATTGTGTGTGTGTGTTTTTTTTTTTTTAATAGGCTAGCATCTTGGCCACGTACATCGAGCATACTGGTATGGGTAAAAAATTACTGTACTCTATTTGCAGATACAGTAAAAATGCTCAGGAAATATAAATCCTTATTGTTTGAATTGTGGTATATATTTGAGAGTAGTATATATACATTATGCATGCTATTCAGTA
Source organism: Homalodisca vitripennis (assembly GCF_021130785.1). NCBI lineage: Eukaryota > Metazoa > Arthropoda > Insecta > Hemiptera > Cicadellidae > Homalodisca > Homalodisca vitripennis. The sequence continues at coordinate 42,042,045 of NC_060213.1, forward strand.
TAATATTCTAAATAACAGAAACATATATTTTAGTCTAATATATTTTTTAAACTAAACGAGTATGTTTGTCTGTGCTAAAACAAGTCACATTAATGTTTCTGTAACCTCACAGAATTTTGTCGTAATTACGCATCCATTATGGTCGGCAATTCAGAACGCGTGCTTGAAAAGCGCTCTTTTCCAGGTAAATTCTGTCCCAGTAAACAATTCCTTATTACGTTATGGCAAAAAAGAATTGAAAGGGGCTTGAATGCTGTAGGCATAACGAGGAAGCTTGAAAATGAGGTAGAATTGTTTGTTTATTATTATTATTATTATATAAAAACAGTTTTCTTAATATAATTTTCCATAAAAATATGAAATTCTTCTTTCTCCTGAACATTTTTATACAAAGATAAACCTGAAAATATAAAATTATCTCTGTAATGTATTAAAGCATTCATATGTATTAAAAAATTTTATATTTTACTTATGTCAGAAACGCACCAGTAAGACATATTTTCTCCCTACAACATATAATTATAATTATAATTTAATTTGAATAATAAATATTTTTGATAATGTATCGTGTGAATTCATCTCTTTATATTAACTATAGCTACAATACGTTATACGTGTATAGTATAATACATTTTCAGACCAGTTCATTAGTTCAAACAAAAATGCATATGTCCAAACACTACACAAACCATTTATAAATATATTTTACTACTTTAACGCTTTTACGGCATTAAACACATTAAAACTAATGTGTGTTTCATATTTTGTAAGCAATCTTCGGTTATTTTATCAAACCTTTACAATGTTATTTGGAATGAAAGAAACTATCTGTAGCGTTACAGTTCTCTATACGTCGTTATGATTCAAATCCATATAAATTGACACAGACCAATATATTAATAAAACTAGTTGGCTAGGATTGTCAAATCTTACATTTTGAGTCTGGCGTGTTTTTAATATTAACGTAAATATTAGGCGTCATCATGATTTAACAAAGCTAGATAAACAAGAGTTTTTATTGTCGTGTTAAATCAATTAAACAGTTATGAGACACAACTTAAACCTGTTTTGATTTTATGTTCAATACCCTAAATACGTTTTTTAAATGGACTTAATAACTTAGTTTTAACTTATTAAAAATGTAACTTTAGAAATCCTTAGACAAAATATCGAAACAATATTATGTTGAACGATAAAGGTGTCGTAAAAGCCACAACAACGCCAGTTGTTACAACAATGCTGCCTGGCTCTTTCTCACCTAGAACGTATTACACAGTGTATTACTTTTTATGCATACATTTTCTTTTCTATTGATTGCAATGTTCAGATTTAACCAGCATTAAAGGAACTGAGTGAATTTTAAATTTAAAAAATTTTACAAATTTTAATAATGTAAGCAGTAAATTGAGTAGGGAAAAAACATGGATAAAAATATAAACTGAATACCATAAAAGAAAGAAATCATTGAGTAAAGAGACAGTTTTGGTTATTGCATGTGACAATTAAGATGTTTTTAATGTATAGTTATAATGAGAAACACATTAATGTTGTAATATGTGGTAATTAGTAAATTTTCGTACATATTTTTGAAAAGTTGCACTTTAGTTCTTGTTTTCTATTAGAATACAAAAAAGTGTGTTTAATAACGAATTTCACTCGATATAATTGACATATACGATATTTGCAATCACCGTTGAATCTAAAATGAAAATTGAAAATTTTTGAAAGAGGTGGGATTTAACTTTTGAATTCAGCTTTAATACAATTTGCGGGTGATTTTGAATTTTAAATATATAAGTTGTTGGACTAATTGGAGATTATAAGCAGATTAAGCCCTAGGCTATGTTGTTTATAAACATGAATGCAGTACAACACTATTGTGATCATATTACTTCTGAACTCACAAATTAATAACCCTCTGTAGTATCTATTGATATACCCTAACCCAATGTACTGGCACAGGCAAGGCCTATAATTTCCTTTCCACAGCGAGGACACTTAGATAGCAACTGGCTCATGGATTATGCAAGAATGTCTGTTTGAATATTCAGCGGATAACTTCCTTAGATACCAAACATGAAACTGACTACAACTTCTCAAAAGTCCTCTCACTCATATGCAAATATATATTTATTTATTTACGTATAAACAGACACACAAAAAAACAAGAAATAATTTATTCTTACACAAACAGATTCTAACAGGAAAATGTATAAAGGTCTGTTTTATTTTTCCGTAACACTATATTTCGCTATTTTCAATATGATCACTTCATAAGCATAACTAACCTAACACATAATAAGAATAGTAGTTGACACACATTTCTTTTCAACCTTATGTGATATAACAGACTACAACAAGCTTTAAATTTAAATACCCATTGGATGTCTGTGAGTTCATTGATATGTATGTCTCTATATAATCTTGATTACTAATATCACCTGATGATAAATTTTATAAAAGCAACATCAAGTTCGATGACAGTTAATGTAACCTTGTGGAATTCAGATGATGCTAAGTTAAAATTTTTACATTTATGTAAGGAATATCCGTGATGCTCACGAGAAAATTTCAACAAATGTGTACAAAATATAAGTGCCAACGTATAGCATTTAAATTTGTAGCATATTAATACAATTTGACTAATAAAATTGGATAGGTACTTAATAAGGTATAGTTTTACGTGTAAACAACTCCGACGTCCTATACCGCTTGGCCATCGGCAATCCAGCATTCATCAACAACTTTTGTATATCGGTATATAAAATTAAATTACTTGAATCTCATTGCTTATACAAATATAATTTTGTCTTTTATAAGTAGAACATCGAGAAAATCCTTCTACGCCAAATTGTGATATACTCTATTCATAAACTGTGTGTGTGTAGAGAACATATTTGTAATAAAAAAGAAAGAGTATTTCTATTTGTGTTTTACTACCACAATTATTAAATACCATAGATTTCAAAAGGAATAGACTTTATTTTTTAAGATTAAAATAGAGATAAAAAATCTGTAGGTTGTGTCGACACGGATAAATCGTCTTAAGTATAAAATATTAAAACGTTTTTAGCGAAATTAAATGCTAAACTAGAAAACATGTGTTAGGTGTTAAATTCTACTTCTCGAAATCTCCTATTTCGAAAAAAATATCTAATTCTAGCACTTATTTGGACGAGAGGTCTGTGTTGATCAATTACTGAATCAAAAAGTACACAGATTATATGAAACTCCTCGCCTGTAAATAGGAAATAAATCATATTGGATTATGAATTATGACACCATCGTTTACTGGTGAGGGTTGTTTATATTCATATTTTAACACGTTTTTTTTTTAAAACACAATATCCTTGTTTTTAGTTCTTTTACTACCGACTAGTTTAATTTAAAAATATAGTAATATTTTCATTACGCTTTTGTCTTAATATATTATAAACCAATTTTCAATATATTTGTCATAAATGTGCGTTATTAATATAAGTTTGTTAAACAGTGACTATATTATATTTTACATTATATAAAACAAAAAGTTAAAAAACTATTGACAACCATTGTAATAGCAGAGTAATATATTTTTCATAGAACGGTATCAAGATTAGCTATTTAAAAGAATATATATATATATATATATATATATATATATATATATATATATATATATATATTGTATAATGTTACAATACAGCCGAAGCCAATTACACTGTGACGTCAATATTATTATTTATGAATATAATTGGAGAACTTTAAAACAAAAAAACACACACAATTTAATCCAAAACAACAGCTCAACTACATTAAATATCAACTATACACAAAAAAAGAGCATTTTAAAGTTGACAAAGTTGACAACACCACCAAAGCACCGATAGATAATTTAACAACAAGATGAATCAAATAGTTAAATAAATTAAATAAATAACAACTGAGAATCAATAAACTACTGTCCAAAAGTAATCAATTAATAAACATGTACCAAAACCACCCAACAAAATATATACAAAAATAAATATTTACTACATAAATAAACAACAACAATAACAATATGTAAAATCTATGTTTTAACTATTAATTGATAATCAGGAGTATTTTAACCTGAATATCTCTGTAAGAAGAATTAAATACATCTAAAGAGTTTGAGTCCTCATTATAAAGTCTAATAATTGTGTTAAGTAAGGAGAAGTAACCCAAATTAGTGCGAGAAAATCGCGGAACAAACAATGCAATAGAGCGGGAGTTGTGATGGGGGACGGCAAAGTCCTACATAGATAAGAAGGCACTGTCATCCAGCACTCCGTTCACTAGCTTATGTAGAGACAACATCATGCCTAATTTACGCACGCCGCTTTGTTAATCTATCCATATTATAGATGTTGAGAAGCTCTGTATACGGAATAATATCAGTCTAGTGACCAAATGTTTTATAATGCAAATATCTCAAAAATATTTTTTGAACACTTTCCAACATATCTGAGAGACATACTAAGTGAGGGTGCCAAACAACAGAACCATCTTCCAATTTTGATCTTACTAATGAGAAATAAAGCCGCTGGAGAGAATCAGAATTTTTGAAAAAATTTCCTGTTCTCTCAATAAAACCAAGAATAGAAAAAGCCGATTTACTTATAGAAATAACGTGGTCTGCAAATGTGAACTTAGAATCAAATATAGCCCCGAAATCCTTAAACTTTATCTTTCTATCTAATTTATGTACATCCGTTTTATAATCAAAACATATTACATGATTTATTGATTTTCTATGATATGAAACTATTGCACACTGCATTGCATATGTAAAAAAAACATTAAACTTTAGGTTCTGCTTACTCCAGTCGTTTAGAGCATCTAAATCTTGTTGTACATTGTAACAATCTGAAATATTCTTAATGCTATTAAAAATGTTTAGGTCATCAGCGTACATAAGTATTTTACTGTGCTTAACACAAGTGACAATATCATTTAAGTAAATGATAAATAACAGCGGTCCCAAATTTGAGCCCTGAGGGACCCCAGACCCCACAGTAAATTCTTTTGAACTAAAACCTGCATGACTAACGTACTGTCTTCTTTTATACAAATAGGAACAGAAAAAAAGGAACACAGTTACTATTCACACCCCAGAAGTGTAACTTTGACAACAAAGATAAGTGGTCCACCCTATCAAAAGCTTTTTCAAAATCTGTTTAAATTACATCAATTTGAATATTATTATCTATATTAGGAACTGCGAATTGAGAAAAATTTGGTAAGTTAAAACAAATTTATCTATTAGGTAAAAAACCATGTTGGTATACACTAATGTAGCTTTTTATATGTAAAAATAATTTACTGTATATAATTGACTCAAAAACTTTTGCAGGTGGGGATAAAACTGCAATGGGTCTGTGATTTTGTACTTGGTTTATCCCCCCCCTTTTAGGGACGGATACAATTTTTGCACGCTTCCAGGCTTCTGGAAATGAACTTTGTTTGATAGACAAATTAAATAAATAGTAAAATGGTTTAGTAAAAACATCTGCACACGCTTTATATACATAGGGTGGAATTCCATCAGGGCCCAATGATTTTTTAGGCTTAAGTTTCTTTAAAGTGCAACTAATAACTTGTTCAGTAATTTAAGAAAGTGCAAATGTACCCGCATTATCCATAACTGATGTTCTTAGCGCCTGAGTACAAAGCTCGTCCTCAGCGAGATTACAAGTATTGTAAACAGAACTAAAGTACGTGGCCAGAGCCTCCGTTATCGCCGCACCCCCCTCCACCATCCCATCGTCAGTGTGCATTATGGATGGGCTCTTATCAACAACTTTTAATTGTTTGATTACGTTCCAAAACGATTTGGGATTGTTTCTTAACTTGCTCTCAACCGACTTAATATATTCATCAAATTAAGTTTTAATTAAACCTTTAGTGTCAGCTCTTATGCTTTTATACTGATTAAATAAATGGTTAATTTTTAATTTTTGTATTGTCTTCTAGCTCTATCCTTACTCTTAATTAGTTTTTTTTTTTTTTTTTTACTGAAAAGAAATTAGGAAATTAGGTTTATTTTTACCAATCTTAGTGACGTTCAAATCCAAAACTTTATATACTTCGTCATTAAATATGTCTACAGCTTTATTTAAATTGCTTTCCAAAAACATTTTTGTCCAGTTTATAGGTGAAATACCAAGATAAAACTCCAAAAAGTTAGCTTTACTAAAGTTAAAAAATTACTGTAACAGTTATTTATTTTTTTTACTTCTTCCCGAACTGGCATTTCCACCAGCAATGCAGGGTGGTAACTGTCAGCCACCACGATCGGGCTACACTCCTCACTAACACTTAAGCTATCTATGTCTGACATTACAAGATCAAAATTTCGCCCCTGATTATTTAAAACATTATTTTTTTAACATAATCCATACATTTTTATGAAAAATAATAGCTGCTTAAACATTTTATTACCTGCTGTTAGATCATGATTAACTCCGTTTAAGTGTAAATTAATATCACCTAAAATCACTATTTTCTCGTCTCTAAGTCTAAATAATTCTAACCTACCAAAAAAACTTTCGTAAGAAAACAAAGGAGAATTAGATGGAAAATAAACTACTGCAAAAATAACAGAATAAGAGTTGTGAAAAGTCAGCTTAAGCCAAATATTTTCTTCCTCTGTTTCCAACTGAAACAATCTACATGCTATAATATTATTCCTTACTCCCACTACAACCCGCAACTGTAACGTTAAGTTGTCATGGGACACCTTATACGCTATCCAGGAACCTTTAGTCTTTCAAAATGAACTAATTCTGATTAATAAAAACAATTGTAGTTATTTTATCCAAAATACAAATATTCTCTCAATTTTCCAACTAATATATAGAAAACAACAATATTTTTAAAGTACAAAAACGTGACAAATCTTATAATATTTTGTAAAACCTTGTAGGTTTTGAAATTAATGTTTCCTTATTGCTATGTATTTCATAACATGGTGTACAATAAAGTATAAAATATAAAATAAATTTCTTTGTGTATAAGTTCTAGCCACTAAGTCTATGTATTAAATGGGAACATTTTAAATTGCGTTTTATTCATCGTAGGTTTAAAACAGCTTCCTCAAACGGCCACTGGTGCAGGAATAGATTGCATTCTTTTTTAACTATTTATTTACATCCTCAGACACCAGGTAAGTGTAATTAGAGTGACACGTTGTCTGACACTGTCATTTACGTGAACCTTACATCTTTCAGTTATAAGAACAAACCATATCGTAGTAACTTTTACCAGAACAAGACGTTTTGTGACAAAGTTAACACTTAATAAATCTTCAAACGATCTTTGGGATTCAAAAATTTTCATATTTCATAATGTAGTATGTTTTAGGGAAAATAATATTATTATATAACAGTAGAGGGATTATTTAACAATTTATCATAAAAATATTACGAAAAACATACTTATAAAAATTGCAACAACTTAATTATATATAGTAAACAGACGCGTTATGTTTTAACTACCTATTAGTTCCTATTTCTTTTCCTAACCACTTCAGTTTTTCTTTTATATTGAAAAATATTAATATATACATTGAAAATACAAACAACAATTTACAATGTTTTATTTTTGTTGTTTATTAACATGGTTTTCCTGATATAATATTGATTTTTACAAGTAATACATATATCTAAATTATAAGAGAACAACAGTTCTTGAATAGTTAAGGATCTATGTACATTACATTGTAAACCGGAAAGGAAATGTAAAACAAAGACCTGACCATGTAATTTTGTAACAAATTAACAAACCATTGTCAATAAAGTTTCAGTGTGTTACTCCATAGAGAGCTTCCGGTTATTGATGTATACATGCTGTTGATCTCTCGAATTGACCCGCTCTGGCCAAAAACATCTGTTTAAACTCCGACAAGCAAATATTGATCTGTTCTGTGGTATATGCGAGCGCTACAAAATATGATTAATCTAAATTAACTAATTTCAATTTATCAGACAAAGTTGTGCGTATCGTTTGCCATCAGTGAATTTACTCCTTTAACATTAGTGATATACATAACGAGCGTTACTTTTTAATAGAAGGGCTAGTTTCTATCTGCCTGTCTGTCGACTCAATATCTCGAGAAAACCCTGACTTATTAAATTACGATACCTCGAAAAGAAGTGCTTCTGGACAAATAACATTATTCATGCGCTCTTATTTCTATAAAAACCAATTTGAGTTCTGTGATGTTCATGTCCACAGAATATTTGAACTTGGTTAAGCGCCATAATTGTAATTTTCTTGAGGTTCACACAATTCATAGCCTTTTGTTTGGTGAAAGAGAGAGGACGTAAAGATGTATTTATCTACAGAAAATATACTGAAATGAGCAAGTGATACGTGGTAGTGACGCATACCTACCTTGTTTTCATATATTGTATACGTATATTACGCTTTTACAATGAGATCTATTGAACTCACCAGTAGGTATATTACCCACTTCTTGTCTACTGGCTAGGAAGATACATTTGTGAATATATATAGTATTGTCTTTTGTTATATCGCTTTGTATAATTTTCTTGGCATATGTGTTGAGAGTTAAAAGAATAGTTTTGAAAAGAAACACTTTTGGTTATGAGAACCGTGAAATAAGATTTTAGAGGCTCGATTAAGAAGGACCACTTCACACTAGGCAGTGAAGACGCCGAACACACTGATTTTAACAAGAGTTCACCAGGTTACACATAATGAGTTTATGAACAGTGCATATTCAAATAAAGTGCAGAAAATAAACAGTTACCTTTGTTTTCATGAGGGGTTAACCGTAGTCTGCTGTTGTTGAGGGCCAGGTTGTGATCAGGAAGTGTGGAAATAGGCTGCTGTCTTGTAGGCAGGCGTGAAGAAAGAAGATGTCCTTCACGGATTCACTCATGCACAATACGACCGCAAACGAATAGTTCATAACACTGTGGCCAGTCCTGTAGAACACGGTAGACGCGGGTGTCCGGGAACAGAGACGTTCTGGTAGAGATTGCCAATCCAGAGCACTGACTTTAATGTAAATGTAAATGTACAACAAATAGAGATAAACTAATATTTAAGTGAGAGAGTAACACATGGGACATAAAGTCACGTGTTGAGTAAGTATGGTCAGCAGTGGCTAGAGTGCTATATAAGTGCCCCAGGCAGAACTGAGCGTACACTGAGCAAGCGTGCAGTCGCTTGCAAGGTGGGCAATTGATAAGTCAACCGTTGTGAATGGTTGGTGCGTGTACAGTAAACAGCTGATTCGTGAAACAATGGTTCATTGGTCTGTCACTGTACGTGAATATTTTAATCCAGTAAGGAATGGTATTGTAGGCACTAGGCCGCAGAAAGAGATATAGTATTAATGCAGTATATACAGTTTAGTAAAATAAAGGCGATTATAGAGTATAAATTGTACAAAAAATGTATACATATTTATTGTTCAATAAAAGTAGGCTTTTCATATTAGGCAATAAAAAAACAAGTTATTTAACGCAATAATACTTAAAAAATTTATTAAGGAAGTTTTTACGTACAATTATTTTGTCAGCAAACTGTCTATATATTCAATTGTATTATTAACTAAATATGAAGGTAAGAGGTTTTCTCAACAATTTATTTTGTTTATATGTTCGATATTTAGGTTGGAAGAGATTCATAATCGCTGGTAACTTCAAAAGGTTACGTTTTGTTAGAACCGAGAACATTGTATTGTCTTTAATACGTTCGTACCTGTTTTATGTTCGTATGTTCCTAAAATTTGTTCTTCTGAGACGTGTTTTTGGTGAAAATCACTAATATTCTTTGCAGATATCTAAATTCATTATTGTTCCAAAATTTAAATTCAATGATTATTATTATTATTATTGGAAATAGCATGCACGTAAATATTATGATACATTATCCCTATACTAAAGAGGTTAATCAGAAACCCGAGGTTACAAATTTAATCTAACATACAACATATTCCTATATTACAAATGTTATAAAGAGAAACATCCTTTGCTGCACGTTTGTACTAGCAAATTTTGTCAACGGAATGGTGAGCTATGTGATTGCAGGTAGGCAAAGTTTGAAACAGAGTGCTAGCAATGTTCCACAGGAAGTGGTAAATAAATTGCTGGTCTTTTTGAATAATGACAGCGCCATTTACTCCTGCACGCACTTTGTCTCTGCTTTACATTGCGCGCGTTGTGTTTCTCTGATGTGGAAAGTGTTTGTGTTAATCGCTCAAGTTAAGTTTTCATGATTTATTTGAAAGTTTTTCCTTGCTTTGTTGTGTGGACGGACGTTTCTGGCATACATAAAGAATAATTAAACAGGTTTACATACTTCCTTACAACATCTAAAGAGAACAAACTATACGCTGTAGAAACAGAATAAATATTTGATTAACATTTTTCTCTAAAACATAAAAAAATAGACCAATCCAAAATTTCATTGTTCTTAACGTGGACATTTCTAGTTAAACAAAAGCCAAGTTAATAGTTAAGAGGTACCATAAATTTATCATGTATGATGTCTTTATACCTGCATTGTTATCTGTATCTCTATCTGGTCATTATCTCGAGTAACGAGACCTTATTGTATGATATCTACCTTATTTTTGAGGAAGGCAAATAAATATCATAGATGATAACCGGATGCTTTTGGACATTTTCCATCGTTCCATAACACAAAGATATGAAACACTAAGTTTTTAGAAACTCTTTTGGCCCCCATCTTCAGAGAATCTATCGTCACATATTTACTCTAACTCCGATTTTTTAATTTAAGTGCATGCCTAAACGTTTCCTTAAGAGTCCTGATACATTTTAAGTTGGTTTTATATATATATATATATTTATATTTATATAGATTTATATATATATATATATATATATATATATATATATATATATATATATATATATATAAATCTTCAAACTTAGTGTTCTATATTGTAAGGTATATTGATGGCAATTAAAACAAATTAAGTTATTCTTTCTAATAATTCTTCGCTGACAAACAAATATTACTCAATATGAATATATTAGTGCAAATTAAATGTAGCTTATGCGTCCGTATTGTAATTATGTAACATAGTAAAAAGTTTTTTAGAGTGCATTGAGAAAAAAAAGTTATACGCTAACTTGGTTCCCCAAGGTTTCAAGTGTTTAAAGCAATAATAAAGCAAGAGACTAGTTTGATTATTTCTAAGCACTAAGAAATGTTAGAATATGTAACCAAACAAAGCAATGGAAGTAATTATTACACATATTACATTAGTTTTATCTATTGAAATAATAAAACTTTATAACAATAATGTGTTGTGCCTTTACTTGCTAACAGTTTATAGAAAATGTTAATATTGATACAGAGTTCTTTTTTGTTTTGAAAATGTTCGATGTTTTACCTCCGTTAATTTATCGTGAAAAGTATTACTTTAATTTTTAATTATTACAATATACGATTAAATACACCTTGCATTAAAGAAAAGTTATAAAAATTTTGTGATACATTAAAAAAATTTAGCATATGTAGTTCATTATTCTAAGAAATAATTATATTTAATTGAGCTAATAATAATTAAGTTTAATATAAGTGCATTTTCTATTTAACATAATATTTATGTAAATAAGGAATGGAAGAACATTTAGAAAGTTACGTCACATTTTATTTATCTAGAACAGATTAAAATAACGTATAAGTCCACTTTCTTACTATATTACTATTTCAGACTAAACCAAATAAACACGTGCATAAGAGGAAATGAGATTGCATATTTCTCTGTCGCTATCCCTAAAGTGCTTCTTTATGTATGTCGGGTAGACGCTACCACTACGTGGGACAGATCGTAAACCTTAACGACTTGGAGTGTTTCAAAAAGTACACGTAGAACATAAAGTGTACTTTTCTCCAAATAAAACCGACTCCGTTCCATATGTTTTACGTGGTAATGTATTCACACAAAATAGATAAAAATTAAGAGGAAATATAAGTTCAACTGTAAAAATTCTTAAGAGAAACGTTTTAATCTTACAATGAATTCGTAAAATAAAAGTTTAATGTCCTTAAATGGCAATAATGAAGCCTTACACTTATAGGGAAGTGGGGTTGGAAACATTGTCCTTTCATCTGCCCGTCCGAGCAACATCAAGAAAAAACATTATATACTTTAATTTTTCCATTATTCTTTATTTATATATAGTCAAATTTTTTATATATAATGGTACATATCGTCGTGGAGATCTTCGTAAGCGTTTGTGATGATACATTTCACAGTATATTTTAAATACTTAACCGATTAGGTTGTAGACATTGAATATTACATTTCTTACTTTACTCTGTAGTTATAAAGTTTTTTCATGTGTGTATATGTGTTGTAGTACAGAATATTTCAAGAACTAAATATCTTTTAAACCCAAAACCTACACCTCTATAAAGGATTGAACTGTATAATATATCAAATATCGCATATCTTGCTACAATCAGTACTTGGAAAAAACTCTTCGTCTGTCAGTATCTGTTCTGAGGAGTATTCCGGGAACTAAATGTGCTATAAAATCGAAAGCTATATCTCAAAACGGATTCAACTGTAGTTTTTGAATATTGCATATCTTATTATACAAAGTAGTTAAAAAATTCTTATCCTCTTTGTATACTTTCTGCATATTACATCAAATGTACCATAAATTTGTGGTTTTAAGCAATTCATTATTTATACAAATATAATATTGAGCATGATTACGAGTTATATTTGAGATTGGACTCTTCTTCACGTATGATTATCACCCTGGTTATATTAATAAACAAACATGTTTAAATTTTTTGGAAAATTGTTTCAACAAAAAAATATAGAGAACATTTTTCTTAATTTTTTAATTTCTGTTCTCCTATTATGTTGTGTTAAACATTAGTATAGTAGATAACTCTGGGCAATATATAAATTCAGTAAAGTTTATGGAAAATTATATATATATATATATATATATATATATATATATCCATAAGTTATCTATAATTATATATTATATATAGTAAATTTTATGATTCATGGTTAACACGTGATGAATGATTGCTTTTAAAACTTTAAGGAAAGTTCTTAACAGGCCAAATTGTAGCGATAAAGGACAAATTTCTTCTATAACATAGATTAATAAAACAAAAATACAATTCAGGAGTGAACGTTATGTAGAATGCAACTTACACATCGTTGATTCCTTGGATTATTATTATTCTTGACAACATGAGACGAAATATACATTGATCACTTCATAAATAACTAGTAGCAGTAAAGGGATAATAAGAAATTTTAAATTTTCCATAGTTGTATTTAATAATAACGTTTCAAAATATTATCTTACCTTGTGTGAAATTTGATAGACGTTAAATCTCGTGCTTTATCCCATGTCTGGGTTGATGATTAAAATTTGCAAAGAACTTTAAAGAAGACATGGCCAGTTGTGTCAGTAATTTTCACTCCAAATATAAGGGAAAAGTATACTCCAATTTGCAGCCTGTAAAGGTTATTAGGTTTTGATGAAGGAGATATATCACAAAGGATCTAAAGAAGTGATTTTATATAATAATAGTTAAGGTTAATAATAAAGAATAGTTTAGCGATAGTCTAATACTAGGATTGTTTCTTTAGAAGTTACAAGCAGCAATTCTATGTGTTAAACGAGAACATCATCCATTCTGTTTTATCCATGAGATTTTTAAAACTGCTTCCACTAACAGCCACTGATTTAAAATAGAGTGTAGAGTACATTGTCTTTGAACTCTTTTTTAACACTTCCTCATCCCTAACTCACAGTATAGCGTAAAGAGAGTGACAAATTGTCTGACACTATTTAAAATTCACTTCTTTCAGTTACAAGAGGAAGACATATCTTATCAATGTATACAATAGAAAAACGTTTTGTAATAAAAGCTAACTCCAAAACAAACTTCAAACGATCTTTCGGGTTCTCAGGTCTTTATGATATATAAAGATATGCTTTATATATCATATCTTTTTTCCTTGTAAGTAGTAATATACATTTACATTATTTAAAATATTTTATTCTTTTAATATTAATTCTTCAATATAAACCTAATTAGGATACATTATATATTACTCACGTCCATCGAATCATTATGTTTTAAAAAAAAAAACTAATTATGTTAAAACAAACTTTCTGATTGTCAATTTATTAGCGTTAAAACATTACACTGTATTACAAAAATCCTTCTTCTGTAATTAACCACAATTAAAGAACCTAAAAACAATTTATACTTTTACTGTTCTGGAGTATATTTTTGTATACTTTACAATCCGTGATTCAGGAAATTGGTATCCCTATTTCCATTTATTCTACGATACCCATTAAAACTATAGAACTGTCTTACTTAAAATATATAGAGAGCTTTAAATAGCACATTTAAAATACGTTTACTCACTCACACCACATGTGTTCCGACCCATTTTAGATACTACTTCATCGTATTTATTTTATATTTTATCGACTGACTTTTTCAAATACAATGTTTATTATTGCTACGCACTTCAATTACATTAATACATTACATTTCCTTCCATTTCATATTGAGACCCGTATCTTTTAGGTAATGATGATTTTAATATGGTTATATGTACTGTTTACATTGTACACATAAAGTCGTTTAATAAGACAATTCTTTACCCAACAAGAACTTAAAAGATATTAAATATTACTTATAAGATTTGTAGAAGTTATGCTATAATGTTCAACAGCAACAGGAATATATAATTTTAAAATCTATAGTAATAAAAAACCTAACTATGAACAATTTTTATAATAAATGAACTACTCTAGTGTATGAATAATCTTAAATTGAACACTTCAGACATCGCATCGCTCGTGATCGATGCCCTGGTGTAACTGGATTAGAGCTACAAAGACTTGACAACGAGAATTTACTTCCATTAGCAGTTATTTTCTCCTTCCATTTATATTACTTTCGATAGATTGCGTTTATAAGTCCTGACTTAGAAGGAGCCGAAAAAAATCAGCTTTTATCTTAATATATTTTAAAATGTTGCCCTAATTATTTATTAACTAAATAAAATTACATATATATTATTAAAAAAATCGTTTATTCATAATTTTAAAGTCAATTCCTATACCGAAATTGTATAGGATGATTATGAAATCCAAGAGACTACATACCGGTTGTCCCGCGAAGAATTTTAAACGTTTGATTTCATATTATTTTTCCATTTATTCACCGAACATTTCAAACTCTACACAATTTGTTAAGTATGTTTTTAAAATATTCTGTGACCATTTTAGCTCTCTAACTATTATTGAAAAAAATGGTGGCATTTTGAAAATATATACTTTAAAAATAGTAATTTAGGTTTTGTAAATTTATTTATTGTCATATTCCAGAGAAACAAAGCTTTTATTTAGAAAACTAAAAAGTAACCTATTAAAAAACCTACAATACAGTCCACCTATATTCAAACTATAAATTCATCCACAGCGACACACTGATGGCAGCGCTTAACAAATGAATCGTAAGCTCTTGCGAAGAAATTCTGCGGTATCCGGAGAAGTTTCTCTTCAATTGATTGTTTTAATTCTTCATTGTTATTAAAGCTAATAGTATAAACTTGTTCCTTTATGTAACCCCATATAAAGAAATCACACAGAGGATCTGAGGATCGTAGTGGCCAATCTAAAAAATCACTTCTAAAACCAATCCAACGGTCATGAAGGTGGTCATTTGGTAATCGCATTACCCTTTTTTCGGAATGAGGAGGAGCACTATCTTGTTGGAAGTTTACTTGAGTACAATCAAATCACACCTTAAAACTGCTATGTATAAAAATCAGTCTTTATAATTTAAAAACTTGTAGATTATATACAATTATATATGAACAAAAATTCACCTTTCTTTTAAAAATATAATTATTGTTTTATTTGCCTAAATATAATTCGAAAATTTATGTAATAACGATATATTATTGATAAACATATTACATTCAGTTTTATTTAGCTATTATTAAAAAAAAATATAATGTAGCCTTTTTTAATTAACACGCGATGATTGCATCTCCCATGTTGAAAGGCCTTGTAAAATAAATTGAAACAATTGTTTCTATACCAAAAATTGTATTTAGTATTTTAGATTTATATAATGGATCACACTACGGAGTATTAGTCTACAATAAATAGTACATTGGTGTATGAGTTTTGTGGGTTTTTCTTTTCTTTGTGTGCCACTTTTATTTTAAAGTACCTGCCCGTTTACTAGTATTAAAAATAGCTAAACAATTACGTCTTATTAAGTTACTTGTGACTAATATTAAGTTTTTAACAAATATTACCAAAGAAGTTCTCTGAAAAACAATATTTCCTGAGTATTTATACATTTGCAAATAGTAAAGCAAGTAAAATAATTTTTAGTCCTACCAACATACACGGATTTTTGGTGAAACATATGTTATAGTTGAATTAATATTAAAATTATTCATTATAGTGCAGTATTGCATATAACTTGTATATTGCTTAGTTTTAGATAATCATTGAATATTTTATTATTCATTGGTATAAATTTAATGGTTTTAATATATATTGGTATTAACTTCTCAACATAGTTTTGGCCTTCAATTTTAAGATTCACTTATTAACTAGGTTTAGTAATAAAATACTGTTAAAACATTTGTGTTAGAATATATAATATGAAATATAATATTCATAATATCACAGAGATATATTTTTAGTGTTATATATAAAACAAATCAAAGTATAAATGCGTGTCTGATATCGTTATTCACATTAAATTCTCCATAACCTCATAAAATCCTGTCGTAATTACAGCCAATGCGAGGCCGCAATTGAAAACGCGTACTTTAAATTTAAAAGCACTCGTTTTTAGGTAAATTATGCCCCAGTCAACAATTTTAAAGTTCGTTGGGTCCAAAAGAATTCATAAGGCCTTCAATGATGTAAGCATTGCGAGGGTGGTTGATTAATCAGTAGAAATGTGTTTTAACCCCTTCAGTCGTTATCAGTCAGCCGAGCTGGAAGGTCACAAAGATAAGCGCTCCGAGCGGATAGCGTAGTTTGCGTGTTTGCCTGCCTGCCCGTTCCGACCTGTACTGTCGCGAGCCTACTCGTTCTATAATATTCATATAAACTATTCTATTAATATTGGCTTTTCTTTTAAATTTTTCCTTATGAAAAATGGTGTGCTCTAAGTGCAAAGAAGAACTATCCAATCCGTCTGAGGTGGTTAGGTGTGCTGATTGTTGTGCTGAGTACCATCCTGGATGCTGCCGAATTCGAACTGTCGCTAAGCTTAAAGCTTTAATTTCTAGTGGTGGGTCGTGGCAGTGTGAGGAGTGTAAAAAGGACTCGTCTTCTGTGGGAAGTAAGTCTGACCCAGAGGATGCGTCCGTGATGAACATACTAAAGACCATTCAGAGACAGATAGCAGAAGACAACAAGCTGTTCAAGACGAGCTTCAATAGTCTTGAACAAAGTATGACAAAGGTTCAGGACTCTCTCGCATTAGTAATTACGAGACTGGCTGCGGTGGAAGATGAGAACGTCAAGCTGAGAGAGGAGTGTGACTGCTTAAGAAAAGAGAATGCTGCCATGCACATCAGGCTGCAGAATGCTGAGTGGAGCGTCGCTGATCTCGAACAATACTCGAGGATGGACAACATCGAGGTTCGTGGCGTTCCGCACTCAAGAGGAGAAAACGTTTACGCGGTCCTGGAGTCAGTGGCGAGAGTCATTGGAGTGCCATATGACAAGCGGGACATATCTACTGCCCACCGCCTTCAAGTGCCCCGAGATCGACGTTTCCACCCATCCATCGTAGTCCGGTTCGCCCTGAGATCTGTGAGAGCTGAATGGTTGGATGCGGCGAAAAAGAAGAGGAATATTCAGACGACGGACCTGCACGCCTCGTTCAATCCGGGACCAGTTTATATTAATGAACATCTGACTCAGCACAACAGGGCCCTGCTGCACAGCGGGAAAGCCGAGGTAAGAGCTGGTACGCTGACCTACGCTTGGTGCAAGGATGGTAAGGTGTTTGTCCGAAAAACACATACCTCGCGGGCCATCCGGATCTTCCACAGCCTCCGAGAACTGGACCATCTACAAGACCGTCAGCCCCAGTCACGGGAAAATACGCCACCGAAACAGTGAAAGTGAGACCCTTTTATGTAGTAAGTAATTTCAGTTCATTGTAAAATTTTAAGTTGTAAGCAGGATAAGCTACACCAGATAAAGTTATTTTTTAGTTATTTTTTGTTCAAATTAAACGTGATAGTTTCATGCATACATTTACTTATCAAAGTTTAAAATAATTTCAAAAGAAGGAATCGTTAAGTTTATATTATATCACATTCAGTTCTTGTTTTAATTCATAAATATACTGTAAATCAAGTTTATAAACAATTTCCAAATAAGGAATCGACGTTAAGTTACATTATATTTAATTTCATATCTTGTTATAATTGCATAAATATGCTAAAATACAAGTATACCAATTACATGGTATACTTTAAATAAAAATAAAAATTTAATAAATAAAATTTTATTTTAGAATTGTAAATGGATAGGGAATAAAAAAGTAAATTTATATTGTAATCCAGCGGCAGGCACAACGCGCTTGGAATCTGGTCTAGACCTGACTTGATGGCAGTGAATGCTAAACAATAGTCTACAGTGGACTCAATCTTTTGTTAGGCGGCGAAACTGCGTTGAGAGTGATTCAAACAGGCCTGCAGGAACAGGAGCGTAGTCGGTGCAGGCCAAGAAAACACGCTCTGCTTCCATTCCGAGTTGAGAAGCGATAGAGTAAAGTCTTTAGTGCGAGTTTAAAAGTAGTGTCGGGCGTAGGATCCGTTGGTATAGATTATTTTAATACCGAACTCCAAGACCTTCACGACCAAAGAGCTAAGTACTTTTGACTGAATTATTAAATTTTTCTAAATTTGAAATTTGAAAATTTAAGAAGTGAATTAATTTGAAATTGGAATTAAAATTTGAAATTAACGATCAAATTCTGTTGAGTGTGGACTAATATATATCTAAATTGTAAAGGAGTTATTTATTTAAAGTCAAACGTAAAAATTTAATTGAAATTATAGGGATTCTAGTTAAAATTAAGAGCTGCAGGTGCTGCACCATATCCTGTAGGAACTTGTGAAAAATTCCTGTTGAGAACTGTTTAGATTTGTTTGAGAATTTTATTTTAAAGAAGTTTATAATTTTTATTTTATTAGTTTTGAGAAGAAGCCTATTTATTTTATTTCATACAAATTTATTCAAGATTATTATTTTATTTTATATTTTATACACACGTATTTGGAGGACAGTGAGTCCATGTTAAATCGAAAGTGCCTTGCCTAAGGAAGTAGTAATTTTAAACTATTGTGCAAAACATTTCATTGGTGGAATACAAGGTTAATAATTGAAATTTGAATTGATTTAATAAACCTGAATATTTCTAAAAAGGTGCAGTTTTAATTTCCACCAGTATCTACTTAAATCTTATGAGTTCGTGAATATTTAAGGTCATCATAATAAAAACAAAACATTTTGTATATTAACATTTAGTATAACAAGTATATAAAAAAAATATGTATTAAAATATAATTTAATCAATAAATAATAATAGCATTCAATTATATTTGCTGCAACCGAGAGTAAAATCATCTTTCTCTCTCTCTCGCTTAAAATAAGTATGTATGTGTACATGAGTATGTATGTATATATGGGTATGTATATGTATGGGTATATATATATATATATATATATATATATATATATATATATATATATATATATATATATGTATATTATGTATATATATGTGTGTATGTGTATGTGTGTATGTATGGGTGTGTGTGTACATTATTTTACTCAGCACAATTAATCTTAATAAAATATATTCTTGATTTTGTTTTGATTATTGAGTAAACTTATTTTTAAATACAGCAGCTGTAACTTTTATTTTAATAGTTATAATAAACTCTTAAGTACACTGTTTTTGTAATATCTTGATTAGCCAAAGAATATATTTCGTGGTAAAGTAACAGCATTAAATTATTTTTGCTGCAACCGAGAATAAAATCATCTCTCTCTCTCTCTCTCTCTCTCTCTCTCTCTCTCTCTCTCTCTCTATCTCTCTCTCTCTCTCTCGCTTAAAATAAGTATGCATGTGTACATGAGTATGTATGAATGTGTGTGTAGGTATGTATGGGTGTTTGTATGGGTATGTATATGTATATATGTGTATGTATTTGTATGTATATAAGTAGGGGTGTGTGTGTGTCCATTATTTAACTCAGCACAATTAGACTTATCAAGCCAGTAGACAAAATATTATAAAGAATAATACGTTATCGTTATTAGTTTGTTAAATGTTAATTATTAAAAAAATTATCTTTAATGCATCAAATATATCAACTTAAATTCATTTATTTTAAGACCGTTTATCAGTTACATAATGTTAGAAACAGTAAAATTTTCAATCGTAGTCGACTTTAATTATAAAAATGCTCACTTGATTTAAAAGCACTGTATGACCAATATTTACTTATTTACTATTTATTAATATTATAGATATAATTAACTGTTATAATTTATCAGTGTTAAAAATTTATTCTTAATAAAAAGTGGTTAGGCGGGCAGGCAGCCTGTCAATAAACAATAGAAAAGGCATGATTGACGATAATGATGATGGTATTCTTCCAGTTATATGCACTGAAATAGATTGTATAGATGAATATAAAGATTTTTATTCTTTCCCCAGGGATAGTACACTTACTCATTTAAATGTGTTCCATTCAAATATTAGAAGCTTTTCAAAAAAATTTTTGCGATTTATCAGTGTATTTAAGTTTATTAGTAGACAGGTTAGATATTATAGTTTTTACAGAATGTTGGCTGGGGGAAGGAGAGGAGGGGGTGAATATAGATGGATTTGACCTTGTACTGAAGGACAAAAGACGGAACCAGAACGACGGTGTAATTGTATATGTAAACAAACGCTTATCAGTGACAGCATCACAAATAACCTTAGGAGACGTATACGGAATTTCACTTGACTTTACTTACTATAATAAGCGCTTTAACTTTTTAGCAATATATAGAACTTTTGATAGTGATGTAAACAGTTTTATTGAAGCTCTCGACAACTATTATATGAACTTTGAACACAACAGGGAGACATTAACATAGACTTTTTTACAAATAACGACATTTTATATAAATACTTGAACTGCCTCACTGGCCACGGACTTGTACAATGTGTGGACAGAGCTACTCGGGTGACAGATCACAGCACGACCTGCTTGGACCATATCTTTGTGAGATACGACGACTGGCGGAGTGTGCGGGCAGCAGTGCTACAGACCACTGTCACAGACCACTACAGCACCGCACTTAGTGTCACACTCGGCAGTGCTGCCCAAGACACCCCCTCACCGCCCATCACGTACACAGACCGAGCACTGTTCACCGACAATCTTAATAATACTCACTGGGAACCTGTACTGAACTGCTTTGATACAGATGAGTGTGCAAATAGTTTTGCTCATATTGTTTCAGGTGCATTATCAAGTTCAAAAAAAAAAAAATTAAAAATCCTGTTACACGTAAGAAAAAACTCAAGCCATGGATTTCAACCGACCTAATAAGCACTATAGGTACGGGAAAGAGATAAAATAAGCAAAATTCTTAAAAAACAACCTTTTAATTGTGAATTACGAAACCAATTTAAAAACCATAGGCAGCATTTGAGCAACACTTTGAAATACGAAAAGCGGCAGTATTACAGGAATAAACTGAATGAATCAAAAAGAGATGCAAAATTTTTTTGGGAAATAGTGAATGAATTGGCCGGGAGAGTTAAAATTAGATACGCGTTTCCAATAAAAAATTTTCTTCCTGGAACGACCACAAATAACAAAGAAATATTAAAACAAGTTAGCAATGATTTCAATACGTTTTTTTCATCTGTTGGTAAAAAGTTAGCAGACGATATCATTGTAAGTGGGAACCCAGTGGTGAGAGACTCTGACTTTAGATTGAACACGGACTTCACAATACACCCTGTGACTGAACAAGAGGTTGCACGGCAAATCACTGGACTGAGAGGAGGATCCGCACCTGGATGGGATAAGGTTTCGGCGGACCTGATAAAGTCTAATATGCATATTATTTTGCAGCCTTTAACACACATAATTAATTTAAGCATATCAACTGGCGTATTTCCCCAAAAATTCAAATTGGCTAAAATTTACCCTCTTTATAAATTAATATGTTTTACCGACAAAAGCAACTACCGCCCTATTTCATTGTTAAGCGTGTTTTCCAAAGTTTTAGAACGTATAGTAAAGAATCAGCTAGTCTCATATTTACAAAACAACAATATATTGAGTGTGTGCCAGTATGGATTTAGATCAGACAAGAATATTAATGATGTATTGTTTGACGTAAATAAGGTATTGAACGACAATATCTCAAAAAATAATAGGTGTTTACTCATATTTTTAGATTTGAAAAAAGCGTTTGACTCAGTTGATCGCATAATCGTGCTACAAAAAATGGAAATGATAGGAATCCGCGGTACTGCTCTAGCATGGTTCACTAGCTAATTGAATGACAGGAAGCAGGTTGTGTCTATATGCGGCGCAACTAGCGATCCACAAAGTGTAGACTACGAGGTAATACAAGCAGCACATTAGGTCCAATATTGTTTCTAATATATATCAACAATATTGCAAAAATTCAGTTACAAGGGAAACTTTTTCTGTTCGCAGATGACAGTTTAATATTTATTTCAGGAAGAAGTTGGCTAGAAGCACAGGCCATGGCATTGAGCGATTTGATGAGTATAAAACAGTGGTTGGATCAAAATATTCTGTCATTAAACATCTTAAAACCAAATTTATGCCTATTTCTTTAAGCATTAACTCAGAATGCCCATTCAATGAATTGAAAATTCATAATTGTGGTACTTACACAAATGTAATATGTGATTGTAAGAGTATAGAGAGTGTAGTGTCCTATAAGTATTTAGGTGTGGTTTTCGATCATCGTTTAAAGTGGACGGAACATGTAGCTTATTTACAAAAAAAGTCAGAAAATACATCTATGCATTCAGAAGATTAAGTGATATTTTAAGTGACAAAGAAATTAAAACTGCGTATTTTGCTTACGTACAGTCTGTATTATCATTTGGAAACATTGCATGGGGAGGAGCTCGAAAATCGGTCCTTGAACCTCTTTTTGTTATTCAAAAAATTATTTTAAAAGCAGGGTTTAGGAAAAGTAAGAGATATCCAACTTACAATCTTTTTCATGAAACATCAATTCTTTCCTTACGCCAGTTGTATATAAAAAGTATACTAATAAACATATATAAACATTTTTTCTACAATTTTCTCTTTAACGTCACATTCTTATAATACCAGGCACTCTAATAGAGTGGGGATCTCTGTTATACCATTAATTAAGTCATATTCAAATACTAACTCATTTTATATATCTCAGACCTTATTTAGAAATATATGTAACAAATTTAGTAATTTTTCTTTATTCGAAACCTTGTCTATTGAAATATTTAAACATAAAGTTACAAGTTTTCTACTGCATGTTGGACTTGAGGAGGCCGAGACCTTGTTACTGTCCGGGTGTGAGCGGTCATGACCATTCTCGTACCAACTGTTTGCTCATGATTATGGTTTACCTACGACTAACTGGTACAGTAGACATTACTGAATACTACATTGTCCCCCCCCTCATTCCCATCTTCGGCTGTGGACTTGAAAAATAACCTGTTGACAGGTACTGGAATGCACTGATGGCGATGAACGTTGTATTAATGGAGATACCTTTGGTTAGAGATATATCAGTGCTACATTCCTGGGAGATAAGTTTGTAAACATATTAGGTATTAATAATACGACTCTAGCCTACGCACAGGCTGCTTGCCCATGTAGGCTAATTTCCAAACACTATGTTTAATACTTTTAGTTATTTATTGTACAATGTACATATATTTATTATCAATGTATATATTAATACTAATTGTAATAGTATTGTAATTATACAGGAAATAAACTTTCTTTCATTTCATTTAACCGTTACATTAAAATACTTCTATTTATATACTTTTTATATTGAATTCTTTTATTCCTACGTATCATTACTAAAACATATTTTAAAAACTTTTCTTGATCGTAAATATTTTAATAACAACATAAAACTTAAAAATATACACTTAATGTAATAAACGCATGTAAATATACTCAATCACACAAATGAATTGAGTTTGTGATTATTTTTTGCATTAATTTGAAATCGTTGTAGTAAACGAATATCCCCACTCCACCGTTGTCAAATTTTTAGAATCAGGATTTTACTAATTCTACATATATATGGGAATGAAACGTAGGTCTGGATAATATTTATAGAAAACTAAAACCTTTGATACACACTAGCAATAAGAGTAACTTTTAATACATAAAAAAGTGTTTACAGCATTCCTTATTTTGACGTTCAAAGCTGACATCAACTTATTATTGTTTAAAAATTTAATTCACCACAAAAAGTGGATAATGGGTGCCATTACGTGGAATGGTTTGGTTAAAAAATAGTAAACACTAAATTTTTGCCGTGATGGTTTTTTATTTCATATGCATTACAAACACTTTTATGTTTCAATGAAAATTCACATTTAGTGGTAGACTATGCGTTTCGAACGATTAATTACAATAATACTAAGTTCTTATAGCAAATAAATTAACATAAAGTAACAATATTACAAATCCGAGATATTATTATTTTGATATTAAATGTACTACAGTACGATTAATAACTGCCCTTTTTATTTTAAGAAACAATTAACACATTTAAGCAAAACTATATAATTAGTGTTTTGCATTCAATCTCTAATAATAAAAACAATCAATATTAACATTTGAAACGTGTGACACTAACTGTAATAAATAAATAAATCAAATACATTTTGTCAATGAACAAAAAAAGTTATAAATAATACTATATAATTTATTAATAAAGATTTTAAGTCACCAATACGAGATATGTAGTAAATTTTAGTTACAATGAAATAGAATTACTTTATTTTATAAATATAAAGTAGTTGTTACAAATTTTGTATTGGAGTTTGCGTGCGTGATTTGAAATCTGACAAATCATGGGTGAAGATTCTGTTATATTATCTTGTGAATGTTGTTTTTTAACCAGATCTTATTGAACCAATGTGACTTTTAAATAATGGTGTAGAAACATTTTCCTTACGATGGTTTAGTCTGATCTTGAGATAAGGTGTAGATAGACCGGCAAAAATAATAATTGTATTTCCCCTTAAGAGACAGACTTGCCTGAAGCCCAGTAAAAAACCAAGTAAACGGTAATAACTTACAAACATTAACGCATTTACTTTCGACCGAAAATTAAATAGTCCTTCCTAATCTACCTTGATATACTATACGCAAATGGATTTATTGACACATTCAAGAACGTCGCTATGCAGCGAGGACACTTAGATTGCAACTAGTTCATGGATTATTCAAGAATTCCTGTTTGAATATTCAGCGGCAAACTTTATTAGATACGAAACATGAAGCTTCTCATGCATAATTACTCTCGCTAATATAAAAATGCATACGTATTACTTTACATGAAACAGGAAAACACAAAAAAATTATGTTTTTATTACAGAAACTGTTTTATACTAGAAAATTACTAATTGTTTTACACAAAAAGCTACAATCTGTGAACCTTTATTAAAATACCAGGATGATTTATTTTTCGTTACTTTACTAAATTTTAAATGTAATAAATTTTTCAGTAGTATAATTTTTAACTAACAAGTAACTGAAATCTATGATGATCCTCCAAATTGCATCTAATATTTCTTGCTAACCACTCTGGTATGATTAGCTGACTTTAACTAACATTGTAGTTATGTGTTTATCCAACTGAGTACGAAAATATATCCCTTATCAGTAGCAGATGTTCGGTAAATCATCTTTCCTTCAAAATTCTTGCATCTTAATAAATTCAACTCTATTTTTTTACACTTGTATATTTACTGCTTTCATTTAATTCAATGATAATATCTGTAATGTAGCGTACTTCCAATGTATTTTAATTAGATGTGCCGGTTTTAATAATTCGCTTATTAAATTCTAAACGATCTTTTTCATAAAATAATAATTGGGCCATATCTGATAAGGGTAATATTAATTCTTATTGAAGAAATGAAATCAAAGTGGAAAAACAAAATTCTTGATGTTTTTAATAAATAATTATTATAAAATATATTAGCTAATTTCAGATGTTACATTTAATTGTAATGAAATCAAATGGAAAATATTTCGTAAAAATATATTGCTAAGGCATTAAAGAACGTAATTTTTGCAGTTGCTGGAAAAATTTCATGACGATCTAGGTTTTCCCACGATATATTTTAAAATAACTTATACATAAATTGGAAAATTCATAAAATGCTTAATGTCTGTACAATAACATGGATTTTTATAATAGTTTAAGTAACCTATGGAATTTGGCTGAGCGTCTCTGAGAATTATGAATTTATCTACAACCATGAATAGACTTAACTATGTAGAAACTATGTAATCATGTAGAAGTAAGATAAGTAGACTGATATGACTACAATTTTAACGGGGCCTTGAGTGATCCTACAATTACAAAAAGGAAATTACAATTGTTAGTGCTGTCTATAATAATTCATAGTTACTTCTATTAACGACACTAAGGAAAATTTGTACCTTACAGCAATTAACATTACGTAGTTTGACCAATCTTCCATGGATTAGAAAAACAGTGGTGATTACTACACTTAACTTAACTTAATGATGCAATTATTTATCGAAGAATATTAGGGAATCTTTACAAGTCTGCGTCATAGTATACGTTCCTGATGCAGTTCGCATTAACATGCTACTGAAAAAATAGATACAGAAATGTATTATATATAGTAAAACTATAAAGCTACGGTAAAGGGAAACCCTAACAACAATGACACAACTCCTGGTAACTGTAACGGAAGCTTTCAGTGTTACAGTTCCTACACTCTGTTGACCCAACTCGGTCTCTCATATTGTAATAAAATTTAGCCTTTGAACATCATTCTTTATTTTTCGACCAGAGCAGACTGATTCTACTTTGTCATCAGCTACCATCATCAACCTGTGAATTTTCAGTATGGTCCTGGTAACTTTGTATCATTATCCTGTTTAGTAAAAGTCTGTGAATTTCATACATACCAGAAATTACTATAGTAAACATTACCCGGAATTTAATTTGTACAATAGTGTTAAAATCATTTATCAAATAGTCACCATTAAATTTAATTTGGAAATACAAAATCTCGTAATTTATTCAACTGTTTTTAGGGTGTATTTGACAACAAAATACCATGTTATTATCAATCTAAGCTAATATACGAAAATATATATAAAATATAATATAGTGTTCAAAGTTTATGTAAGAAAATCCGGTTTTCATAAGAAATCTCAGTTCTTTACCTGAAGAAGAGATCAGATTGCAGATCTCGAAAAGTAGTGTTACTGATTTCTTGTTTCACTGAACGATGGCAAATGTCCGGAAAAATCCTGTTTCCTTCACAATCCTTCCATCATCAAAAAATAACCTTCAAACAAAGGACACAGCTATGTAGGAAAGATTGATCAATGCTAATGTTAAGTTTTTCTCCATTACCCCGTCCTCTTAGTGAGGGACCTACTATGATCCTTAGTTTATCTGCCGTGCTTTGGGACCGTATATAAAACATAATAATGCATTTCAACATAAATGCCTTATTAATATGCCTCGTGTGGAAATGACAACACCTTTATATCTAAATAGCACGATATTTTTGCTGTATAAACCTGACATAAATTCTCGTGTTGCCGATAGTAAATTTTGATCACGTATCTCAGGATAAGTACTCAGACGCTACAATAAGCACAAAAATGGGTTTTTACTCATATCGGTAGAGGAATTATTACTGACAAAAAAACTTATCCTCAGCCGGTAGTGTCCGTTAAGGTTAAATGGGGAGCGTATCGACTAACCATAAACACGATGTTTCTTTTCTTGCATCATATGTTTCATACCTTGAATCACTAAACTGTTAGTCAGACACGTAAACAATAATTATATGATCAGATAACCATATAGACTGAAATGTGCCAATTTAATGGACTTTATACATTTCGCAGGCAAAGGTTAATTATTATTATTAATGTGTAATGTTTGGTTTTAGTGTGTCAATTTAAAAATAATATGTACCGGCAAAATTTAATTTCATGATGTAATAGTTTTAAATTATCTCTTTCGATTTCCACCTGAATTATCACGGTTGGCAATATATAACTTTTAAGGTGAAACACTTCAATAAATGTTAAGTTTTGTGCATTATGTGTACACTCTGGACTATAGTATTAGGCATGCCAACGTCTTTATTATGGGTTAAATTGTGTTAGTAGCAACCAATAATCATACACTAGTACTAAGTAAAATAAATTAAGTAATAAAAATTCTGTATACATTTTATATTTGTATATTTTATATCGTTATAGTAGTTTTATAGTGTTTATCTATAAGTTTTAATCAGAACGAAATGTACCCTAAAGTACTTTCAAATACGATAGAATATAGAAGATTTAATGCATGCAACTAAGGTTAGCAGTTGTATTACACGTCAGTAAAATGGGGTTCCAGGTACAAGGGAAGGGCTTCAAGTGTTCTTAGGCTTTTTGTGTCTGACACAACCGTACTTAATGATTCATTACTCTCTCAGATCAAAGGGTATCTTGATAAAAGCGTTTTTAACACATATTTTACTTGAATGAGAAAATTACGACGCAATAATACATTTGTTCCTTCTACAATAATCGTGTTTTCAATCATGCTACTACATTTAGGTAAATACCTACAGTAAACCGTAGATAATTAATTATAAATATATAAACGGTTGAGGGTGGAACCTATATAACACAGTAAGGTGTGGTAAACGAAAGAAACGTTATTTTAATTACTATTTTAAAAATACTTTCTGAAATAAAACAAAAGCAAGTTACTACTTCCATATGATATAAATTATTATTTTTTATATACTTTAACGCATGTATCTAGTAATAAATACTAGACATATATTTATACAAAAATTCCAATTAAAAATAATTTCAAATTCTACATTTCGCAATTCTGTTCAGACATTGTGTCTCTATTTCGCATTGTGTTTTTTTTCTCACCAATAATTATCCTGTTAAAGCTTAAAATGTTTCAGTTTATTATCGAAAACACATTATTTACCTTTGTAAGTACTTTTATTAACCACGTTAGTATAAATGGAACTTCAAAAAAATGAATCTGTCCTCATCAAACAGCTATGTTTAACAATGAAATTTATTAAACGTATATTCTTTAAAATTGCAATTCACTAATAAAATAAGGAAAGTCAATAAATAAACTTTTATAGGGATTGAAATAGTAACATTATCCATACGTCACCGTTTTGTTTCTGCAATTGTTCAGGAGCTTTATTTTGACAGAAAACGTTTATAACCTATTTTTTCAATTGTATAGAGTTTGAAAATATACATTGCATAAAAAGGCAATTAATACAAAATCTAAATATCAAAACCTCTTCGTGGGACACTCTTCATATTTTTTATCTTTATATATAATAGATTTTGTGTAAGAAACTATAAACACAATAAACATATATTATATGCTCCCTCATATTCCATTTTATAAATGTAAATAAACAGTTTTTTTGCCCTTCATAGTTTTAATTTGTATTATTAAAATTAAAAAGAAAAATGAAATTTGAATGAGTTATAAGTGAATGTATTTGTTAACAAAATATTCGTATTAGGGATTGTTGCAAAATTGATTGCAAGGAAAACCAAATTTAAATATATATGAAAAAAGTAAGTTAGATAGTATCTAGTGCAATAATGGAAGGTGTTGCAAAGAAATGTATGATAAAATACAACAAGACTAGATTCCAAAATATTGTTAATTATAATATTACTACAGAATTTTCCGTACGCTAGTACGTGTCGACCCCATTAATACAAACAATCTAAACTTAAATTTTCAGATTAAAACTTTTTTCTTGTTTTAACTTAAAATTCTTAGTGAATTATTAGCATGAATAATGTTTTAATTCTTTTATATTTGGATATTATTTCATAAATCTTAAAAAAATAGAGTGCATGAATTTCTACCAAATGTGACTACAATTTTGCTTGGACAGAAGAATAATAGGTATACATATTTCAATCCAAAAGTGACGCTCTTAATAATTAATAATTTTATGTTTTTGAATGTATGATCAGAATGCATCTGATGCATTGACCTATAAATATCTGAGATAGTATTATTATCTGATTTTACTATAAATAAAAAATAAAATATTTAAATTACACGAAATAATATATCTTTGACGTAGTGGGACAGCATATTTAAAATATCAAAAAACACTGGGAACCAGAACAAAATTACTCCACAAATCATTTGCTCTGTGGCTACAGTTTGATGATGAAACAAACAGGCACAGTATGCCTGAGGTTATTTCAAATGGAATCACAAAGCAATGCACCAGATACAAAGTGAAATGTTTATGACAAAAAAAATCCTGGATGCAGTGGGTTGTTTTTACTGAATAGACATAAGATATCACTAGAGAAAAAGGTCATATATTTTATACATATATATATATATATATATATATATATATATATATATATATATATATATATATATATATATTTTAATATATTTAACTCGGGAATTTGTGGAAAACTTCTCTGCACTAATTCAAATGTTCAAATAAAATATAGATAGTGAGAGCTATTTTCAGCACTCTAGCAAACTCTTTCTTAAATTTATTTTAATTTAATTCTATTTTAAAATTTCTACAGCTTTTGAATATTTCGATTAAATAGTTCTTAAGTACTAATAAATGAACTTTTTTATTCTAAGAGCAGGAAAATTTATGTAAGATGTTATTTCATAGTGTTATACGTCAATTTTATGCAGTATTTGATCGCAACCTTTCAAAATTTAACAAATAAATAAATCATTTTTTTATTGTCGTTAAATCTCAGGTAAAGTGGATTTGTTAAGCCTCTTATAAATTTTGAGATAGTACTTCAAAGGAGGCCACAAAGTTTGAAATTTTTAACTGTATAGGTTATACAATTATTGTATTAAACCCACTGTTTATCTCATATTGAAAACTTCTTCTCATTATGGTATTCCACATCAATCCCCTGCTGAATATATATAACGCCTGTCTGAACAATGGGATTTTTCCTTCTCCTTGGAAAATTGCCAGGCTAGTACTGATTAGTAAGGGAAAAGGTGATCACGATATGCCGTCGTCCCTCTCTACAGGCCTCTTTGTATGTTGGACACGGCAGGTAAACTTTTCTAGAAGTTGATTCGAGTCCGACTGAGTTCCGCCGTGGAAGCTGCCGGTGACTTGTCTCCGCGTCAGTACGGCTTCAGGAAGGGACGATCAACGATCGACGCAATCGTAGAGGTACAGCAAGCGGTGAACAGAGCCGAGAGCTATAACCATTTCTCTCGCAGAGTAGTGCTTCTTGTTACGCTTGATGTCAAGAACACCTTTAACTCGGAGAGATGGTTTGATACGCTAAACACCTTTTGCATCCTGGCATATCTGCGGAGGCAGATAGAAGACTACTTCCCATGCAGAACTCTCATTTACGAGACTAAAGACGGACCGCTCACGGTGCATATCATTTCTGGTGCTGCACAAGGTTCCACCTTAGGCTTGGATCTCTGGAATGTCACTTACGACAGCCCCTTAGGTTCGAGATGCCGGAGGAAACGGTTTTAGTTGGATAAACCGATGAAATCGCAGCCCTAATTGCTGCACGCAACGTGGAAATGGCCTAGCTTAAACTGAACCAGGTCATACGAGTCGTTAACACATGGATGGAAAAGGCCTGTCACTCGCTTTGAGCAAAACAGAGATCGTGATTTTGACTAAGAAACGAATCGACACCGTCGTCCCATTAAGAGTGAGAGATGTAATGGTCCAGAACACGCTAGCCGCAAAATACCTTTGCGTCTTGGTGGACAATACGCTTTCTTGGGGGACCATACTTTCCGTACGGCGAACTAGGCCTCTAAGATGGTAACTCATCTTAGAAGGCTCATGGCCAACGTCGGCGGTCCCAAGTCCAACAGGAGAAGACTGTTAATGCCTACAGTCCAGTCCGCGTTCCTTTACGAGGTGAGGTCTGGGCAGACGCACTAAATATTTAACTTTATCGGATACGTATCCCCCTGGTACAGTCAAGCGGTGGTCGGGGTGTGTTCCGCCTACCGTACAGTGTCTGAGCTGGCCGTCCTGGTTATTGCTGGAGTCATCCCCGTCAATATTTTGGCAGGGGAGAGGAAGGTAGTTTATCAGCGACAAAGCGAAATCGCTGATATCTTCTGCAGTTTACATTCAGACATAAGAAATCATTTTCTAACCCCCAAGTATAGCAAAATGGACTATTTAAAATCGGAAGCCAATCCGTTTTCTTAGATATATTGAGACAAATCAAACTACCTAAACGGCCATGAAAATCTCTTCGATGAATATCTACCAACATAAATTTTAATGTTTGATATATATAAATATAGATTTAAGTAAAACATCAATAGGTTATATATATATATATATATATATATATATATATATATATATATATATATATTGATACCTATTGAGTTTTTCTATGCGTTAGTTAAGCACATTGATATGGAGATTATCTCATTATAGCTACTGTCTTAGAATTAAATAATTTACAGCCAGCAAGTATAAGTTTTTTAATGAAACCATTTTCAATTCTGTTTTATTCATCACATGTTAATGCAAAGCTTTTACAACGGCCTGGGATGCGGTAATAGAGTAGATTCTCTTTTAAGTCTATAATTTAGCTCTTACTCATTCCAAATCCCATGTCAAGTGTAATGAGAGTGACACATTGTGTGTGATACTGTAAAAGACTTGCATTTTTCCCTTACAACCGGAAGTCACATCGGAGCAATTTATACCTAAACAAAACGTTTTGTGACAAAGCAGTCTTTAAACGATCTTTTGTATTCTGGTAGGAAAAGTCCACGTATCCGTGTTTAGTCTCCTTTAATGAAAATAATATTAGCAATTAAGTGATAAAAGCAGTTCGAAATTTATTCATTATTTACCATCGACAGCTTACGCAAAACATACTTATAAGATATTAATTGTTAAATTAAACACCATCCTTTACAATTAACATATGTTTTCTTCATAATCATATGTTTTCTACATAACACAACATAACATACAGGTTTTATACCTCGTATTACGCACATTTAAACGCTGTCCATTCAAGTATTTTTTGCATAACCTTATAACGTAGCTTTTTATCTTATAAAGATTTGTATAGCGTAGTTATCCGTAAATAATATACGCTTTCCAGGTATTATATATAACCGATTCGTAAATAAAGCTATTAAATAGATAAAGAATTATATATATTGGATTGTGAAAACTAGAGTTATGACAGTACAATATTTTAAAGAAACATGCGACCATATGCTTTAGTAACAAATCAAAAATACAATGCAATAATCAAGTTTCAGAGTGCGGAACCACAAAGTACTTCCGGTCATTGATATTCATGTGCTGCTGTCTATAATATTTCAGATCTGCCCAAAACATCTGTTTAAATTTGGGTATACAAAAGTTCCTGTTCAGTGATTTATGCGTAATGTAGTGTAAAGAATACCAGAAAAAGCAGAAAACTCTGAAACAATATTGATGTAAAATAAATGCATTTTGAATTCTCTTATATCGTTTATCATTATTTAATTCTGTTGTTAAAGCATTCGAAAATAAAATATGGGGAGAGATTTTTATTTTTGAGTGAATGAGTTTTACATAAAATATACAGGCTATTAAGGTGTGCTTGTTCAGAGTTGTGTTCCATTAATGTCTGAGAATTTTTAATTTAGACAACTTTTACAATATCCTCTTGAAGGATTGC
This sequence comes from Homalodisca vitripennis, assembly GCF_021130785.1. Lineage (NCBI taxonomy): Eukaryota > Metazoa > Arthropoda > Insecta > Hemiptera > Cicadellidae > Homalodisca > Homalodisca vitripennis. The sequence continues at coordinate 42,076,138 of NC_060213.1, forward strand.
CAAGTAAATATGAAGAGAATATTTTTTATATATAAATTGATTATAATCTATTCTGCTGATACCTCGAGTAGATGATAAGAAGTACAACCCAAACTGCAAGATATATGAGTTCAGTGTAAATTTAAAATATAGATTATTCTTGTAATTTTAATGGCATGTCCTATATAAGGGTCAAGTAATAACATAAATGGATAAAAACAAATACTTAAAGTTTCCCATTAAAATATGAGTTCAGGGAATAATTTAAAATATGAAATAAATTGGATTTTAAGCACTAACAAGTAATAATTAACTTATATTGATTGCTTATGAATTCTCCTTTAAGAAATTCCAGTATATTATTCCTTTTACCGTGCAGCTCTCACAAGACTACATTTAATAAGTTTAGTTACATGCTCATAATACTTTACAATGTATGAATCGTGAAAATTAGAAAACCTAATTCCATTTCTTCTTTCCTAACCATTATAATCTGTAGAATTTATTTAGATGTATTTAGAAAGTCTACGATACATGTATTCATCTGCACTAAGTGAGTTACAATTCAACTCTAGTTAAATATTTTTATTCATTTTCCATCTTTGACCGTTTTGTTTAATAAAGAATGTTTAGACAATTTTATCATTAAATTTACACCAAGAAATTAGATTTTGTGATATTTAAACTTTAGACGAATATTAAGTAATTGAGGAAGTATTATATGTAGTTATAAAATATACGTAAAATGCATAATTGATTTTTGCTATTTTTATTTTTCGTAAATTTTACAATGAAAACCTAATACTAAAAAATAAACAGTAATATCTTTAGTGCATACAACCTATTTAAATATTTAAAACAGTCACATAAAGGTACTGAGTTACTTATGAAGGAAATTTACTTCTATATCCTTACGAAATATTTTACTGTATTTATACTTAATAACGGTAAATATTAGTTCCATTAATAGTAGATGCCACCACAAAATCTCATAGATCTGCTCTCCTTATTGGTATACATTTTATTATAGAAATTAAATTGCTATGAAAACTTTACCTTTCCGGAACGTGCTTAGAGGATACTATTACTTTATTTGTCATTTGTTTCAATTATATATCACACACAGTCTCACAAAATTTTCAAAATTACAACATAATATGTAGGTTTGTTCATAATAAGGCATGTAAAACAAGGAACTGTTATTTTTTATGTATTTTTATTTTAATATTTTTATGAAATTAAATATCATTTCATTATTTTTTTCAAATTATAAACATTATTTTTAAGTATCAACTACTATTATTGTTTAATCCAAATTTTTCTAATAAAAGCTCCAGAACTCAAGGCAGTCCCTTCGTTTGAAATTAATCTGACAGAATATAATAACACTGTTTAATATATCATATTTTGAGTAAAGGTAACTCTCCAAAATATTTATATACTTAAATTTTTTTTAACAATGTTACAAAGCTAAAGTAAAATATTATAGTATACGTAAGAATTAGTTTGTTTTAAATGGTTACTAAAATACACGTGATTACGCATTTATTATAAATTAATTAATCAAATTAATATCGGTTGATGCTTATAGCAATAAAATTATTGTTAAAATTCCAAAAATATAAAAAAATTAAATAGTACACCAATAAATCACTATATCATGAGTTTTATATTTCCTAGACAATTACCAGGTTAGTACTAAACATCGCTTTTAAATTAGTTGGGCACAGACAATTTCCCACAGTTTTTCTGTGGTTAATTTTCAAAAGTTTACTTGTACTAAGCGTGTACTAGCCCTAAATTACGAGTAACGTGTATTTTTCAATAATATAACTTATATTATATTATAACCAGACACTCGTATTTTATTAATTAAATTGTATCTGTTGATTCATATTACATCAGTGACTCGTCGTTAGTCTTGTGGAGTCCACACATTATTTGCATATTTTAGGAATTATCATTGATTGTCTACTTAGTAAAATAACCTCATATATTGAATTTGTGTTAAATATTTTCCAAGGTAAACGTACCCTTTAGAGTAAACTATACTCAGGAATATAGTAAAAAAATCAAATACTAGGTTTTTTTACTTTTATGCAAGCATTACAATTGATTTAACAATTTGGGTAAAAGGGACGAGTTTATTTTTCACACCAAAAACATGCAAAATTTTATAACGAATTAACTATGTCAAAGTACAGCTGAAACTGTAATGTAATCATAGATTTTTCGTTTTTAAATTTAGTTATTTCTTGTGGTTGCCTGCAGGATGTTCATACATTGGTTATCGTGAGGCTAAAATATATAATATCTCTACATCTGCATATCTGAGTGCATTCCACGTCATTACATGAATAAGAAATGTCTTGGTAGAAAGTGCAGTTAATGCGTCCGTGTATTTTTAGGAAATTTAACATTTTTAAAACTGATGAAATATTATTAAATATGTTGTTAGAAATATAAATTCCATAATATTTTCTAAACTATTAAATGTCACTTTTGTAATAGAGGAGTTTTACACTACTAAATTAAATTTCAGAAGTGCTCTAGGTTATCAGGATCTGCCAACAACTGAATTATATGTTTTGGAGAGCCATTCATGTTATGCAAGAAATATTTTGATTACTTTGATTAGAGTATTATTGCTTTAACAATATGAAACATATTTGCCATTAAAACTAACTTTTTGCCTATCCACGACTGAGATTTTTTGCGAAAATTTTGAATTACTGCAAACATATTAGAATATGAACCATTTTATCTACTTTTCTCTAAAGTTCTTATCACCTGAGAAATACATTTACAATCTTATTTATAAAAAATGACATTTCGGAATCATTAAAATAGTAAACTCCATGGCATAAAAAATGCATTTTTATCTTTTAACGAAGCAAAAATGGATCCTCATTAAACTATACAGACATTACATGTACCTCTAACTCAGAACCAAAGTAATGTAACGTCACAGTAAGTTACTCAAGCACCATAATTCCCATGTTTAGAAGTGATTAAAATAAAGTGAATTATTCTCCAATCCCACGCACATAATAGACAGTTTAGTGAAAGAAAAGAATCCATAAAAATACTTTACATTTAACTACAAACCCATTTCTTCTACGATATTATCCTTGCCATGATAGATATCCTTAAGACAAAAATGGGTTTTTAATGGATTTCTATTGGAATTTATTTAGCATTAACAAGCACACTTACAAGGATGTAACTATGTTCGATAATTTCAAATCAATTAACATGAAGTGTCCTACCAATAAGGAATACATTATTTCTTAGAAATTTCAAGATTATAGTTAAGATGGTTCTTGAGAGTTTGTGTAAACATAAAGTGAGGCAAAAATTAAATTTGTCAGGTCTGAACAGCGACAGACTTCCCTAATGCTTATTTAATAAAGACGATAATAAGTACATAATTTGAACGAAAAATTTTATATTCCATTGAAATGCATATTGAGATAAAAACCTCTATATGATAAGACAAGACCTTCACTTTCCGTTCCATTGCGAGTATATACTATATATATATATATATATATATATATATAGTATAATTGCATCATGGATTATTAGAGAACATCCGTTTGAAATATTCAAAGGAAAGCTTCCTTAGATACGAAACATGAAACTAACTGTAACTTATTAACTCTCACTCATATGCAAAAACCTTACTAGTTTATATATAACAATAATTTAAGAAAGTTTTCCAAATTGTTGTATTACAGAATGGGTTTTTCACAATAAATCATTAGGGATAGTAAAGAAGAAACTAGAAACATCGTATTTTACTAAGCTAACAGGATATTTATCAATCATTAACTGCATCTTTCAAGATTTGCTATCTGTTATTTTCCTCAGGTGGATAACTTTTCTAACATATAACTATAATCTGATATGAATTATTGATTTTTACCTGGATTGCAGTTATGAGTTAGTGTTCCACCTGACATATGAGATCTCTTTACGATGGAAAATATCCGGTACAATTATTTTCCCTTAATTAACCTTCCATCCTCGAACTAATTTTAATATTTTATCCTCGTATATTGTTTTCTTTTCATTTTTCAATGTAGCATCATCTAAATATAATTTAATTACAAGTTCAGTTTTACATGATACGTATAATTAATTACTATCTTAACAACTATGTTTCGTTATTATGACAATATCATGAATCGTCCATAGAGTGCAAGTGCAAAACATTGAATGATGTCCGCTTATTATCATGCAAACTATGTAAAGTATAAAAAAGTAAAAGTTAATTACTTATTTTGCTTATTGTACCCATTACACCATAGTAAAATAAATTTATTCACACATGTAAATCCAGTTTCCATAATACTTTAGCCTACTATGTACAACTATAAAAAAAATTACTTTGAATGAAAACAAATGAAACTTAATAAGTAAACATTGACCAGTAGTGGAAGCTTTTACAGAAGGAGCCATGATTATTTCTGTCACTATGCCTCTATGTTATGCTATTTATCTGTCTGTTCCAAAACACAGATATATGGTCTTGCAATATTACCTAAACCTTATGAGTAAAAACAAAGTAGAGTTTTATAACGTGTTAAGCATCTTGTTAAATGTGTCTAAGCATTAGCGAAATGTTAAAATAAATTTTATGTGTAATCATAATAGCAATGAGAACAACCTGCCTCAAAAGTGCAATGGTACGACATTTGAATATTTAGATTACATAGTAACAAATAAAACCTAATGAAAATATGAAAAATATTGCACATAACCCCAGTAACCCTATTTATCGACGTGGTTATGACATATTCCTACCTCATATATGACAGTTATAATTTATTTCAATTACTCTAATTTTCTTAGCTTTTTTTGTACGTGCACATTTAGGGTATAACTCTTTTTTTAATTTAATAAATAAAATATATGTGTATCACGTTATAAATACATTCAGAAATGGTTAACTAGAAAAAATATACATATTCGAAATATGTAATAAATATTCGTAATGTACTTGGCAACTTGTGTTGTTTGAGAAACTCTGGACTTAAAATAAAGGTATTTATAAATATCTATTTAAGAAAATTCTTTCCCACTGTACACATTTTAAAATAAAACAGGAATATGAATTTAATATTAAACAATACTCTAGAGAATATCTATGTTACGTGTTAGAATTTGTTCCTCAATTAAAATTCCTGAAATTTATTTTATATTGTTGCTACGTGTTGAACAATTAAAAAAGTACATTTATTTGAAACTCTCGCCTGTAAGTGTGAAATAAATCACCGTGAGATTGAATTATGACAGCGCCGTTTGCTAGCAGGGATGATTTAACAGCGTCATTTTATATAGTTTTTATAAATGCTCTTTGTTTTTTGATCTTTTATTTCTGAATAGTTTATTTTTGTAAGCAGTATATAGCTTTTTCAATGCAATTTTATCACGAAATTAATTTTCAATGTGGTCATCTTGCAAGTTTTTATAGTACATACATAACAATTGTATAGGACTGTATTATCCTGTAATTAAATAAAATAAACCTCGTAAATCGATTGCAATGGCAGTGTGAATTTTCACATACCTCTCAATATATTGTGTATACATACAAAGAGATAAGAAAACTAAAATGATAAACAAAATTAAGACTTATCACTCCCTAAAGTGTTATAATTAGATAAGACTCAGCTTAGTAAAAAATAAAAACTACAGTTTTTGTCAAAGGCTCCATATACTTTATAGATATTTCGGTCAACCAAAACCTATATGGAGATGTAAATGTTCACACTCCAAAAACAAAAGTTAATTTTTTTGGAATAGTTCTATTTTTAAATGGAAAAGAAATACAATTATAGTTAGTGATAGTTCATTAACTTTCAGAAGTTGATTAATTCTGTTGTACTTAACTATTTAAGTACATAATTAGCAAAATCAAGTGTGATTCACTATAAGTATATAACATCCTTCTTTCCTTGAGAAAATAAAACAAAGAAATATAAATGAAAGCAGGACCCTTTATCGAAAACAATATATAAAAATCATGAAGCGACGACAAAGCAAGTCCGTAACAACAATAACCTGACTCTCGGTAACTCTAACGGAAGCTTTTTGTGCTACAAGTCCTTTACTCTGTTGACCAGACTCAGTCTCTCATATTGTAATAAACTTTAACCTTTGTTAATCACTCTTTCTTTATCAAACACAGAACACAGGTTTTACTTTGTCGTAAGCTCTCAAATCTACCGGTGAATTTGTCAGTATGGTACGTAAAGCTATGTATCATTCACATGATATAGAGCAATTAATGCGTTACTGGTACTTCTGTAGAACTGACTTGGTTTTTCATACTGAATTATACTTAACAAAATTTTATTTAACAAACAAATATAACTATTGCATTATAACACACTATTATTGTATTGCGTAATGGAATTCCCCTTTCTTAAAATTGTTGATAGTGAGTAAAATAGACAAGTTTATATTATTTAAATAAATATTTAAACAATTTTAATCTTTAATTACATACTGCTAGTGTAGTAATTACAATTATTTAATGAACATGCGTTTGATAGTTTATTGGAACATTCCATTTCACAAAGAGATACCAATGCATCAGCCACTGCAGATTCATTAGAGCAACACTGTTTACAGCTTATATTCTAAATCAATATTTTCGCTGCTGCATATTAAACCTTACATATTCTAATCTTGCAAGAAGATAAATGTTTGTACAACGAATATCTCCCTATATGTTTATTCTATTTACAAGAATGTGTTATTTCTTTTTACTAGCTGTTTAAAAGTGTTTCAAAAATTCGAAATCATTAAAATTTTTATATTAGAACACGGTTTAAAACATTATGTTTGCTAAAATGTTTGATTTATACCGACCATTTTACTGATTGTAAAAATGGGGATACTCATTTCTCTTATGATACAATAAAATACTAGCATAATAATAAGGATTTTCTAGTACTTATATTAAATCAAAACAAATTGATGTTTAAGTTTATGAATTGTATATTTTCCTTCACAAATACGCAATTAATAACGATTATAGTTTTAAAAAATATTAAAATATACACACATTAATATTATAAAGCATGGTAATTTATTCCGTTAAGAGAGAAAATACATAAAAATCCATCATAAGCTTCTTCAAAATTCGAAATTATATACCGTTTATTGGAGGAACGTTTCACTTAATTGAACAAAGAGCCGACGGAAAAGTTGATTATTTTTTTAATTAATAGGCCCATTCAGTTTATTCGATTCACTTCATCCTTTAGCGATGTTTCATAAGTGTATTCATACAGATGTAGAAGGATTCCGCAGATTATTTTATAACTTCCGCACAATATTTTATAACTTAGCATTGTTTCTAATATGCTTATTTGAGAAGTAACTATTAAGTAATTTAATATAAATGTTAACAGGGATTTTTTCATATCTAATGGTGTTGCATAGTATAAGCTGGAACATTGTTACATTGTGTCACATTAAAGGATTTGCTAAATTTAGATGCAAAATTTAAAGTATATAAATCATTTCATGAATATAGGTTTCACTATAGTTTAGCAAAGTGCAAGGGATGCATATATATAACTTTTATTTTGCCTGGAAAGAAATGAATTTTCAAGCTAATTTTAGATACTTTATCAAGATTTATTACGGATAAATAAATTAAATATATTAATACGTCCCTTTGCTAAGAAGTTAATTGCTTTTTTATAGTTTTGTTTTTAAATTTATCCTCTCCATTTTTTCTGCACACGACTTCAGTGAGTTCATCGTCACATGTTCACTCTAACTCCGACTTTTAAATTTATTTACATGGCCAATTGTGTTCCTTAAGAAACCTGAAATCAAATGAAAAAGACATGCATTTCGTTCTTAAAATGTAATGTTTTATTTAACCATGTAACGATGACGATAGATCAAAACCCGCCTTTGGTAATAACGCTTCATTAATTAAAACCATGACAGTAAAATTAAGGTTAATTTATTTGTTTAGAATAAATTTTCAGTTTCCATCCACACGACAATTTATAATATCTAATTTATCGAAATATTTTGCGTTACAATAATAGACGCATGTTTGTATTGCTATTTTGGATCTCGGACGTTTAAAAATTTAAAAATTATAAGACGGTTTAGATAATATACCCAGCTCTAAAACCAGTTAGAATACTACAACATGCAATTTATACATATATATATATATTTATATATATATATATATATATATATATATATATATATATATATATATATATATATATATATATATTTGTAAATTGTTCATATTATTTAATAAAGTTTGTCTCGACACTTGAAAAGAACTTGTGTAGACAATAAATAAATACTAATAGCAAAAGAATTTTCCAATTACAATATTAATGAAATAAAAAATCTATTGGGGATATTAACAATTTGAAACATCTTTGAAAATCATACCAATAACTAAGCAAATATCATACATAGTTTTAATAGTGCATAAACACTTATTTATTTGGCCAACATGAAGATAGATACTGGTTCATGTCCTTCAAGGAAATTTTTTCAAACGTTTGTGTAGCTTGAAATTTCAGAATATATCTCAGAAAATGGATTGAGAAAAAACTTTATTCTAATTGAAGAGCTTTGTGATAATAATAGTTATTAAACACTTATCTTCTATAATTTATTAGTTGCTATTAAAAAACTAAAATATATCAATGCAATAGTCTAATAAAATTTAATATTATTTATTATCTTGTATTGATGACGCCTCTCACTAAAAGGAAAGACAGCTTGCTGACAATTTCACAACCGTCTGTCCACACTATAAGATCAAATATAGCATATGTAATTGAAATTGTGTATTAATTTTATATTTGTACTTATCCAAATTAAAGATTGATGTTGGCACTTTTTCCTCGGGGAGATATTGTCAGGAGCAGTTGTGATACAAACTCAAAATGTGTTCGTCAAACACAGATGAAATGTAGAGTTATAACATTGAATATCTTGCTATACTCAGAAGTTGGTAAAAAACTTCATATGGTTGTAAATATTTTGCAATTTGAGAAATAAATATAAACTCTAAATTTATATGTCAAAAACGGATGAACACTAGATTTCTAACATTGTATATGTACTTCATTTGTCTGTATGCCTTGTCCAGATTATTTTAAATAACTAAATTTGCTTTAAATTCTAAATGTCTCCCCGAAACAGGTTAGACTAATTACCTTTGACCTCACGCGAAGTTATTTATGCGTTAAATACCTTACTTTCGCCCATCTTTGGGTTGATGCTTTCTAATAGTTTATAAAAGGGCCTTAATAAATCCTCGTTAGTTGTTCCATTAATTAACATTTCCAAATATGTGGACAATATTTACTCCAGTTCACAACGTCTTTCAGAATTAAAAAATTATTTGTTATTGTTATACAGTATTTTGTTATTAAAGTTCTAAAATAAACTTATTTGAGTAATACATAAATACAACAAGATTTTCTTTGTTCTATAAGCCAAACAATACATTAGTTTAGTCCCCTCTACATATTGAGGTATGACGATTAGTGAGATCACAAAGTTTGTAATCTTTAACAGCCATGATTATAAAAGTAATATATCAAATCCAATGTTTATCGCTTATTACAAAATAATGAAATGATAAGGTAATATGTATAATACAACTTTAAAAATTTCTATATTATTTTTTCATTAAAAATGTAATCAATACCCAACACTACACATTGACTTATATATATATATATAAATATGTATATATATATATACAATTTGAATCATAAGGTCAACCTTACCCAGTCTGTATATCCGTTTTGATCTACGAGTAAAAGGGTTCACTCATCGTCCTAAATGAACTACAATATTCATAAATAAAGTTTATATTTTAAATTATACCTTTTGGTTAGGATTTATAAACGTATATTATTTATAACTACAATGTATAACGACATATATGCCTTGATATGTGCGTAGACGTAACATGGTCGTGAGCTTTTTACAAGGTGTTCCTCCAAAGCTTGTAACTGATGAATTTCACTTATATTATTCTCAGATTAATACATCAAGGTTACAATATTTAATTAAAACGATTAATACTATCAAATGACGTATGAACAGAAATATTATCATATCATAATATTCCACTAAGATTAAATAGAAACATGTTACAAACTGGAACATCATATGATACATGTATATATTCGAAAATTCGTCAAAGGGCTGTTGAGATGTGTGATTGCTGGAAGACAAACCTTGAACAGAGTGCTAGCAATGTTCCAGACTAAGTGGTGAATAAATTGCTGGTCTTTCTGAATAATCACAGCACCATTTGCTCCTTCAGGCTATTTGTCTTCGCTTTTTCATTGCGTTGCGTTGTTTCATACTGAAGTGTTCTTCTGACACGTTTGGTGTTTTGGGAAAAAACTGTATTTATATTTTCCCCAAAAATCCCTATAAACAATAGTTATTATAATGTTGTATCAGAATAATGTAAGTCATCAAATCTGTTCTCAATTAAACTTAGAATTAAAAAAGATGCAACCTGCAAATATAAAACAAAAAATGATAATATCGAGTTTTTCGTTCATTGCAATATTATTTATCTGGACATTGTTGTTTGAGCATTAGTGATGCTTAAAATTATATGTGGGTGAAATATTGTTTCTTTTTATTTACTTGACTATTTTTTATGTCTTTCTATACTGTGTCTCCAGAAAAAACATTATGGTTTTAAAATTTTTAATCAGTATATATTAATAAATTCTTTGAATATTCTACATATTATTTATTAGATTATTCGGTAATCTTTCATGTCAACGCATGAGGATTTGATCATCGTCAGCAAACATTTTCACATTAACTATATGGTTTATTATAATACCTGTAGTATCTGCTACATAGGCAATTTAAAAGTTATTTATTAAATATTGATAGGAGGAAATATATACAAAAATATTTTAGGATTTAATTAGTGATGTTCAACATAGGTAAGTTAAATTATGTAATTTCTCAGGAAATGGCCTGCGCATGCATGATAATACAGTGAGATGGTACATTTTTCTGGTAGTCCTGTCTGTTAATGTGATAAAAATAGGGGTGCTTTGAAGATTACTTTGTTCTCTCTGACCTTGTCATTGGATAGTTGAAGGCCAATCGAAGGGTTGGTTTTTAGTTGCTGGGTTACTAGAAGGGGAGATATAAATAACTACGACACGCGATTTCGGGCGTCTCTTTTAGTTTCTATTGTGGTTAATTTAGTTGGAGGTTTGCGTATTTCTAGTTCCTTTACTCATTTGCGAGGGACTTTACGTAAATAGGCTCTTTTATAGCCTAATTACGATTTTCTGACGGGAGTTTTGCTGTTTCCTAATGATAGGACTGACAAGTACAGTGTTGAGGCAAATAAAATAATAATATCTTTATGCCAAATTCAAAGATGTTAGTGTTATTATGTTATTATTATGACAAATATTTATATACTGTCAGAGACTGCAAATATTTGAAAGTGTGCGCTAATATTTCATATTTCTTTTAGAATTCGCAGATTTTTCGAGTTAGGTATGTGTAGAAAAATACGAAAACCATTCTGTCCTCTCAAGTAACCTGTTTTATGAGCATATTCTATTTGAGACTGAAAAGACTACAGACAAGAAAAATTCCCTTTTTAATAAGTTTTCCCTTCCATCGTTATCTGCTTGCATTCCAATCTACCTAAAACGATTATGTATTGCTTCCGGACTTAAATTTTTATAAAATAATTCATATTATGTTTATTTATATTCAGACAAAGTATACATCAATGCCAAAACATTGCGCAGGATGTAAATGATTATTATTTTTTGAGAGATGAGCCAATTTATATGGATCTAAAGAAGTAATACTTTATCTTTATATCATAGAACTTCTAGAGACGCAGAGGGTTGGATAAACAATAAGGCAGATATACTCTATGACAGAGACTGTCTGTATTGATGATCAAGCCAGCAAGTGTACTGTATGTGCTAAATGAAACCATTTTCCTTTATGTATTATTCATCATATGTTCAAAACAGTTACCACCAACGGGCTATTGATGTAGGAATAGAATGCATTCTCTTTTAACTCTATCCTTTGTCTTTTACTCATCCCTAATTACAAATCAAGCATAATGAGAGTGACACATTTTCTGACACGATAAAAGACTTACATCTTTCTATTAAAAGTCACATCGGTGCAATTTATACTAAAACAAAACGTCTATTTTCAAAGCAAACTTTCTACAGTAAAAAACTTCAAACAATATTTTGTAATATGGAATGAAAAGTTTCGTTATTTAAGTTTCGTTTAGTGCAAATAGTAATAACTGACACAGGAGCATGATGATTAAGTATTTTCTTTAAACGTCTTGAAAATAACATACTGTTCAAATATAAATAGTTCAGCTAAGAAGCAAAAAAACCTATTATATTTTTTATGTATCATCCTTAAAATTTAAAATAGTTTTCTTCATGGATAATTTTTTCTTTTATATTACAACATAATATAATATATGATATATTTAAATATTTTTCTTCAATGTAATTATATTCCGTTACATTATAACGTAGATTGTTATGCTATAAGTTTTCTTATAGCATAAGTCTACGTAAGTAATATAGATTTTTCAAGTAATACATATCACAATTTCGTATTTAAGCATCATCGGTCAAATAGATAATGAATTTTGTATGTTATATTGTGAACAGTTAGATAAAACTATAAGACTATTTTAAACAAAAAAGGTGCTCATACGCTTTAGTAATATTCACGTTTGAGAGTTAGGAATCACAGTGTGCTATCGGTTATCGATGTTGTCGTGCTCGAATTCCTCAGCTCTGCCTGAAACATCTGTTTAAACTCGGACAGACAAAAGTTGCTCTGTACAGTGACTTATACGTCCTTGATATTGTGTACTGAAATCCTGTAAAATCTCAACACTCAAAAACTAAATTTAATTTTTCAGACATCTTTTATATAGATATAATTTTATTGTTAAACTCATTCAGTTTGTTAAAGGAGATGGGGGAAGGTTTTTGGTATTCTAGAAGAAGAATATAATCTTTTGGCTGTAAGCACAGTATCTCGGTGAACTAACTAAATGTATTATACACTAAAATTGTTATTATAATATTTATCCATATGTGGAACACCGTATTTGATAACTTCCAATATCAATCTATAGAATTAGGCTGACAGTTGAAAAAAGTTGTTACTTTTACTTATCTCTTTTAGGCATCGGCTCTTAGATATGCTGCTATGTCTGGGTCACTTTGGCTGCTATTCTTGTCTGATGGGACATCCTTGGGATTGTACCCGAGATCTGTCAGTTAGAAAGCCGTTTCCACTGGACTACGGAGGAACAAAATTTTACATTGTTTTTTCGGGAAACCACGATGAAAATGAAAAAATAATAGGAACAAAAGATTTCAAACATACTGAGTACAAAAATAGTGTATTTGTAAAATGTTAACACATGTAGCCTAACCATAAAATCCAATACATAATCTCTTGCAGACTTTGTTTGAAGACTTATTTTCTAACTGTTCGTTGAAATTTAAATGAACAATAGTATAAATGTATCATGTACGAAAAGTATTTATTCCATAGAATTTATATTTTTAAATAAAACTTAAGTAAGAATGAGTTCTATATCCAGGGAACTTATAAATGTGGCTAAGTGTAATTTAAGCTCATTTTCTTAGCCGGTAACATAATTTCTGGTTTGTTTCTTGCTGTTAGGAGGGTGGTGATGTTAACATTTATTTTTGAATGATTGTGACTGGCTATATCTCTGCAGCATAAAACGAGCTGTAGGTAATTAAAATTATAGCACTCCTGCATTTTTTTATTTAACGTAAAACATATATTATGTTAGTAGGATATGGAATATTTTACTCAACAATAAGTGTAGAGCCACTCTTAGTCTATCAGTTAGGAAATTTAAGTTTCGGAAATACACACACACACACACACACACACACACACACACACACACACACACACACTCATACATTATAAGGCTTTAATAGCATAGCTTATGTGAGGATCTTGAAAATTGTAAATATATAAAAAGACTGATAATTAAAATAATAGTTCCTTGCAGTCTTACAAAATAATAATAAGGTTGGTCATAAGTACTCATGCTATATTAGAATTACTTAAGAAAGTCTGAGTACATCTTTTTACATCGTGCTCGTTTAAACATTTAATAATAACTAATTTATGCAAATACATATATTCCAAACTTATATTTCAAGTTATTGAAGATTTCGTTTAGTCAAAACTTTTTTTATGAATTTAAGTATTCAAGTTATATCACAACATAAGATTTTGTTTGATTTGAAATCGAAATGCGCCCTCAATTATTAAATGTAATCTTTGTGTATCTATTGCTTTATTTGTTTTACTAACTATTTCTATTTGGCCTTGGAATAAAAAAATTATGATCATTAATATTGATAAACTACACTTTTCATTTAAATTAATAAAACTGAAGATTAATTTTACATAAGTATACAAATAGTCTAATTTCTTTGGTAAATCAACAAAATTAATAAATAAAATGTAATAAAACAGTAAATAATAATATCATATAAATGTAACAAAGCACTAACAAAACAATAACACATATCCTGGTTACTCTAAGGGAAGCTTTTTGTGCTACCGGCCCCTGCTTACTGTTGACCGGTCTCGGTCTCTCTTATTTGTTATAAATTTCAGACTTTGTCAATCGTTATTTCTTTGTCGAGCACAGCACACTGGTTCTACTTTGCCATCAGCTCTCAACCATAACCGAAGGATGTCACAGTATAGACCAGATAACATTTTATCATTCACATGTTCTGTGGCTATTCAATTGCTGTGTTTTATTCATACTATAATTTACTATTAAAAATAAATTAACGGTACATATTTCGTTTAGTAAATTTTAAAACCCGACTTTTCCTCATATTTTAATACACTTCAGCTTCCGCCTTTGTCAACCACTCTTTCTATACATATTACTAAATGTTAATAAAAACACTACTTTTTAAAATTGTTTATTTTTTATTTTTTGGACGAGGCCTTTCGAAACCAAAGGTTTCATCTTCAGGCAACTCCACATATAAATATTTACACATTGTTTGTTACAATTAATATTATTAAAATAACATATGGTGTAAAAATGTAAACACAAAAATTTTGTAAATATTTCAGCCAGTATGAAAAATTAGATTTGTCTAGAGTTTAATTTTTTTTGAATAAATTGAGACGAAAAAGTTTGGAATTTTCAATAGGGCCCTCTTCATTTTTCATAAGTTTTTATTTATTTCTGTTTATGTATATTGTTTCCCAAGCATTCAAGTTCATTAGTTTTGTTATTTCTTTTATTAATTTTAAATTTGTAATTGATGTTCTGTGTCCTGATTCAATGCAGTGCTTGGCTATAGCATATTTGTCAACTCTTCCATATTTTGTGTGTGATAAATGCTCTTTAAATCGTGTTTTTATTGTTATTTTGTTTGTCCAATATAAATTTTGTCACAGTCATCGCATCCAATTTTATAATTTTCCGATTTACTATCATTTGAAATTTTGTCCTTAGGGTTTCCTAAAATTTGGGATAGTTTGTTGCTTGTTCTGTGAGTTTTGCATATTGGTTTGAAAAAGCGCTGTATGTTGTGCAAATAAGTTCATGTTTTGTGTCTTGAGGTGGTCTTAATGTTGTCTTATCTTTTCTACTTCTTCTTTTTAAAGCTTTTTTTAGTATATTGTCAATGAGTTGTGTAGTGTAACCATTGAACATAGCAATAGATTTGATGTAATTTAGTTCTTTCTTGTAGTTTTCTGTTGAAAGTGGTGTATTTAACAGTCAATAAATCATTGAATTAAATGTTGTTCTTTTTTGTGCAGATGGATGGTTAGATTCATTGATAATGAACCTATCTGTATGAGTTGGAAATATCTGAAATATTTCCAAAATGTTTGTATTTACATTTTTACACCATATGTTATTTCAATATTAATTGTAACAACAAATGTGTAAATATTTATTTGTGGAGTTGCCTGAAGATGAAACCATTGGTTTCGAAAGGCCTCGTCAAAAAATACACAATTTGCAAAAAGTAATGTTTTTATTAACGTTTAGTAATATTTAAAGAATTTTCCAATTGCTCCAACAGTCTACTCTTTCTATGTTTAGCACAGCACCCTGGTTCTACTTTGTCGGCGGCTCTCACCATTAACCTGTAGATTTGACAGCATGGTCTAGGTAAAACTTTATCATTCACGCGTACAGTAACAATATTAGTGGTTTTGAGGTAACTTTGTTGACATGACTGTTTGTCATATTTAATACACTTCAGCCTTTGTCAAGCACTCTTTCTTTGTTCAGCATAGCACACTGGTTCCACTTTGTTATTTGTTCTCAACATCAACCTGTGGGTTTCTCAGTATGGTCCAGGTAACATTGAATCACTCATGTTCTTAAAAATTGCTGTGTTTCGTACATATTATAAGTTGCTCTTAAAAAGTGAAC
Source organism: Homalodisca vitripennis (assembly GCF_021130785.1). NCBI lineage: Eukaryota > Metazoa > Arthropoda > Insecta > Hemiptera > Cicadellidae > Homalodisca > Homalodisca vitripennis. Next base: position 42,092,660 of record NC_060213.1, read on the forward strand.
GTTACATGATAGTAAAATAGTATTTTTAACACCTTACTAACTTGATCTCATTTAATTAGATTTTCTCAGAGAAATCTCACTATGTTTTATATTCATGATATAAAATCATTCACATAAATAATTTACAGAATAAAGTCTATGCCTATCATTATGACCAGGTATCAAAAAATATGTTGAGTATGCTTAATTTTACATTGGTCATGCTCTCTAACATCTTACGTTAAAGCATATGTGACGTGTCCAACAGGACACACCATATCTATAACATTAATAAGGTTGATAGGATTGGTATGATGAAAGGTAAAAATTATAATCAAAATCTAATACCTACTAAACAAAATTGTGAATCTTAAATATTATATACGAAATTTTTTTTTGTTTAGTAACAAAAATAACTTTTTATATTATTAAATTAGCACAGTTTTAAACTTACAACATTTGCGTAATTTGCTTAGATTTTCGTTTAAAAAATTAAGTAAAAAGGTGTCCCATGAAACATATTATACATATTGTAGTCTATTAAATTTAGTAGACGTTTACAACAGGTATCTTAATTAGGCAATTTATAATTTATGTTTTATATAAAGATGTTCAGAAAGAAACGAGCTTGTTTGAATACTCATGCTTTTCCTAAAGGTTTACAACCAAGGACATTCGATTGTGTCACACTATTTCACCTTCTAGACTGAGAAAGATGGAATGGTAGTGAAAGAGAGAAAGAGAATGGTAAAAATGTGTCAAATTCGATTTTTCAATTGTCATGCCATTTTGATTTGTATGAGACAATAAAACTGCAGTGTTTTTATACAGTTGTTTTACGAGCGATTCTCTGCACAAATAATTCGATTAGTGAATAAAATTTCTCTTTAAGTGAGATAAATCAAAATGAAACGGGAAATTTTCAATACTCAAGCTTTCAGAGAGAGATTTACTACCAAGTAAATACGATTGGGCTAATTAGTGGAGAGGAGTGTGGTGGAGGATTGGTAGTGGAAATGCGCTTGACTGTTGTGTTGCGAGTGTTCTACTTCTTATGTTAGGATTCTCTGTAGCTTAATAGAAAAATTTACTTTAATTTATTAATACAACTTTTGTATTTTAACACACAATGTAAAGACTAATGAATTTTTTTTTAATCATCTTACATAGATAAAGAAGACAATTTAGTACAAGAAACTTATAAAAACGGTCCTTTTTATATCCATGCATTAATTTTTGAATAAATGGTCATCTCACACAGCTAAAAACTCATAACTAATTACATACTACGAGTATCTTGATCACGATGGTATTGACCATCTTAATTACGTGTCGTATTAAGATCACGTGATTTTGAGTATGTATAAGCTTACCATTGAAAATTTATTAAAAACTGTGCCTCAGCCTTTGCAGATTCATTACAGCAACACTTTATTACATCTTATGTAACAAATAAATTTGTAAAAGTGGGTAAAAAATATTTATATTACTAATCAAAAGATCTATATTTATTTATAAATTAATTTATTAAACGTAAATTTTAGTTACGATTTACTTATTTTACTGTACGTTTAAAAATGTTACAAAAAGGTACATTCATCACATTTGATTAACAGAACAGGGTAAAATCATAATGTCAAAGGTTTTTAATAAAATTATCGATTTATTGTTTTCTTCCTGACAGTTCTTTCAAAATGGAGGTACACATTACTGTTCTTATACAATAAAGGATTAGAATATGATATTCCAATTCTAAAATTATATTTAAATGACACCGAAATAAAGTTTAAGCTATTTAATTTCTTATATTTTTGTTCACAAGTACAAAATTAACTACCATTGTAATTTGAAAATATTAAAAAAAAAAAATAAAACGTACAATTACAAAACAAAACAATGTTCTATCAACAGAGACAGATCGAGAGTTATTACAGACGAAATGTACGGAAATTTATAGCTTCTTTAAAAAGGGATACAATGTTTATTGAAGGAACTATTCACTTCATTGAACAAAGAGGCGACGCAAACACTCGGCAATAGTCACCAATGGTTTTTTGTGGTTTCTTTGTTTACTTAATAGGGTCATTCCATTTTTAGGATTCACTTAGTATTTTGGCGATTATTTGTAAGCGTACTTGTACTAATATTAAAGGATTAAGTAGTGATTTCTGCTAAATATGAAATATTTTATAATTTAGGATTGTTTTCAATACACTTATTTAGAGTAGTAACTACTACGTATTTTACATAAATTTTAAAAGAGTATTTTTATTAAAATTGGTATATAAATATCTAGTAATATTGTATTATAGAAGGTACAAATACGTTAAACCACCTCTCATGTGACAGGATTCACTCAGGTTAAATGCAAAATTTAAGTCTATAAATAATTTATTGTTCTCATTTCCTGCCGGCAGATAAACATACAATAGTAATAAAGCATTGTAAACACCCCCAGTTGACATTAGTGTGATTTGTTTATATATAATTAGTGATATACTTGGTTTAATATACTTATGTTTCATTAAAGCTCAGCTAAGTCTTACAGATGGACATGTTTCATCACAGTACAATCGTGTCTTAGAAAAGCAAGAACATTTTAACACGTTCAGAGTCTTACCCAAATTAATTAATAAACAAAAAATTATTTTAGGGATAAGTAACCTACATATATTACTTTTTTACTTAAATATTACACTTTCACGTATTTCATTGTAAATATCTTTATAAATTTATTTACTCTTTTTGTAAGGTCAAGAATTCAAAGAGTTTCTCGTCACATGTTTACTCTAACTCCATTTTTAAATGTAATTCCATTCAAAACTTTTCTCTTCAGAATCAATACCTGATGAAGAAGTTATACTTTTAATCATCCAACGTAATGTTTCATTTTTAGAACGTAGAACTATAGTAAATTTTGAAAACCCAATTCTACTTTGTAATCTTCCTTCATTCATAAAAAAAGATAATGATTCAATTATTTATAAATTTATAGGTATAAAATCAATTTTTATACCTATAACTACAACTATTTTTAATATATAATTTTAGATAAAGCGGTTTCTATTACAATGAAGTACAAAATATTGTTGTGCTATTTTAGTTGCCCTAAGTTAGCAAGTAAAAAAAAAAACTATAATTTAAAGGTCTAGTGTTTATATTGGGGAAGTTAATTTCCCAAGCATTAAATACGGCTAAAACATTACAACATAGAATCATAATATATTTTTATTTTTTAACTAATTTCGTATTTAAATATGGATGTCGGTACTTGCTTGTAGTTTGTAGAAAATTTCCTAATTGATTAAAACATATTTTTCTGTTTATTAGTATATGAATGGAGTTCCACCTCTGTTATTTATTTATATAAATTATTTTTATGAAATATGTCCAAAACATGCATACGGATCCCTTAATTTAAAGTAAGCACACTAATTCCGTGACGCATTTTATCATTTAATTAAATTGGACTTATTCATTGAATAAAGCAGAATTGTTATAACAGTAACAAAAAGCTAAATTGAACAGTACTTCCGAGCCTTAAGTACTAATGTATGTCGTACGGAAGATATAATATCATTTTATTACATTATCTACAACAAGTAAACACTATTTTATAATGGCAGTTCCATAGTATAATACTTTTGTAGACTGAAACAAATAAACACGTGCATAAGAGGAAATGGGATTGCATATTTCTCCGCCGCTATCCCAGAAGTGGGCCCGGCACTTTATGTATGTCGGGTAGACGCTACCACTACGTGGGACAGATCGTAAACCTTAACGACTTGGAGTGTTTTTAAAAGTACTCTTAGAACATAAAGTGTACTTTTCTCCAAATAAAAGCAACCCCAGTCTAACAGGTTTTATATTTTAATATATTCATAGAAACAGATGAGTAATAAGAAAAACTTGACTTCTCTATTATAAAAAAATTAGTAATAGCATGCTAAAGTCATCGTCTATAGTTGCATTTGTTAATCCTATCTCTATGGGGGAGAAGGTTTAAAGAAATTTGGTAACCTGTCCTACCGATAAGATGAAAATATAATATATTTTATATAAACTGCATTATTCCTTATTTAAAATACAAACCAGCTTGAAATAGATGATAGTACTTTTTACAAAAACAAATTTTTATTACCGATTGTGATAAAAATATGAGACTTATGAGTCAAAAATTGACATAATACAGATTTAACACATTGCATATATTGCTATACTCAGTAGTTAGCAACACGCTGCATCTGCCTGAATATGTCTTGTTCGAGATTAGTTTTAGAAATGTGCTAAAAATTCTTAATTAGTATGAAAAAAAGTTGAACTGTGTATTTGAAAAATTATATATTTTTCTTTATTCAGCAGTCAACAAATAAAACTTAATCTGGCTGTATTTGTTCTGCAGATTAATTAATGGGGGAGTTTAAATAAAAAGTGAAAATCTATATTTACAAACCAATTTTACTCATACTACACCTTAAGGTGAAGTTATATAAAACATACAGAAAAAAACTAGAAAAACTTTTTTTCCGCTACCCAAGGGTGGGGGGGGGATTTTTTGTGTATTGCAAGGGTTTGCGAGAAAAAAAAATTTCTCAGATTTTTAAAGTGATAGAGGGTTGTTTTTTTTAATCTCTTCCTGAGAGTAATACCTACAATCTCTAGCATGGGTTTAAGGAAATTATTTAAAATAGAATTACAGTAAATTTTTAAATTTCGAAATATTTTTTCCCCAAAATAACTGGTAAAAACTATTTTTTTAAATATTTTAATGACATTATTTTTACAAATCCATGCTAGAGATTGTAGATCTTGTAAAACTGAACAAAATAAACAAATTTCATCCTTCTATCTAGTATAGAACTTGAGATATTTATGTTCCCATGCGAAAAAAGTAAACTTTTGAAAAACGACCGAAAACCAAAACACGGTGCTTTTAGTGATTGGCAAAGACCTACTTACATTATAATTCTCCAGGTCCATAAGTGACTCCCGCATTTTTTTCTTTGCTTCTTCTTCATGGATTTTCTTCAACTTTAAGTAGTGTCTTCGTCTTTTTAACCTCTAAAAAAAGTTGAACTGTGTATTTGAAAAGTTATATATTTTCTATATTCAGCATTCAACAAAATAAAACTTAATCTGGCTGTATTTGTTCTGCAGATTGATTAAAGTACTGAATGTTCTTTACACAAAACGTGTATATTTCTAAAAAGTTAATTATTCTAATTTACGTTAATAAAGGTAATGTTTGATAGACATCTATTTTCTTGCTTTCTCCCATCCCAGGGATGATTCTTTCCAATTTCAAAGCGCTTTAAAGAAATCATGGCCAGTTGTTACAGAAAGTTACAATTCCAAGGACACGTTATACTCCAATGCGCAACGTATGTGTATTTTTAGCATCTAATGAAGAGTGTATAGATAATATGAGACTCAAGGGATTGGATCAAGAATGTCATACATATATGCCAATATTGGGATTGTTTGTCTATAAGTTCTAGGCAATAAGTACATGTGGTAAATGTGAACTCTGTTATTCCGTATATTGTTTAGATTTTCAAAACATTTTAATAAAACAGAAACTGGTGCAGGGGGACTGTACACTTTCATTTAATACAAACGCTACATTATACAAAAATGAAACAAATAAAAATTCAATTATAAACATTCGTAAAATACTTCACAGCGTTTGTGTTAACAGTGAAGTTTTAGTTTTCAAGTAAAGGCTAAGTTGAAATATCTATTTCTGAAATGTCTTTTCTACTGAAAATATTAATCGTCTACAAAAGTGTTAATTAAAATGCTACACTATAAAACACGTGCGTTACTCGTACACATCTTGTTGTAAAGTAAATTCCAAATAAAACAAAGTCCAAATAAAATTTTTTACTTCAAAAGTTTCTTATTTACTGTAAATAAATGTTATTATTCAAAGTGTTTCAATAATAAGTACAAAAATTATTAAACTATTCGCCTGTAAGTGTAAAATAAACCAAAGTTCGTTTTGAGTTATTACAGCGTCGTTTGCTAGCGGGGTGATTTATCACCACCTTTTTACAACGGATTGTTTTAATTGACCTTCTTTGTTTGTATATCTTAGGTTACTGAATCATTTGTTTGACAGCAATATATAGGTATTTAATATACATTTTTCTCATTATGATAGAAATTCAACTGAAATTTGGTTCTATAAACACTATTAAATAATGCAAGTTTGTAGAATATTTACGTCAGATATGTAGGAGTATATTAACCTGTAATAAATCGAGGTAAACCTTATAAAAAGACCGTCAAACATTTTATCGACAACGTAAATACGAATTGAGATTAAAATGTCAAGTAAACGGCATATTAATAGAAACATTCTATCGATGAATGGAAAAGTTATATGCTATCTAAGAATGTTAACACTTTAATCTTGAAACAATAAATGAAGTAGTTTTATTTCAGAACAATATATATTCAGGAAAAATAACGAATAACACATTATCAAATATAATATTAATAAAATGTTAGAAGTAATTAATTTAACTGAATGTGATATGATGAATTCTGGGACTTTGTAATGAAATATAACTTATCGTAGTACATTCAAAATGATATATATACTAATATATATTAATAATAATCGTTAGTTTTTGATTTTTGTAATTAACACGTATACCATTAGTTACAATAATTTTATATTGTTAAATGTTTTACCCCATTGCAAGTTTTAAGTGTGGAATAAATTATAATAATCATATACAGATAATTTATGAAGTATCGTATGCAATGCACTAATCATTCAACTATTTTATTATCATAAAACAATATTTGTTAGAAACATAAATAATCAAGCATCACTTACTTATTTCAACGCAATAAAGACTTTCGAAATACTGAAATATAGATATGGTCTATCTATACTATATTTACCTGGCTCAGTCTACAATAAATTAACAAACTTCAGCCTTTGACACTCACCCTTTCCTTGTCAACACAGCACACTGGTTCTCTTTGTCATCATGTCCAAACATCAACAGGTGGTTTCGTCAGGACGTGCCAGACAGTTTTGTATAGCTCTCTAATGTTCTGTAACAATTGCTATGTTTTTTATATGCTTTCAGTGACTAATAAAAACAATAAACGTCATATTTTTTGTACACAAATGTTTAAAATATGTTACCCAATTCATCCCTTTCATTTTGATTTACTCATGGAATATTCAATTTTTTTCTACTGTGTTTAGGTTGAATATACGTGCTTGTACATAATGTACATACAGTTGAATCCATTTTTACAATGAGAGTTGCAAAATTGTGTTATAAAATATAAAAGTAAATACTGTACTCTAAAACTGTCATTACGACACAGATATTTGGGGAGAATTGATTCAATATCGTTGTTGCGTTTAGTGTCATTTTACCTTCCGCTTAGTGCAGCTCTTGAGATAAAGATTCTGCGAGACTCTGACGTGCTTTAGGACCGTGCATAAAACATAGCAGACAATTCAATTATGAACATTATGTGACAACCATAACATCTCCTCGTTCACATAACACTACGTTTATGATGTGTAAATCAGACAAAGGCTCTATGTAGTCTAGAATTATGTAATGTCAAAAATATGCAAAACAGAAGAATTTATCTTGTGGCCAGGAGTTCATTTATATTACTGAAAGAGTGGATATCACTAAGTTGCTCTACCTTTTGGGTCGAGCTGGATCCTTTCAAATATACTTGGTTCAGAGATTCTATGTGTCTACAATGTGGCGGTGTCTGATCCCATACACTGCACTGTGCGAAATACTAAATGAAGCTAAACTCAATATTTTTACCGGCAATAATATTGCTATGTGCCTAATTAAATATTTATTTCTTATAGGTCATCACACTCTACGTGTTTCTTCCCTGATAGTCTACGGTTATCAGTACGACCGATCCTTCAACAAATAGGTGAATTAACCATAATGTTACATTGATTTTTCTCTTGAAAACGTTATAGCATAGTAATTATAATACGGCAAACAGGTTGGGCTATATCTATACAAAGGTGAAATGTGAAAGGTGAAAGAAAAACCTTAGAATCAAATATCTAACAAATACTGAAACTAATCCTGAATCTGATATAGTGTATCTGATTGTTTTATTTGTGTAATACAATTATCTATCTATATTGCTTTAAAATACAATTTATGTACACCTTTAAACTGCTGAAAAACTTACTTTGATTTCCTTGCAAAATATAAAGTACAACTCTCCGACAAAATATACCATGGTATAAGTATATTTTAAATGGAATTTAAGTGAATCCGGTACCTAAGTGCAATAAATTGTTTTATATAAGGAAAATCGGAATGTAATAGCCGTTTTTTAATACCCATAAATTCCAAAAGATGTGCAACCTAGTAAATTAAATTACTTAAGTGTCACAACCTTTCGTCTTGCATGGGAATATAATATATGAAACCAAAGTATTTATTGCTCACGCTTTTCGAGAAAATTACTACCTGGTAATCAATATGATTAGTTAAGTGTCATACCAATGTGTAATATATGTGGGAATTCAATATAAAACGGGAGAATTTTCATACTTATGCTTTCTGAGAGATTTACAACCAAGTAAATACGATTGGGCTGGGTAATGGGGAGGCTGGTTGCGAAGGATTGTTACAAGTAACGTGGAATGCGTGTCGGACTGTGGCGTTGCGTTGGTTTTTATATCTTTTGCTAACGCTCTCTGTTCCTGAATAAGATACGAGCACCTAAACGAACATATACAACAATTGCATAAGAACACACAATATAATGCCTAATAACGGTCTGGTTTTACATAATATTGTACATAAGTATCAAATACAGTATACCGCAAGAGTCTAACATAATATTTTGCATTTTTTATCCTGATGAGTGGTAATAAATGAAGCGTAGTCTAACAAGGCTTAAAACTTATGTAATTAATTAGCGTCGCGATTACTATTATTCAAATAGTAAATCGTGTCCAGCGCATTGATGCATACTAAAATTTTAAAATGTAACACCAATGCCTTAGCCAATACACAGTGGTTAGAGCGACACTTCGTAAACAGTATATTATAAATAAACTTCAATAGGGCTACATACAGAATCTCCCCTTTTTTACTCTTGCAGAAGATATGTGTGTATCAAAAGACTTTTTGCTAATATATGAATTCTATTTATGACATTCCTTTTTACTGTTTGTTTAAACCAGTCATAAAAATATGTTTACTTAATAATCTCATTCAGTCTTTAAGGATTCTCTTCACTTTTTGGCGATCTTCATTGTGATATGCGTTGTACGATGTTAAATATGAATTACGTATTTTATAATTTATGCTTGTTTTTTATACTTTTACTTTAAAAAGTAATTATGAAATTATTGTATCTATACCAAGTAAGAATACGTTACACCACGTGTTAACCGAAACTATGCTCATAATCAAGTATCGGTTACATATAAAAATTCAATTCTATTGAAGATTTATATAAATTTGATCAATGTTATAAATGTAAATAAAAGTCTTTTGACAGGAATTTGGTCTTCTGATTATATATAGTTTGGTTATTTAAAACGCATATGTGACAGATACAGCCATATACTAAATAGTTCAACCGTAAAATAAAAAGTAGGGGCTTGCTGGTGTGGTTGTAACACACTCTATCAGGAAGGGAGACATCCAGTTTCGAGTCCTGGCGGAGCAAGTACTTTTTGTGATTCAATGTTTTTAAAATTATATATATATATATATATAATATATATATATATATATATATATATATATATATACAAAATATTAAGGTGTATGCTCAAGTTTTTTATCAACTCTTTCAGCACACAAATTTAGTAAGTTCATCGTCACATATTTACTTATCTCAGAACTCATAATTTTTACTTATTTATGCCTATATTTCCCCCTAATAAACCTGAAGAGGGAGATAAGCTTCTAATTATCTAAACGTTATGTAAAATCTTTTTAAGATATTCTTACATATTTTGTAAAAACAAATCATGTAAGAACAGAAAATAGGTAATATCACATTCTCTTTGTAGTAACATCATATCAAAAATTTCACACTGTACAAAATAATGAAATAGAGTTCTATTAGTTTCAATATAAGTACTACATACTACTATTTATACTATCAAAATTATGTATTATAATTTTAATTATACTTATGAACTTGTATCGTATTTTATTTCTTTGAATTATTCAAATGTAAGAAATAATATTAAAATGACAGATATTTATCAAACCCTAAACATATTTTAAATATGACAACCTAACAAAGAATTTAACGTGATTTCATACAACCTTCATATATATACAGGGTGTATATTATGTCTGGAAACACCCAAATATATCCTTTAATAATTTAAATATAAATTTGAAACCTCTTACAATCGTGATAGAGATTGGGCATCTACTTTTTGGAACAATGTTTTGTTATGTCACACCAACGGGGGACGTCCTGCCGAGGGTATCGTGAATATTCTTAATGGAAGCCTATACCTTGTGATACATAATTTTAAAGGTAATAGCTTACTGAATTGAATGCCACAAACCGCATCTCAAGGGAATTATTCTATCAGAAAATAGAGCATTTTTAGTATTGAAAATTTACTGATGTTTCAACAATGTAATTTTAACATTGTTCTTGCCACAAAATGTGTTACACTAATTTTTTAGCATTTTTTTTAAATGTTCAATTAAATAAATAATTCAATAAATTTTTGATATTGTTGAAACACTTATGGGATTCCTTTCTGGGAAAGTGTCATTAAACAAATTACAAACTTCCCGATAAGATCTTTGACGATCGCCATATCCTCGCATCATCAACAGAGTAATTCGTTCTCTTTCAGACAATTCCATTAAAATGCCAAATAAAAACTGAACTACTGTAATTAGATAACTTGTTGACAGCAATGCTTGAGAGACACTGATTAACTCGACAGGAATGATATGACCTTTGTCCATTTGTAATTTCCAAGCTTAGACCTGTCTAGTGAAAGCTCCATGCTCAACAAACTGAAACCTGTAGACCAGATGATTAATAACACAATAATGTTTCTCATAGGCTAGTGACCTTTGTCTCTTTAAACCTTCCTGCTGACTGGAAAACACCAAGTACAGATTCATAAGTAATCAGAGAAAGTGACTCATAAGTTTTATTCATTGTAATAAAAACTGGTAAATTTGTACTAATGAAACCAGCTTAAATTAAATTGTTTATTTTATTTTAATTGAACATTTAAAAAATGCTAAAAAATTAGTGTAACACATTTTGTGGCAAGAACCATGTTAAAATTACATTGTTGAACATCAGTAAATTTTCAATACTAAAAATGCTCTATTTTCTGATAGAATAATTCCTTTGAGATGCGGTTTGTGCCATTCAATTCAGTAAGCTATTACCTTTAAAATTATGTATCACAAGGTATAGGCTTCCATTAAGAATATTCACGATACCCTTGGCAGGACGTCCCCCCGTTGGTTTGACATAACAAAACATTGTTCCAAAAAGTAGATGCCCAATCTCTATCACGATTGTAAGAGGTTTCAAATTTATATTTAAATTATTAAAGGATATATTTGGGTGTTTCCAGACATAATATACACCCCGTATATTTTTATTCCATTTACATACTTGTGCCATCACTTACGTAGAGTAGTAAAAATATCCATATCGAAAGTTCTTTATAAAGTATGTATGAAGCTCTTCCACTGTTATTTTATGATAGAGATAAATATTTATTCTATATTAAAATAATAGGGTTGGGTAAATCCAGTCAGTAAAAATTGCACACAATGTGAGGTAAATAATTACATTTATTTAAACCAGATTTTTTTTATTTTACAAAAAACTTTTCTAACACTAATGGAAAGTATTATTCAATAATCAAACTCCGAGTTGAAATTAAAATTATGTAATTAAACTGTTATATAAAATATAATATGTTTGTATATAATTATACTTATTCATAACAGGTAAACATAATTTATAATTGCAGAACCATTTTATAAAACTTTCGTAGAGAAAAAGCAAATATACACGCGCATAGGAAGAAATGAGAATACATATTTCTCTACGGATATCCCTGAAGCGCTTCTTTTTGTATGTTGGACAGAAACTCTAACTACGGACAGATCGTAAACCCAAGCGACTTGGGTTGTTTTTTAAAGTACACGAAAGTACACGTCAACCATAAAGTGTACTTTTCTCGTAATAAAGCGACCTCCGTCTCATAGAATTTACATTTTAACATCAAAAGCGGAGTAAACACTAGATTTGGAAAAATTATATATTTTGCTATACTCAAGAGTAGGCCAATATAAAATGAACTAAAGAAGAGCTGGTAGATAATAGGGTAGAGGCATGAATGACATTGAGATATGAAGGATCTTTTTAGCAGAAATCCTGGGTAATACGTTTATGGGTTGAATGAGAATCTTTTCATTTTCTTCCGTTCTTTAGATGTTCAAACAGTTTCCACAACCGTCCTCTGTTACAAGAATAGAGTGCATTCTATTTTAACGCATTCCTTTGGTTCTTACTCATCCTTAGTCGCAAGGCAACTGTAATGAGAGTGATACATTGTCCTCTATATGTATGAGACTTACTTCTTTCCGTTATAAGAGCAAGTCCCATCGGTGCAATTTATATCAAAACAAAACCTTTAGTGTCAAAGCTAACTCCTAACAAGCCTTCAAACGATTTTTGTGATTCTGGGACGAATAGACTGTTTTTGTTAATATTTAGTAACCCTAAGGGAAATAGTGTTCAGGTATATTAGCAGAGATAACTGATAATTTATTATAAAAAGATCACGCGAAAAAAAACGATTAAGCTTTAAAAAACCTAATTCAAAACCATAAAGAAACTCTTTACCTCTTTATATTATACCCTGTACTACTACGAAAAATTTAATTATTATTATAGTTTTAACTGTGTTGCTTATGATTAAATTGTGTGGTAAGATGTATATTGTACATGTTTAAACATTTTCCAGTGAACAGTTTATTCCGTTGGCTTAAACCTTACTTTATTAAATCCTTTAAGGTTTTCCAAGGCTTCCTTTATTGCAGCATCTTGTATATATTAATGGGTGTCTCTGATGTCGAAACGATATAAGTTTCCTTTTAAGCTCCTACTCCGCCGATTTTCTTTAAATCTCTTCAGACGAATACAACTCCAGATTCTAGAAGTCAAGTCTGAGACAGTGTTAGATACCACACGCTGCAATAAAAGGAAGGTGATCTGGAGCTAAATTCAACATTAAAATAGAAGGACTTCTTCTTTCTGTTTGTCTGTTCGCGTGATACAGTATATCGAGAAATAACTAATCTATAGTCCTAAAATGTTAAATTAAATCTCTGTTCTATATAAGAGACAGTAATGATTACTATATTTCCTTTAATTGTATAGGAAAAGACGAAGCATTAACATAAAATGTACAGGTTCACCGTGACGGCAATGACAAACTTGGAGAATATAAATATGTAAACAAAATTAGGACGTTAATAAATATGAGACAAAATTTAATATATTAATATGTGTAGCCAAACTATCAAACACGTAACTGTACATCATCTCTTCATGAATTTTTTATGAACTGTATTATAAAAACAGTGGGATAAAATGCCGTAGAACATAATCATGAATGTATCATGTCACAAAATATATATGGGAAAGTATTTTGCTTTATACATAATTATATATTTAATCCTTTAACTATATATTTATATAATTGTTGTTTCAAAAAAGCGCCGGTATATATCAATAAAATATATATATATATATATATATATATATATATATATATACATATTAAAAATAATAAATCGTAAACTAAAACCCTTTTAAATTCTTTTATTTCAGACACGTGTTTCGGTATAAACCATCTTCAGTGTGAACAATAACCTCTAATTAAATTATAAACAAAACAAATAAATATACACCTGTCGACTATTTAAACAGATGTTAAACTTTATATATACACAGTTGTAATTTTGATTAAGATTCTGTGTTTGATATTTTTTTCAAAGATAGGATTTTGTTTTATTTTTTAAATTGCTATTTAATATGTTGTGAGGATCTTTTTTATAATTTAGATAAATGTGTAATTCTTCTTTAGTGTTTAAGTTTTCTCCTTTCCTTTCGATATCCAAAATTTCCATGTTCTTTTCAATATTTTTGTAGTTATGTCTAGTTTTCTAATAAATGTTCAGCGAAATTTGATTTTATTGTAGACATGTTGTTTGTTTTCAAAGCTTGTATATGTTCTTTTAAACCTTTTAATTAAAAATTTCTGCCAGTTTGTCCAATATAGTAGCTTTCACAGTCAGTACAGTTAATTTTGTATACTCCACATTGTTTGTATAAATCTTGTTTGTCATCTTTTTGGCTTATTTTGTTTTCATTTTAGTTTAAACGTATTATTTCTTGTTTGGTAACTGATGGAAAATTTTGAATTTTGAAAGGTTTTTCGAACAGCTTTGTTTTATTTTAGTATTGAAAGGTACACATATATATTTTCTGAATTTCATTATTATTAGGATTAGGCCGTATTGTATTGGTTTATTGATTTTTCTTGTTTTTTTTTTCTGAATCATTTTGTCTACAATATGGGGTTGATATCCATTTTTGACAGCTAGATATTTTATGATTTCCATTTCCTTAGTTTTATTTTCATCACTCATTGGTATATTTAACATTCTGTTTATCATTGAGAGAAATGCTGCTAATTTGTGTTTCCCTTGGATGGTTAAGGTTGATGGTATTAGAAGATCTGTTTGGGTTGTTTTTCTATAAATTTCAAATGATGGTTTCCATTAAGATTAGAAATGCTTATATCAAGAAAGTTAATTTTGACTTTTTGGATTTCTTTTGAAAACTTAATTGTTGGGGATATAGAATTGAGGAATGTTAAAACTGGTCTGCTTGCTTCTCATCTCCTTTGAAAAGACATAGAATATCATCAACATATCTAAAACCGGTAAATTATTTTATCTTTAAATGGATTAGTAACACTCATTATTTTGTTGTTTTCTAAATGTTGCATATATATATTTGCAAGAAGGCCTGAAAGAGGAGATCCCATTGTCTTTTTTTGTATTGAAAATAATTTTGATTAACAGTAGACTTTGTCAATGATAAAATATCGTCAATTTCATTCATTTCAAGTTGACTGTATTTTATTAGATTATCTTTTAGAATTTGCATTGTTTCTTGTTTTGGAATGTTCGAGTACATGTTGTTAACATCAAAGGAAATGAGAACGAGTTTAATGGAATTTGAATGTCTTTAATTTGATTTGCCAGATTACTTGAATTTAATATACTGTAATTGTCTTCAAATTGCATGTTGGTTTTTATTTTGTTATTTAAAAAATTTACATACCTTGTAAGTAGGAGCGTTACGAAAGTTGACTACTGGTCTAATTGGAATATCCGGTTTATGAGTCTTCGGTTGACCTTTTAGTGTAGGAGTAGGAGCTTTTGGATTTGTCATTTTGAGTTGGTATTGCTCTGCTTTTGTTAAACTTTTGCATTTAGTTATTGTGGAATTTATAAGTTTTGTGTATTCTTGGCTTGGGTCCTTTTTTAATTTTTTAAGATTGTTGCTGTCAATGAATGTTTTTCAATCTTTTCTTGATATGTTTGGCTGTCGATAATTACTACTGTATTCCCTTTGTCGGCTTTTGATATTATACAGTTATTATCTTTTAGTTTTCTTGAGATGGACGATACTAATTTCATATCATTATTTGACGTTTTAATTAATTTGGGAATTTGTACTTTTAAATTACTTTTGTTTAGTTCATGGACAAAATTATATCGGAAAGGTTCTTGGAGTTCTGAGTCTGTTTTCTTTATGGGCTGTTTCTAAATTAATTAGGTCATCTTTGATTATTGGTATTTTATGATCCAGATTTATATTATATTTGAGGTATTTATCTAATAGTGCCATCTCATCATCATTAAATTGAATAGATGATAAGTTTTTAATTCTTGGGCAGAAATCTTATATACGTGTATATATACGTGTGTGTGTGTTTGTGTGTGTGCGCTCGCGTGCATTCTTTTGCTTTTATTTAATAAAAACTAAAATTCAGTAAATAAAAATAGTTCTATAACATTGTGATTTACGTATGAGAAATTATGTGATGCAAGTAGCCTTCTACACTGCTGTGTGCGTAAACTACAGAATAACGTAGTAATTCATAAAGATTAAGAACCCAAATATAAGCTTGTTGTACAATAAATGAAAAACTCTATTTTAAGAATGAATCTTAAACTATTTTACGCCTCAGAGTTTCCGAGCAGTTCTTTGCTGTAAATAAATTGGAACTATAGCGATTTGAAAAAGCTAAATTCTCTATTAGTACAGTTATTTTTTTCTTATATCTATATTATCAACCATATTTTGGAATTATATGGCCTGATTTTGTAACTCTTTTTAACAATTATTCTTGTTAAAGTTATTGTAAAATTTTTTCAAAATAAAACAAAAAAGTTGTGTGAAAATAGTTATCATAATGCTAAGAACTTGCTTTTACTCAAATTGTACAAACATATTCCAAGCTTACATAAAGTGAAATATATACGTATATTTACTATTCGAAAATATTTATGTTACTTATATATTTCAAATAAACATATACAGTTAAATGGAGACTGCAGTTTTCAGTTAAGTAAACATAAAAAATATCTTTTTAATTTTGACAAAAGTTCGGTTTTACTATAAGTTTAATTTAGGCTTTATGTTAACTTAACATATGTTGACTGGATTTTATTTAAAGGGATCACAATTGTTAATAAGGTAATAATGTATAATCTGATTAACTGCTTGTAGTATAAGGTAAATAACTTATGGTAATAATAATTTTTCAATTATAAGAGTTATTAAAGATTTTACGTCGAACAAAAATGTGTGTTTGCTTCAAAGAAATTACAAATATTTGTAATTGTAGAGCAATATTAAATGAAAATTAAAGTTTTTAGTTTGGAAGCGTACGTATAAATACACAAACTAAACCAAATTTTGTTACATTAAAAAAGTAATGATTTGTGGTAAATTTATACAGTAAAATCTTGTAAATGTTATTTTTATACGCAATATATATTTTTCTTACAAATGTATAATATACCCTTATGTCCTTATTAATTACAGATAAACACGTTTTATAAGACAACAGTTTACTACAATACTTTGCAAAGTGTATTACAAGTTACCTTCCAGCTGCTCTATGTTCATCGAAACTTATTCTGAAGTTCTAATAAATTACAATCCTTCAAACACGTATTATATTAAAAAATACAGAAGCTTATAGCTTTTTGAAGTCATTTACTTTCAAACTCTAGTCGGAGAAATGTAAGAAACATTTGCTACAAGCATCTCGGTTAAAGTAAATCAGCTCTTTCGTCTTAAACTCCAGCAGAACGTTTCAGTTCACATATTTATATGGGATGTAACATATTATTTTCAAAAATTTCTCTCAGAAGGCTCTCGTAACAAATTTTAACTCTGTCTGAATATTATATTACTTATAAATGTGTTCCTAAATTAGAATGTTCCACAATATAAAATAATTCCTAGTGTTATATAGAAGGCGTAAGAACAATTTCTAACGTTTGATAAGGGTGTCTGAAGGACGATTTCTGTATTCTCACAAAGGACACCTTCCCTCCAATTGAAATTTTCAGAACTAGCGTCCATTTTAGTTATCTCTTTTTAAATTTAATTTTGTTTTATTTGATTAAAATTAGTTCAATCCCCAAAATGCTCTAAGTGCTCCTTGCTAAAAATTTTAGTTTTAAAAGTGGCGTCACATGTTAATTATTGTAGTTCTTTTGTCTTATTCATCAATCTCAATCGTTTAAGTTTGCAATAGAACATGCTTTCATATTCCAAATAAGAACGGAGCAGGGTGTTTATCTTTTGTTAAGGTAAAGCTGTAAATATTTCTACACTCAAAATAATTACCTTCTACCTGGTATTTACATGCCGGAGTTAGTTAAATCTGGAAACTCTTATGGATGTCTATGAGGGGCATATCTATCTACAATGTCCCGTTAATGGAGTAAGTTGGTGTTCGATAGGGCTAGCTTACCACGGAGGATTACTACTGTGGAAAGTTGGGCTCTTTTAACAATGCAAAGATAAAAACCTAATCGTGGATGTTTAAAACTTTTCATGGCTACTTTAAAAAATCTCGAACAGAGCTAATCTCTCCTTTTTTCAAAGTGACTTAGAATAGATCATACCTGTTATACTTTCTAGTGATATTTTGAGAGGAATAGGCCACTACCCCCAAACCAACCAATCCTAATTATCAAAATACTCCGGAAGCATCGCAAAAGTTGTCGTTTTAAGGGCTAATTACACTGAGAGGATTTTTTTAATTTCCGAAGTAAACAAGTATTTAACGAGCGATTCAGGAGGAAAAAGGATATTTTAACCTGCTATACTTACTTATACAATACTCTTAGTCAAAATAACATTTATATAAAAAACACCACATCACAAATAAAAAACTGTATACGTAAATGGGCGAGTTATATTTTATAAAAAAGGATACTTGATTATTTGAGTTTTTTATTATTTTTTGTATTATATTTTTAATTAAACATTGTTATGAATGTTTGATAATGTATGTCTAAATATGAACTATATATATATATATATATATATATATATATATATATATATACAATGGCTGTGCGATTTATAAACCTTTTCTCCTGTAGATAATATTTTATTCAATTAAAAAAAATGTTTTTAAACATGAATTTTGACATGTACATAGTGTATAGAAACAGTACAACAATAAAATTTCGGATGGATAAGAGTTTCACATATTAACTAAAGGTTGTGTTTCAATCTTGTAGAATTTAATAAGTTTGAAAGTAAGTTTAGTCATCCAAAAAGACTCCATAACGTTACCTTTTCAAGTCTTCTACTTATAATATTATTGAGCTCAGATAAAAAAATCACGTCTTCTTTATTTAATAGAGCTCTTTCTTCCCAGCTTCTTTTCTGCCTATACACCTGTCAATATATTAAGAAGACAGACAGACATATGATCTATTATGTCAAAGATCATAACTCATAATACTTGTAAGGTTAAAATATAGTTAGTATTGCCTTCATTGTAAACCATCTGTTAGTGGACATATGAGTCTAATCTTACATTTGATTATATACAGCATACTTTATTATAGGCTTAGTGTCTGCGAGATACGCCACTCTAGAAACTGAATAAATCTCATTTCTTTATTTATGTCTGTCTGTCTACAGGCCCTATTAATGAGACTTATATACTTGGAATTTTGCATGAAGCTTCAGTTTATTAAAAACACTATTCTTTTCTGAATAGGGAGATTATATTTCCTGTCTCTTTATAAGATTACGATTATATTATATTATATTTCCAATTATATTTCTCTAGCTTGATAATCTAGAAAAAAACCATATTAGAGAAGGCTTCTTAGTCCTAACTTCGCCTGCTATAATAATACCTCTTTATTTTACTTCACTTTACTTTTATTAGTAATATCCATGTTGCGACGATATTTAGTCTCATTGTTTACTATCATGGTTGTTACATGACTATAATTTTTGCTGACCGGCGCTGTTTATTATAATAGAAGAAATTTACCCTGATAAAAAATATCTGTTCATATTTTTCATCACTTGGATATCTTCCTATTGTGAGTTTCAGAAAAGTTTTCATGGCTGATTGTACATTTATTTCTTTAAAAAATTCCCTATATGTTTTCACAAGAAATATAAAAACAGGTTACTATTCACCCAAAAATATTATAGAAATTTTCTGTCTCAGACTTGACTCCTGGAAACTGTACACAATCATCAGTAAACGAAACGATTTAAATGTCTCGTTTTGAGCTTTTTTGTCGTCAACTTTCTTTGGATCATTACAGACGAATTGGAGTCCAGATTCCAGGAGTAAAATCTGAGACGGAATCAGATACCAGATGCTGTAACTAAACGGAAGGTAAACTGGCGTTGAACTAAAAATCAAATGAATCAATCCCTCCCAATGGCTACGTTATGTGTAGAAAACTCGGTTACTCTACCACGCTTAGAGATCGTGCCTATCACATCGTAGTGCACTCACTTGTGTACTCGATGAGACAATAAGCCTACAAATTCACCTATTATAGGTGTCGCTGATGTCAAATCGATTTAAATGTTTCGTTTTGAACTTTTTTCGTCAACTCTCTTAGGATCTCTTCAGACCAATATAACCACAGATTCCAGGAGTCAAGTCTGAGGCAGCTTCATATACCAGACGCTGCAATTAAATGGAAGGTAAACTGGAGCTTAACTCAAAAATCAATTGAATCAACCACTCCCACTATAGCTACTTTATACCAATTACAGTTGGAACGAATAAACAAGTACTTTCTACTTGTTGGTAGCAAGGTATGAAATTACCTGTTATACACACGAGTGTATACACGCTTAAGATCATTTATCTAACTCATCTTACAATATATCTGAACAACGTTTATATCTCTGTTGCACATGGGGATACATATTTTACGTCTGAACCATTGTAGATGTGAAGTAAGTGCCACACAACAAAGAAGGTTTCGTCCTCTGCGGTTAAATGTTTAATTGGTCTTTTATGTATACGATTTTAATAATTACGGAAAAATTATTTTTTTATCTATCTAAATGTTTAAAAATAGTAACTACTCAAACTAGAATCTTATTGTATGTATTTTTTTGGCAATGAAAATTTATTTTTTTTAATTAATTGTTTAGTGATAAAAAGTATTTTGGGCATGTAATTGTGTTTTAAACTAAAACAGCAAAGTTTCTTATCTTATACTCATTTTTTTATTACCATTATACAATTAAAACTTTAACTGATAGTAAATTCTAGAGTAAGCATTACATAAAAACTTTTATACTAACATTTCTTTTTTAAAAGGGACTGGAATATATGCTTTCATTAGTACAGAGCAAACAAACCAATTCAATTATAGAGCCATTAAAAGAAGTTTCCGAGTGTGTTAATTAGAGTCATATTCAAACTACAGCTCATTCAACATACAACTCAGCCAAACTAATTTGTTTCTCTTTAACTACCTAACTGTACTGCGATCCGTTATAATATTAAGTTAGATTCCCTCTAAAATAAGTCTCGAAGAGAGTAGAAATTAAATTTATAAATTAAAAGTACTTAATTTTACTAAAAAGAATTTCATATCAATAAATTCTCGTTTGATGGATTAAAGAAATATAGGCTCTACCTAAATAACTATAGAAAGATCAATAATTAAAGTGTTCCCTTCCAAATGTAAACCTATTTCATTGCATTAGTATTTGCATATGTGGTAACTTTACATCATATTATTTAACCAATATACTCATGATATCAGATATTCAATTCTGAAAATGTCAACTAGTATCAGTGGTTATAGCTAATAATACGATTACCTACAGAATTGTAAAAATATTCCTAAAAATATTCGAGAATAACAGTTTTAAAACATAATAGTTAAAATACGTTTCCAATTAAAAAGTTGCATATTTACTCCAGTCCAGTGATATGTGTATATTAGTGTAATAAAACATTTTAAAACTAAAAAAATTATTAAACTATACATTCTTATTTTATACACATTATGGCAAAATCTCATTGAAAATACGCAACGAATTTGCAATAAATATATTATACATTTAAAGTTAAATTAGTTAAATACTTAATGGATAACATAAATTACGTTTGAATTTTGCGTAATATTGTTACATCTTTTAAAAATGTTTGAATGGTAAAAATAATTCAATTTATTAAGTTATCATTTTCATAATGTTCGAAACAGCAAAGTATTAAAATTTCTGTAAACGTCTCAGTAATAATAGGTAAGAAATATTTAGCCGCAGATAAAACTCCCAACTGTTTACATAAGTTCTAACATTGGTTGAGTAAAATTTACGCCTTTTTAGGATCCACATACGTGTTAAAGCAATACACTGAAACACTGTAAATATTGAAACAAGTTTTATTATTTACTGAGTAATTAGTTATTCCTAATATTGCAATCATTTTAGGACCCTCATAAAAGGAAACACATAAATATACGAAAAGCTTTCTGAATGGTTTTGCTCAAGCGACATAACCTTCTCAGGTATTCAGGTTTCGGGTCAGGCCGCAATGGACTAAAAGAGAAAATATGTATGGCATATAAAACAAAGAAGTGATATTCGTACAGAAAATTATTCCTCGTACCGAATACAGGAAGCACATATTTAAAAAAGAATATATGTATATGTTATT
The DNA here is from genome assembly GCF_021130785.1 of Homalodisca vitripennis. Classification (NCBI taxonomy): domain Eukaryota; kingdom Metazoa; phylum Arthropoda; class Insecta; order Hemiptera; family Cicadellidae; genus Homalodisca; species Homalodisca vitripennis. Next base: position 42,114,957 of record NC_060213.1, read on the forward strand.
GTTCACAAAATTATAGTATTTTTACGTAAAAAAAAAACGTGTAACTATACAGTATTACAAATATTATTATTGTTATTAAAATTTTTACTGTAAAATTTAATTCATTAAAACGTAATAATTAAAATAATTATTTTAGGATATGTTAAATTTGCCTCTATTACCTGCTAAAAAAATTAAAATAATGGTTTCTACAATAAAAAAACCAATCCTCTTTCTCAAGTCTTATAAAAGGATATATAAGTCTAAACATCCTAAACACTTATACACAAATTATACATCTAAACACAAATAACTAAAAAATTAAGGATGTGAACCATTCCAAAGCTAAACTAAATTTGACATCAAATTACGATCGATTATTTTCTTACCGCCAAGTAAAAACAGCAATCACATGTAACCGTGAAAACATGTAAAAACGTTACGTGGATTAGCTGTTTTTACTTCTCATTAAGAAAATAACGTATCATTCATTTGATGTTAAATTTAGTTTAGCTTTTAATAGGTTCACATCCTAATTATTTTATTGTACACCCCCAGTACTTCGTTTTAAGCCTTCATTATATAAGTGAAATAAATTATCCATAATTTTTAATGCGATATCTTCCTTGCGTTCCGTTTATTTTAATCGTTAATATAGGTTAGTCATTATGTCTGTCTTAATTTATAATATTTATGAGCCCCCTAATATGCATTTACGATTTTAATTTTTCGCCTACTTAACACTCTTTACATTTATACAAACAATAACATGAACTCATTAAATATATATATATGTAAAATTAAATGTATATATATATATATATATATATATATATATATATATATAGATCGATAGTTAATGTGTGTTCTGATTTGTAAACTACTTCATATTATATATATATATATATATATATATATATATATATTAATATAATAAATTATATTTAACAAGCGTTAAGGTATATTATTATTATTTCATATCTAGATATTATCAAACAGGTAATCTTTAAATTACATTATGAAAAAAATCATAGACAGTACACAATTTTCTGTGCAGTTAATAAAATGAAGAAAAAAAACATATTTGCTCATAAATGGACGAAAAACATCCTAAATTACTTTCTACTAACATTGCATTGCAGTATTTATGGCGTATAAAACTAAATGTACAAAATATATTGTCATATTTGTATTGATATAAATATTATGACAATAGTAATGGTATTTAAACAAGAACGTTTATAATAGGATTTTACGTCAAGAAATTTAATACATATAAATTACGTAATGACTGATAAAGTTAATTATTATATATTTTTTCTCTAGGTGAATTAAAAATTAGTCTATTTGGTACTAAATTGCCTAAAGTAGATTATTGACAATGGATCATTTAAAATAACAATAGAATTCAATATTAATAAATGTAAATAATATATAACATTTCCAATGTATTTATTGTTTGAAAGGCTTTGCATGAAAAATAAATAAATTGGAAATGTTACGTATTATTTACATTTATTAATATTTATAAGTTTTTCCAATTGCTCCAAGAGTCTTCAATAGTATTAAAGACTTTACGATGGCAGAACTTTAATGTACAGGAATATGAGGGTAAATGTATAATGTATTGCAAATGTATGGAATGTCTTAAGTGTAACTGTTCTATAATCCGCAACCTTTAGTAATTAAAATGAATAATAATAATTAATATTTGGATATTGAAGATTAATAATTGAAAATACAAATAACGTTTTATAATGAATGCAATATAACAAAAGATATATAAAAATCATAACTTACTACTTACGTTGCTTTCATGATGAAGATTTCGTCTTTAAAAGATTTTACTGATAAAACAAAACACATTGAAGATCATACATGTGTTACTCTAATCGTTTTTAGTTGATATGATGGTGATATAATTAAATCAGTCAAAAGGTCTGTTCACCAATAAACATTAATGTTATTATGTTTAAGAAAGGACATGGAATAAAAGAGATAAAGAGAGAAAGGTACCAAGACGAAATATATATATATATATATATATATATATATATATATATATATATATATATATATATATATATATATATAGTGCACAGCAATACTATTTTACTGCTTCGAATTAATTACAAGTACGTAACGTCGAATGTGTGGTTGCGCAAAATGCTTTCAGCTATTTACGAGTTGTTTTGTTGAACAGTTAAACCTCGTCCGGAACATCTGTTTAACTTTGTTTCAACAATCAAATCAAATCAATCAGTTATCCTGCTCAGTGATTTATTCCTATCGGGTATTGTTATGTGATTTCCTATCAAAGAAAAACTCTTGCACAGGTTGTACTTACTTTAATCAAAAATAGTTCTTGTTGTAAAGTCTAAATGGAAAATATAAAAATAGTTTATAATGAACTGGCAGAGGTTGAATTCTTCAACGAACATACCATCCATCACCCGTTCATCCTGAGGCAGACACAACTCAATCTTTTTTTTTTTTTTTAAACATTTTTAATGAACTACCTGTATTAATTTCACCCTACTGGTCTGTTGTAACTTAATGACAATT